>NW_027492476.1:0-410000 GCF_021521415.1 Bidens hawaiensis
CAGGTAAGTTTCAAGAAGAAACTTTTAAGGAATTAAATAAAAGACTCATGCAAGCTCCAATCCTTGCTCTACCCGATGGTGACGAGGATATGGTTGTTTGTACTGATGTTTTGCATCGTGGGTCAGGTTGCATGTTGATGCAACGGGGAAAAGTGATAGCTTATGCGTCTAGACAGTTGAAAGTCCAAGAGAGTAATTATTCGACGCATGATTTAGAGCTAGCAGCGGTAGTGCATGCTCTTAAGATATGGAGGCATTATCTGTATGGTACTAAGTGTACCATTTATAAGGATCTTAAAAGTCTAATGTATTCTTCGAGCAAAAGAAATTGAACATCAGGCAGAGAAGGTGGTTTAGAACTGATAAAGGATTACGACTGCGATATTAAGTACTACCCTAGTAAAGCAAATGTGGTCGCCGATGCGCTAAACCAATAAGAATGAGGAAGTCATTGCAACAGTGACGTCATACCAGTTGATTGTGAATTCAAGTCTTTTTGAAGAAATCATCAAGGTGCTGTCAGAGGTGCTGGTAGATGAAGGACTAGTGAAGAAGGAAAGTATATTTGGTCAGCAAGACGAGTTGATGGAAAACACGCATGGTGTTAAGACTAGGTTTAACCGTATGTGGATTCCACGCCATGGAAATCATAGAGGTCAAATCTTAGATGAAGCTCACAAGTCAAGATATTCAATCCACCCGGGATCTACTAAGATGTATCAGGATATGAAAAGAGACTGTTGGTGGCCCGGAATGAAGAACGGTGTAGTATATTATGTTAGTAAGTTCTTAACTTGTTTATAAGTAAAAGCAGAGCACCAGAAGCCATATGGAAAGATGCAACCTCTAGAGACACTAGAATGGAAATGAGAACAAATAACCATGGATTTCATAGCTAAGCTACCGCGTACAACTAAGCATCATGATCCCATTTGGGTGATAGTGGATCGTTTGACCAAAACTGCTCACTTTTGGCCTATACGAGAGGCTATCTCGTCAGAAACGTTAACAAGTTTGTTCATTAAACAGGTTGTGACTAAGCATGGAGTGCCACTGTCGATCGTATCTGATAGAGATACTCGGTTTACTTCGAGATTCTGGAAGAAGTTCCATGAATCTATGGGAAAGAGATTGAACATCAGTACGACGTATCGTCCTCAAACAGATGGACAGTCTGAAAGGACGATCCAAACCCTTGAGGATATGCTACGTGCTTGTGTTTTAGACTTTGGAGGAAGTTGGGGTAATTATTTGCATCTGGCAGAGTTTTCCTATAACAACAGCTACCATTCAAGTATTGGTATGCCACCATTTGAGATGCTATACGGTAGACATTGTAGAACTCCCGTATGTTGGGGAGAGATTGGTCAGAAGGAGATTGGAAGCCTGGAAGTTGTGCAAGAAACCCCATCAAGTTTCGATCAAATACAGGCAAGAATGAAACCTGCTCAAGACCGCAAGTAGTCGTATGCTGATAAGTGACGACGATCGAATGAGTTCAAAATTGGTGATAATGTGATGCTCAAGGTCTCGCCTTGGAAAGGAATTATTCATTTCAGGAAGAGAGGAAAGTGGAGTCTGAGGTACATTGGACCATTTAAAATCATAGATTGTGTAGGTGAGGTAGCTTACAAGGTAGATTTACCAGAAGAGTTGGAAGGAATTCATTCTACCTTTCATATTTCTCACTCGAGAAAATGCCTAGCCGATGACACGTCACATGTGCCATTAGTAGACATTGAGGTTGATGAACGGTTAAACTATATCAAGTGGCCTGTAGAGATCGTTGACCTCAAAGAGAAACAACTTCGTCATAAAATTATTCCTCTGGTGAAGGTGATGTGGAAGCATCATAGAGAATCGGATGCCACTTGGGAAATTGAAGAAGAGATGCACAAGTTTTATCCATAATTGTTTTCAGTTAATGGTTAAGTTTCGGGATGAAACCTCTTTAAGGAGGGAAGACCTGTAACATCCCGTTTTCTCGTTTCGGTTAATAAAATAAAATACGAGTTATTATGAGTCGGGCTTGTGTTGGGTTAAGTAATCTGGGTAATGGACTTGGGTTAATAAGGAAAGAGGGAAAGGACCATGGGCTTAAGCCCATGACCCATGATATAAATACCATAATTAATCATTAGTTAATTCATTCTCATCCATTCCATACACCACCCAAAACACACAGTTAAGCTCTTTCTCTCATCTCTCTTTCTCTAAACCGAAACCAAGAAGAAGAATCTATTCCCGACTTGAGGTACTGATAGTATGATATTGTATGGACCTAAACCCGCAAGATCTAGTCGCGAAACGATGAGCCGACACCCTAAACCGTTAAAATTATAACATCCGGATAGAATTTGGTATAAAACCGATTGAAGGATGAGCTTAAGGGTCACCATAGCTCAGATCTGGATCGAACGGGGCAAAAACGATGGAAAACAACTGAGATCTCACTTTTCCGATGAGATCCCGGTTTTCCGGCGATGACGGCGCCGAAAAGGCGGCGCCGGAGATGTGAGTACAAGGTTAACGCATGTCAGAGAATGTTTATGACTTTCTCTGACCTAACCCTAGTTTGTTAGCAGAGACATAACGAATTTACAAGCAATTCGCTATGCCCATTCATTAAGAAGAGATGACCAATTAGAAGTAGTTAGTAATGCCATTCGTTAAGTAATTCGTTAACGGAGAACTGATAAATGAACCCCTAGTTTGTTATAAGGGCCAGTTTGTTTAAAGGTTCAAGTCATATAAAGACAAGTTCGTTATAAAGGTTCAATTCGTTATAATGTCCATTCGTCAAGAAGTAGCGAATGATCCCCATTCGTTAAGGAACTGGATAACGAATTAAACTTTGAAAGAATGACAGAAAGGTCTCCATTCGTCGGCTCGACCCCAGCCAAGAACTCTGCCCCTTGGACCTTGCTAGGGGCTGCCGCCCCTAGACTCCGCTGCAAGGGGCGCTGCCCCCGGACCCTTGTTCGTTGAAGGTTATTGTAACAACTCGGCTTCTCAATATATTATTTGTTAATCGATACCCGACCCGCTTTTATTTTCGGGTAATTTAATCAATAAAATTATTAACTATTTACCGTATATTTTTCTTTATCTCTATTTATTATTTTAACCTTGGTTTATATACAATTTTCACCCTAAACTTAGTTTAACCAGTTATTGTATTCATCTATATTGCTGAGGGGCCATCTGCAAATATGCATATATTATATTATAATTCAAAACCCAAATCCAGAATCCAGAACACATTTTCGAACCAAACCTGTTACCCAAATAACGTTTCTTGTGACTTAATCCTTGTTATAACATGAAATTGATCTCACAAGATCGCTACTACGCGCATTTAGAACTTCATCGACAGCCCAATTTGGAATATACGATCGACATTGATATGAATTTCTTAAAATATCAACCATCCTAAATCATATATAGATCTAATCCTAAAAAGTGATGATAGCACAATTAAACATGCACATTCAGTAATATACTTGTCGTGAATCTTAATCCTAACCTCAATTGCGTCAACCATCTCGTAAATCTCTGTTCGTGATACCATGTTGGCCGCACCTTTCATGCTCATCATTCACCATCAGTTCGTGTTGTAATCTGGTAATTAATACATGTATATGGTTCGTTTATGTCCGTATAATATAAGCCCTAACATTAACTAAATTATCTAGCGTGGATTGAACGATTCAAGTTTTTAGGGTTCTTATTATTAAAATTGGGATTATTTAAGTATCTGTTCATAAAATTTTCTTGTTGTTAGTTTACCAACTGATACACTCAGCCCTATTGGCTGGGTTTGTGTATGCAAAGTCTTTGACTCGGCTGCCAGCGCGGTTTCGAGGTCCAGGCAGCCCGAGTTTTTAGCTTTTATTTATTTATTTTTGATGGTTTTAACATATTTAAGGGTTTTAAAATAAGTATTAATTAATATAATTTCAGTCAATCAATCATACCCAGTAAAAACCCACCAACAGCAAAGCTATAGGTAGGGTCTGGGGGACGGTGGGATGTAGGCACACCGTACCTCTATTTAAAGGGATAAAGAGGTGGCTTCTAAAGATACCCTCAGCTCTAAAGTACATATATATAAAGCAATACAAAGGAAATCCAAGTTCAACAGTAATATTAATAATAAAAATAATATATATATATATATATATGGAAAGAATATACTAATATTATATATATGGGAAGAATGATACTAATAATAATAATAATTAATACTAATACTATATATGTGACCAAAATAAGGTAAATAGAAGCCCTAAGGAATTCCTTTCTTCATAAAATCCTTAACCTTAATTCTACTTCTCCATGAATTCCTATCTTCAAACATGTCCTCGGAAAGGTTTAAGTCTATCTAATCATGTTTAATCCTCTCATCCCACATTAATTTAGGTCGTCTTCTATCCCTCCTCCCTTCTATAGTAATGTTTTCTAAGGATTTAATAGGATTCGTCTTCTGTCTTCTCTTCACATGTTGTAACATCCCGAATTTCAAATAATAATATTTTATATTATTCTTAACGGAAAAGTTTGTTTGGTTAATAAATAAAATAATATAAGAGGGAAAGAGAAGTAGGCTAATTAGAGAGAATTAATCATGGACTAAAAAGGAAAGATGGGCCTTAGGTCCATGGGCTTAAGGGAGTATAAATACCCCTTTAAACCCTAAATCGTTCCATTTCCATCCAACTTATCCATCTTATTCTCTCTACACCTTAAAAACACACACCTAAACATCTTCATACGGCCGCGAGCTAGAGGAAGGCATTCAAGACCGAAATCAAGACAAATATAGATAAGATCTCCATATACAAGATAGATAAAAGATCATAGTTCATAAACAAGCCAACCCGAAGCCTAAATACGCCTAAAGGTATGTGCTTTAACCATAAAGGATACGTTTTTATGTACGGTTTGCCATGAAACTTAACCCTAGGGTAGATCGGGTCTAGATGTTTCATAAAAATGCAAACTTGATGATTTGAAATGAATCTAATGGACTTATGACAACATACGGCTCGCAAATGAACCCTAGATCTATCCTAGAACGTTTTAAATGTATAAAGGTCCAAGCTTCATGCCTAAAACGAATTAGATCTAGATAATGGAATAGTAATGTAGGTAAAACGGTTATGAATGATGATAATAAAGGATTAAAAATTCATGATTTAAATAATAGACCAAGTTAGTTGGGCTAGGTGAGATCATAAGATAGAAAAATAAGATGAGATGGGGGTTCTCGGCCAAATCTAAGAATCCTGGTCAAACCTTATGATTTTCAGTCAAACAGACAGCCAACGGGAGTTCTCGGACAGGAAAGTCTTGTGTTCTCAGTCAAGAACACATGTTCTCGGCAACCTTGTGTTCTCGGTCAGAGTTCTCGGCCGAAAACACGGGTTCTCAGTTAAGGATGGATCTCGGCCAAGTAGGAGAGTTCTCGGTCAACATAAAAGTCCTCTGTCTTGGGTTCTTGGCTACACAGTTCTTTGTTGGACCTTGGGCCTGAGTCCAGTTGGGCCTGAATTAACTAAATCCATAAATGATAAGCCTGATTTAAGATAAACTAGCCCATTATCTTGAGCTCAACTAGACAAGCCCAACATAGAAAATGATTTAAAATGTTAATGGAAAATGTGTTAAAGCAGTTAAGGAAAATAAATTTTTTCCAAGCTAACCTGACAGCTTAACCCCAGCCAGGGGCTCTGCCCCTAGAACCCCGCTGCCAGGGGCGCTGCCCCCGACCACCGTTCGTTGTGGGATTTAATATAAAAATAGAAATACGATATGAGTAGTAATAGTTATTTCATACATGTAAATATTATACAGTTAGCCGTGCACAGCTCAAGAAGGGAATAACTATAAAGGTTGAACGTAACCACATTCAGGTTTATGTTTAATGTTTCGTTTATTTTGAAAGACAAGATGTTGTTTTAAAACAAGTTATGGATTTAAGTAATGTTTTACGAAAGTTTTAATATTCCGCGTATGTTTTTTTTAACTCTGATGAATAGAACTATGTTTATGAGTAAATCCCACGCCCAAATGTGAGGCACCGGTACACAACGTTTCTTATCTTGTCTGCTATGTTCGCCACCCCTAATCTCTCCCGAAACACAACGTTTCTTATTCGGTCTAACCTTGTGTGCCCACACATCCAACGTAGCATTCTCATTTCTGCTACCTCAATCTTCCGCACTTGTGCCTTCTTGATGACCCAGCAATCCGTTCCATATAGCATTGCAGGTCTAACCGCAACCCTATAAAATTTTCCCTTTAGTTTAGTTGGGAAACTCTTGTCGCACAATATAAAATTTTCTCTTTAGTTTTAAAGCAGTATTAATTAATATAAATTATTAATAAAATATTATTTTATTAAAACCGACATATTAGAGGTTGTGTTTCTCGTCACATCTCGTTAAAAGCTTTTGATTACGTATATATATACATATGTGTGTGTGTGTATGTATTTTAAGTATTTATAAATAACAAGTAAACACTATTATATCAAAACCCGAAACCGGTATTTATATTTTCTCGTCGTTGAAACATCTTTATAAATTTGCTTTTCAATTTTATACATAAAAATATATATATTATGTACATGTATCATTTTTGAAAATTGTAACAATCGTATTTTAAACGTATTAGTTATATTTATAAAAATTAGATTTTCGTTAAGTACTCCAAGATATAAATTGTATGATAAATATATATTTTTAAATTCATTTAACATATTACAAGATGTATTTATTTATGCACTCACTTATAATTTCTTATTTAAGTATTATTTAGATAATTATATAATTATATTATATTCAATTCGTATTTATTTAGTTAAACTAATAATATTGAATTCGCAATAATAATAACTGTAAGAAATCAATCGTTTAATCATTAACGTCATAATCCCAAACATAACTCAAATCACTCTGACACCTTAATTTTATTATAGGTGTTGTATCATTATTAATTAATTCATGTTACATTATTAAACTAGGAATCTTTGTCGGTGTATCCCGAAGGGTTTACTTTTCTCGTCATCCTCATTTGTATTTCGTTCATCTGATCAGGTGAGTATTTCACTCCCCTCTTTTACTTATTTGAACCATTTTGGGGACATAGGCGTTCGTAGATATTTTTATATTATATATTACTCAACCGCAAATGTTTATCCTTGTGTATTTATCAGTTTGCCTAACTTGCTATTTGCTTTTTTGCTTTGTTTGAATGCTACTTGCTTACTTCGGCAACCGATGTCCATTTGTATGGCACGATTTAGTCCTTGCTTGGAAACGAATATCCATTTATATGGATTGGTTGAGCCCTTTCTTTATGCTTTGCATTCTTAATAGTTGTTTGATTGTTATGTGCTATGGCTTATCTGTATATCTCACAGGAACAGTTTGCACATTTACTTATTATTATATAGTATCTCAAATCTGGTGATTTACTCACTCAACATTGTGTTGACAAAACCTATTGTATTTTTAACGCATATGCAGGTTATCGTGTGATGTGATTCTCAAACTTGTATTTGAAGAAAACTTGGGTTGCATGCTAGAGAAGAAGATACAAGAATTAGATTTTTTGATTTTGTTTTATTTGATTTAATTTAATTTATGTACTTTGGTTAATTTGATGTACCTGGCTATTTAATAAAATTTAATAGATATTGACACTTTTAATATTGCATAATAGTACCTTGAGAGCTGTGACAATCAGTTCGCGCCCCGACATTTCCGCCTTAGGTCGGGGTGTGACAGTTATAATTAAACTAGAAATACGATATGGGTATTGATAGTTAATTGTTATACAGTTAGTCGCGCACAGCTAAAGAAAGAAATAACCATTAACGATGAACGTAACCTAGTTCAGGTGAGTTTCTAGCCCCACTTCCTTGTTATGTTTTCGGGGATGTATGCATACTCAATGTGAACGTTAATACGCTTACCTTAAATGGTAAGTGTATGCCTTAATGATTGACGTGATAGTATGTAAGAACGTTATGAATGAATGCGTGAACAATCTTCGGATATTGCACGTATCGACAGAAAAAGTAATATGTAGTATGCTTAGTATGAAATATGTATGTACGAAAGTACGTAATGAAATGAGTATGTAGGAAAGGACGATTAAATAAAGAAAGGTACGTACGGTTATATGAAGAACGAAAGGTATGGTTAGAAAGGGAACCAACCCTAATAATATAGGCGAATGTAGATAACCGACTCTAATAATATCGACGAATTTAGGGAACAGACCCTAATAATATCAGCGAAAGTAGGGAACCGACCCTAATAATATCGGTGAAAGTAAGGAACCGACCCTAATAATAACGAAAAAAGGTTATAGGGTGGAATGCTCTTTAAAACGTATATGTATGAATGAACGTATGTATGTAAGTATGAAAGAAAGAATGAAAGTGAATATGTATTTATGTATGTAAGTAAATATGAAGGTATGTACCTTCGGGTGCATATGTAAGTATGTGAATGTATTTTATGTCGTCTGATTAACTAGAACTCACTCAGCAAAGCTGATTTTTAGTATGCACGCAGGTTAATCGACTGAGACAGCTGGCTTGACGGAGACTCATGGCAGGATCCGAAGAGGCTGGCATCTGAAGATTAGTCATGATGTTTTGATATTATCATTTATGTTATGTTATAAAAGACAAGTTACGAATGTTTGTAAGGAATGGTCGACTATTATTATTATTACGTGAAAGTTTTAATTAACTATGATATTTAGAACTGTGTTTATGAGTAGATCCAACGTCCAATGTGTGGAACCGGGAACGGGGCCTTACAAGTTGGTATCAGAGAAAAGTTCGAGAGAATTAAGCATCCTACATGCTTAGACTCGAACACAGAATGGGATTAAAGTAAGAAAAGAAAGAAGATGTTGTTCAAGATAGCCATGTATCACACAAGCAAACTCAGTAAAGGTAAAAAGTGTATGGTTAAATAATAATGTATATTGACGTTAGCTTAATTGCTAAAGAAAGGATATTCGAATAATAGGGATAGGATTAATTGATTGTCTAGTTGATTAACTATTTAAAAGTAGAACTAGCATAAATGGATTCATAAGGGGAAGTTTGTTGGAGATGGAAAGTAACGTGGTCAGCTAATCACAACTGGCCACTATTTCTACCTGTTAGCCTTACTATCCTTGTACTAAATAGTTCCTTGAGTGATGATGTTTGTGTTTCCTTATAGAATATGAATGGCTGGAGCTAGGACAGTTGTTGGAAAGGGAGGGCGTATGGGACGTCGTGGTAGGCTACGCATTATCCTAGAACCATCTGTAAGGACAACCACTTAACAACAGGGTAGAAGGAAGTGCAGCTGGCCGAAATCCGAGCAACAATGAAGGATATCAACTTGACCCTACTGTTCAAGATTCCATTGCTCAAGCTGTAGCAGCTGCAGGGAAGAACTTGAATCCTGAAAAGTCGGCTGAAAGTCATGCAAGAACTGCTGAGAGGTCATGTGAAAATGGTAAGAAAGATAATGAGGGAGAGAAGGGTGATTCAAGTGAAGTTTGGTCTATGAAGGTTGATGACATAAAGAGAGGCTAAGGCGGGTGTAACTACAAGTCCTTCAAAGGTTGTGACCCGCCGAAGCTGACTGGGTTAGGAGACGCAATCGCTACAATCCAATGGATAACCGCAATGGATAAGGTTATCTGAATTAGCGAGTGTCATCCCGACCAAGCTAAATCCTGAGCAAAGTGCCTCACTTGAACTCTCCAGCGTGCATCTTCCCGCACGTCTTACATGACCTCTTCTCCCACACTTTCTGTCGCTTATCTCTAGGGTTCCATGTCTGAGTACCGGGTCGCTTGGCAGGAACAACCCATTTCTCTATTTCTTCTCTTTTTATACCACATCGTCCACAGCCAGGTCATCGTAAACCCTCTCTTACCTGGCGTATATTGTCAAAGCTACGGCCGAGACGAAAGAAGTGAAATATGTTCATGTTGTGTGCGAGTATCTAGAAGTGTTCCCAAAAGACCTTCCGGGGTTGCACCGGAGCGTGAGATAGAATTTCGGATAGACTTGGTACCAGGAGACCAACCAGTCGCGAAAGCACCTTACCGCCTGGCGCTGTCCGAGATGAAAGAATTGATGTCCCAACTACAAGAACTACTCGATAAAGGATTTATAAGACTGAGTGTATCCCCGTGGGGCGCACCGGTGTTGTTCTTTAAGAAGAAGGATGGAAGTTTGAGAATGTGTATAGCCTATCGTGAGTTGAACAAGCTTACGGTGAAGAACATATATCCGTTTCCACAGATCGATGATTTGTTTGATCAACTACAAGGTTCGAGTTGGTTCTCACGAATAGACCCTAGATCAGGCTATCATCAATTGAAAGTGAATGAGGCAGAAATCCCTAAGACAGCGTTTTGAACACGGTATGGACACTACGATTTCCTCGTGATGTCGTTCGGTCAAACGAATGCTCCTGCAGCATTTATGGACATAATGAATTGGGTATGTCAGTCGATGTAAGACAAGTCAGTCATTTTCTTTATTGATGATATATTGATTTATTCAAAGAGCGAGTCCGATCATGCTAAGCATTTAAGAGAAGTATTTGAGGTTTCGAAAGAAGAGAAACTGTATGCTAAGTTTTCAAAATGCACATTCTGGTTGCATAAAGTTCAGTTTCTTGGTCACGTGATCAATCCTAAAGGGATTACCGTAGACCCGGCTAAGATTGAGGCGATAATAAACTGGATGACTCCGTAAAACCCGACTAATATTCGAAGCTTATTGATAGTCGGTTAATTTGTATGCGTTTTAGTTCGTTTATTATTTAGTTTTAAATGTTTATTAGAGAACTATCGATACTTCATACGTGTTTAATTGGATTTAAGGTCATAGGCGTTAAAGTACTCAGTATGGACCTGTTGTGACACGGAATGATGACATGGGATGTCCAGCACGCAAAACGAGAAATAAAAAGAAGATTGCTGTAAGAGGGTCCCATCGCGGTACGCGATGGGCCTGCTGAAGCACCCATCGCGTACCGCGATGGGAGTTAAAAATATGTTGACTTTTGGGTCAATCGCGGTACGCGATCGACCCTCAGAAGACCCGTCGCGTACCGTGACGGGTGTGCAGACGGGATTTTGGTTTATAACATCAGTTTCATCAACAAGAAAACCCTAACTTCGTTTGTGACGACCAAAAGGCGATTCCAGCAGCTCCAAGAGGCGATTTCTACCATTATAGCTTGCGCCAAGACCTTCCACATGATCCATATCATCCGTATCGAAGATTTGATGATGTCTCTACTTGGCTAATCTCATAGAATCGCACCCGGGATGTATAGTTTGTAACCATTTACAGTTTTTCTCATGTGATTAAGAATACTTATGTTTTGATTATTGAAGATTGATATATGATTATTGATGTTTAGTATTTCTGTGTGTTCGGTCGGTGATAATCAGTATGAAGAAGAAGTGGAAGAGCCGGTAAATCGAAGACGGGTTGAACTAGTTAACAGAAATGGAAGGGATCGAGGCAGGGTGAATCGTGCGGAACGGCCCGAAAGAGTTCTTGGTATTCCAGTTAACCGGGGCGGTATGGGAAACCCCGGGGGCAAAGGAGAAATTACATAGCCCCGGCTCATGGGGTTAATAGTCGGTTCAGACCGGCTATTTCAGACGGAGCATCCCCGTTGGTCCCACAGGAACGAGTGCCGGGACAGCAAACTTTCAAGTCTCGGCCATCTTACATCAACATCGTTCCTCAATTCAACGGGATGGCTTCGGAAGACCCGTATTCACACTTAGCCGATTTTTCGGCTATTTGCGGGTCTATTGGTGATGGTACATTCGATCAGGATGAAGTCCGGTTGCGGTTATTCCAGTTCTCATAAAAGACAAAGCGAAACTGTGGTTTAACTCGTTACCAACACACAGTATCAGAAACTGGGCCGAGATGCAACAACTCTTCCTAAACGAGTTTTATTCACAGTCGGAGACTACCAAGGCCCGTTCAGATACGTCACTTTTCACAGTTACCGGGTGAGTTATTCCATGAAGCTTTTACCAGGTATAAGGATATGATCAGAAAATGCCCACATCACCAAATCGAACTGTGGGAACTGGTAAAGTGCTTTGTTGATGGTTTGACATACGAGGACCGAAAGCATCTTAAGGCCTCGTGTAATAGTCAGTTCTTGAATCAGCCTGAGGAAGATGATTGGGAATAATTAGAGTTCATGTGTGAAGATTCCAAGGCAGAAGCAGCAGCTGAAAGACGAAGACGGGGTAATTCATCCACATCGGTTAAGTCAGTCACGAGTGAGTCTGAAAGAATTGCTGAGTTAGAACGTGAACTGGCTGGGTACAGGAAGGGTAAGAAGAAAGTAGTCGGGAAAGTTGGAGTAAAATTCCCGGTTTGCGAAGATTATGGTGAACTCGGGCATAAAGCAGAAAATTGCCTCGAGTTTTATGATGATGAGGAGGATGATACTGAGGAAGTCAGTTATGCCTACGGGGATTCCAAAGGCCAAGGGTTCAATTCGAACACATATCACCCGGGCCTGAGGAAGTCAGTTATTCCATGAACCCGAACTTTCTGGGATCGAGTCAGAACAGATCGCAGGGTAATTACCGTCAGAGTGGTAATCAGCAGGGCTCGAGTAAT
The DNA here is from genome assembly GCF_021521415.1 of Bidens hawaiensis. NCBI lineage: Eukaryota > Viridiplantae > Streptophyta > Magnoliopsida > Asterales > Asteraceae > Bidens > Bidens hawaiensis. Next base: position 12,698 of record NW_027492476.1, read on the forward strand.
CAGAATCGGGGGTATAACAGAGATAGTAACTGGGGTGAAAATTTTTTGGGTAATCAGGATCAGCAGAGACGGTCCTCGGGTAATTCGGACGAGTTAGTACACTCGAAGTTGGATGCGTTATTGAAAGCCATGACTGAGCATAAGGCCGAGACGAAGCAACAGTTCGAGTTACGGGATAAATCGTCAGAGGCAATGATGAAGCAAATTGGTTAGCTCGCTTCAGACATGGTGAAATTACAAAATAATACGGGCCAACTTCCGAGCGGCCCCACAGTCAACCCGAACCATCACAGCTCAAGTTCGAAAAAGCACGTTAACCAGGTTAGTATTTTGCGTAATGGTAAGAAATATGATAATAAGGTTTGGGGTCCACCACCATTGGTTGATGGGGTGGTGGAAGAAATTAATGAAAATCTCGTTAGTGATGACGAGCCGGAACAGATTGAATTAAATAAACCTAACAAAAGTGAAAGTAAAAATAATAAATCGGTTCCGAAGGATGACACCAACAACTCTAAGGATAAGGAAAAGGTGAAAACTGTTCCATATCCCGATGCTTTGTTGGCGCCATCAAAGGCGAAGATGGCATCAAAACGAGGCCCGCAACAAGAAGAAATGTGGGAAACGTTTAAACAAGTCAAAATTAACATTCCTCTTTTAGATGCCATAAAACAAATTCCCGCCTATGCTAAGTCTTTAAAAGAATTGTGCACGCTGTAAAGGAGTCATAAGATTCCTAAACAGATTGATTTTACCGACAATGTGAGTGCAATTCTTTCGGGTGCACTTCCACCCAAGCTACAAGATCCAGGAAAGCCCATTATACCCATTCAAGTGGGTGATTTTAAAATGACTCAGGCGCTTCTAGATCATGGAGCTAGCATCAGTATTTTCCTGGGCAATTTATACGACCAGTAAGATTTTGGCCCGCTTCGTGCGGCTGCCACCACGGTTGTCTTGGCTGACCAGACACCGAAACTGCCCCGAGGAATATTGACAGGCGTTATTGTCAAGCTAGAAGAGTTTTACTTTCCAGTTGACTTTTTAGTTTTCGATTATGTTTCGGGTTAGAGGACTAAACAACCTACGGTTATCCTCGGTAGACCATTTTTGGCTACCGCAAATGCCAACATTAATTGTAGAAATGGTACTGTTGACATGGCATTCGGTAACTGTAAGCTGAGAATTAATGTTTTCACACGTGGATATAACTCTCCGGTCGATGACGAGTGCTTTATGGCCGATGTCATTGACGAGTGCATTCCGTTATACGACTCTTTCATCATTTCGGATGGCACAGCGGAGACGTGTTTTTTGTTTGACAGGTTATAGGTGGAAACAGACAAGTTGCTGGAAGATGAGGAAAGATAGATGGAGATCGCAGCTCTGCGAGGAGACCGTCCACCATGGTCAGTTCAGGTGTAACCGCTTCCCGAGAAGATTGATACTGGGTTGAACCGTCAATGCTGGAAGCACCGAAAGTCGAGCTGAGAGAGCTCCCAAAGCATTTAAAATATGCTTTTCTTGGTAAGAATAATACATTGCCTGTTATTATAGCTTCTAACTTATCTGTTGAACATGAGAATGCTTTGATGAAGGTGCTGGTTGCGAATAAAGAAGCAATCGGGTGGACGATAGCGGATTTGAAGGGAATCAGTCCCTCAATTGTGATGCACAAAATTTTAACAGATCCGACTGTCAAACCCGCGCATGATGCTCAACGGAGGTTGAACCTGAACATGAGGGAAGTGGTGAAGAAGGAGTTGCTGAAACGGTTAGATGCTGGCATTATCTTTTCCATATCAGACAGCACGTGGGTGAGCCCGACACAGACAATACCGAAAAAGGCGGGCATCCAAGTCGTCAAGGACGACTCAGGTAACGAGGTCGCCACCCGGCCGGTAACCGGGTGGCGCATTTGTATTGATTATCGTAAACTGAACGCGACAACATCAAAAGATCATTTTCTGCTTCCGTTTATCGATCAAATTGTCGAAAAGCTATCTGGTCAAAAATTTTATTGCTTTTTAGACGGGTATTCCGGGTATAACCAGATAGCTATTCATCCTGAAGATCAGGAAAAGACCACGTTTACGTGCCCGTATGGCACATTCGCGTTTAGGCGAATGCCATTCGGGTTATGTAACGCCCCCACCACCTTTCAGAGGTGCATGATGAGTATCGTTTCAGATATGGTGGGGGAGTCTTTGGAAATTTTCATGGATGATTTTTCGATTTTTGGCACATATTTCGAGTCATGTTTAAACCAACTCGAAAGAGTTTTGAAAAGATGTGTCGAAACGAACTTGGTTCTTAGTTGGGAGAAGAGCCATTTTATGGTCCAAGAGGGAATTGTATTGGGCCATGTTGTTTCGAGTCGAGGGATTGAGGTGGACCGGGCTATGGTCCAAGTTATTTCCACTTTACCTCATCCCACAAATTTTAAAGGCATTAGATCATTTCTGGGGCATGCCGGGTTTTATAGACGGTTTATTAAGGGTTTTAGTGACATTACCAAACCCTTATGTAATTATTGCTTAAGGATGCCCCGTTTGACTTTAATGATGAATGTGCTAAAGCCTTTGACATTTTGAAATTGAAATTAGTTGAAGCCCCGATCTTGCAATCACCAGACTGGAGTTTACCTTTTGAAATAATGTGTGATGCAAGTGATTATGCAGTCGGGGCTGTTTTGGGTCAACGGGTTAACAAGAAACCCGTTGCCATATACTATGCAAGTAAAACCCTCTCGGATGCTCAATTAAATTATACCACAACCGAGAAGGAGTTACTAGCAGTAGTATATGCTCTAGATAAATTCTTGTCTTATATTTGGGGTAGTAAAGTTATTATATATTCTGACCATTCTGCTGTAAGGTACCTCATGGATAAAAAGGATACAAAACCGAGGCTTATCAGATGGGTTTTTCTGTTACAAGAATTTGATCTAGAGATTCGGGACAAGAAAGGAAGTGAAAATGTTGTTGTAGATCACTTGTCCCGAATTATGGTGGAAAATGGGAACACTGATGGGCCCATTAACGAGTCCTTCCCGGATGAACATATCCTAGCAGTTTCACAAAATCCTTGGTTTGCTCACATTGTTAATTTTAAAGTTGCAGGTGATTTACCAGAGCATTGGCCAAGGAGAAAGAAGAAACATTTGATAACCCAAGCTAAACAGTACATCTGGGACGATCTGGATTTGTTTAAAATTGGTGCAGATCAAATGATCAGACGATGCATACCCGAGGAGGATGTCAGTTCGGTGTTGGAACACGCGCATTCGTCTGCATGTGGTGGACATTTCAGTGGCCAGAAAACCGCTCGAAAAGTTTTAACGAGTGATTTCTTTTGGCCTTCATTGTTTAAAGATGCTCATGAGTTCGCGACACACTGTTTAAAGTGTCAACAACTCGGGAGTATTTCTAAACGGGACAAGATGCCCTTGAACCCGATCCTAGTTGTTAACATCTTTGATGTTTGGGGGATCGACTTCATGGGCTCGTTACCGAATTCACACAGTAATTTGTATATCCTAGTGGCCGTCGATTACGTTTCTAAATGGGTTGAAGCGATAGCCACTATGACAAATGATCACACAGTCGTTTGCAATTTTGTTCAAAGTAATATTTTTTTGAGATTTGGAGTTCCCCGAACCATCATAAGTGACGGGGGATCTCATTTTAAGAATTTTAAATTCGGGAAATTGCTTAAACGATATAGTGTTGATCATAGGATTGTAACTCCTTACCATCCACAAACAAGTGGACAAGTTGAGGTTTCCAATAGGAAAATTAAACAGATTTTACAGAAAACTGTTCGGACGGACCGAAAGGATTGGTCAACCAAGTTGACCGATGCCTACGGGCCTACCGAACCGCTTATTAAACGCCAATTGGAACCACTCCTTATAGACTTGTGTATGGAAAGGATTGCCATTTACCTGTTGAAATTGCACAAAGAGCGTTTTGGGCTACTAAATAGGTTAACATGGATTATGATGAAGCAGGTAAAGCGAGAAAATTGGCTTTGTGCGAGATTGAGGAATTGAGAGACGAGGCATACAATTGCGCGTCCGCTTACAAGGCGAAAATGAAGAAAGTTCATGATGCCAACATCCGGTTGAAGAATTTTGAAGTTGGTCAACGAGTCTGGTAGTACAACACGAGGATGAAACTCTTCCCGGGTAAGTTGAAAAGTAAGTAGACGGGTCCGTATTTGATTGTAAGACTTTGATGATCATTTGAGGCAAGTGGTAAATGGCTATAGACTGAAGCCATATTTGGAGATGAAGGACATACACGAGCTGGATGAGGAATTGGTGAATATTATTGTAACTTCACCGGTTTATGAAGATAACTGAGTTCGAGGTACTGTCGAGCTGTAGACATTAAATTCAGCGCTTACGGGAGGCAACCCGGGGTTTGTAAGTGTCTTTCCAGTTTTATTTTAATTTATTGAGTCTTGTACTTAGTTTCATCTCGAGTTTTGTGCAGTAAACGCTAAGTGTGGGGAAGCTCGTTGAAGAATGGCAAATTAGAGAAATTCGGTAAGCATGGGTTTAGCACACGTCACTCCAGGTATGTGAAGGCATTTTGAGTTTTAAACGTGTCCAGGGTGATGTCGGGATGCCAAAACAGGTGCATTTTCGAAAAATTTCAAATCTGACTTTTGGTCCCATCGCGGTACGCTCCCAGTCCACTTTAACCCCACCGCGGTTCGCGATGGGATTAAAACCCAAATTTTCTCTTTTTGGGCGACGGTACGCGCTCATCCTCTTTTTGACCCATCGCGGTACGCGATGGGTCCTGGAGCTCCGCCAACCGAGGTCCTTTATAAACATCTTCTTCTTCTTTCTTCTTCCTTCTTCTTGTCCGATCTTCTTCTCCCTCACTTCTTCTTCGTTTTTCCGGCGAACACCACCAACACCATCTCCACGCCATCATCATCTCCGTCCAACCCACAATCTCCGCCACCACACCACACCTCCTCCGGCAAACTCCATCTCTATCCAGCCACCACCACAATCACCATCCTCCCATCTCCGACCACCACTGCTGCCACCCACCACCCTCTCACCACCGCTGACCCACCACAACCACCACTGTAACCACACCACCACTGCTATCGCTGTCACCTACCACCACCAACCTCGCCACAGTTATAGCACCTACCAACCACCACCGTCAACATTAATCGAGTCTTTCGTCGATTCTGAGGTATGTATTGTAATACTATTGTTTTATTTCGTCGATATTCGGTTAGTGGAATTATCGTGGTTTAGGGGGGTTGTTGTGGTTGTGTGGTTATTGTCGGGTCGGGACAATTAATTGGTTTATTATTTGTTTATTGGGGATTATGATTTACGGGTTGATCGGGTTGGTTATTAGTTTGAATAATCGGGATTGTTCAAATATGACGAGTCGGGTTTGTATTCACATTTAAAATCATTTTTTTATTATAAAATAAATGATAGTGTTTGTTCGTTATTTTTATTCAAAACCCGAATCGACATATCAGTTATTGCTTTGCACGTTTTTCGAGACAGTTGCTCAGTTGTGTCAAGTATGTTAGTTTTTGTTAATTAATTACCCACCCATACTCAATCTCCATTCGTGCGGGTTAATCTGGTTTATAGAAATACGCACAGGGTGTCACCGAATTTTTCGTCTTTATTTATTTTTATTTCAATATTTTAATATTATTTTATTATATGGGACGACCGCGACCGAAATGCTATATGGTCATCGCCATATTAACATATTTAACTTGTTTTATTGAATTTGTAGATATGACTGATGCACCAGAGTCCTCGCGCACACGCCGCAAAAGGCGGAGGGCTGACCCTCGTGTCATCCGCTACGATAGTGACGAGGTGCAGATTGTAGAAGGCATTGAGCCAGCAGACATTATGGGGGATGCACGCATTCTGCATCAGGTTCTCATATTTTACGTGACTACAGAGGAGTATACGAGACTACAGCGGATCCGACAGATGCAGCTTCTTCACCACCGTTCATTTGATTGGACATTGTTGCTTCAGTTGGGGATTTACGACCAGGTCCATGATTTATTGACTGCTCCATGAGCAGATGCGCTTGCGTGTGACTCGATTCCGTATGTCGAGCTCATTTGACTTCACGCCCACGGAGTTCAGTGAGCCACGCGCAGTATCATTTTCGCTGGGACAACAGCTGTACGAGATGTCCGTCCCAGACTTTGCCGTGGCCACTCGATTTTATACGGCCGACGAGGTTTAAGCACCTGCCTTCTTCCAGAGCATACGTGGTTAAACGATACATGCTCAGGACCCCCGTGAGCACTGGCTCACGGAGGCCCAGCTAGGCCAGTATTGGGCGGAGATCGCCGACGGGCCCACTCCAGTTCTGTTGTGGAGTCGTCTATTCAGGACCCCGTCCATCGCTACATTCACAGGATCGTTGCTTGTTCTCTCGCCGGCCGACATTCGGGCCACGAGAAGTGCAGCCACTTAGACTTGCTGTGTTTATATTCTATTCTTGGCCAACGCCCGGCCAATGTGGCGATGCTCCTGCTCACGTCATTCCCTCGGGGTAGCAGACTTCAGGGATCCTCGGCATGCTTACCTTTGGGCCTTATATTACGAGGATCGCTAAGCGACTTGGGGTATTTGAGCGTTATCCGACGAGATAATTTACGCGAGGGCCAGATATAGGCATTTTCGGAATACAGGAGGCACGTTGGGCCGGGATCATTGACGAGCATGATCCAGTAGCTTTAGTCCCGGTTCGACGGGGTCCACATGCACCACCACCTGACAGATCAGAGGCAACTATTTCTCTTCAGAGGGGTATTCTGACACGCCGCCAGCGTCGTCCGACTCCACACATTGAGCGACCTCAGCAGTAGCATCCGTTGAGACAGGCATCTGCATCATCATCTTCACAGCCGCAGCAGCCAGTCACATTGGATATGATTTATCAGCGGCAGTCGGAGATACAGCAGGAGCAGGTGGCACAGCGGGCCCGTTATGATGATTACTTTCGATTATTATTTACTGCTTTGCAGGTACCGCTTCCAGACTCTTTGACTACTACAGAGGAGCAGCCTGTAGACCCGCAGGACGAGGAAGCTGATGATCCACCAGCACAGTAGTTTTTGGTTACCCTTTTTCACTTTATTTTGTTTTTATTAGTATCATGGTCTGTATATTATTATATTATATTTTGGGGAATCATGTTTGGGTAACTGGTTGGACTTATATGTTCATATATCTTTTGATGGCTACTGTGTTTGATTTTATCTGTATATTTTGTTGTAACCGAACTTTGTGGGTGTAGTTCACTATAAACCCTCACGAGACCCCACTCATCCTCCCGGGCTACCGGGAGGTTTACAGGGCTTGTTGCATACGCTAAATACAATCGTGATTCCTACGGAAGTGAGTTAGGTCTTTTAACGTTTTTAACTAATTTAACATAATTTATTGTGAAACGAATTAATTTGGCTCGGTAATTGTTTTAATAAAATTAACAATTATTCATTTTCAAAACTCTTACAAGACCTATGTCTTACACTTATGAGAAGCTTGCTTCTACACATCTCGAGATTTTGCAGGTTCGATTGTCAGTTTAGTAATTGGATGAGATGAGAGTATACGAGTGTTATGAGAGTTCACGAGCCGACTGGCCCTTCTCCAGTCACGTTGATATCAGGTGATTTCAGTTTCATAATTTATTTTGTTTTTATTGCTTTAAACGTTAAAAGTGTAATTGTATAATTGTTAGTAGAACCGCCTCACATGAGCCCCGAAATTTTAAAATTGCTTAATAGTCAAAACTCAATTTCAACCCCGTCCCTCAAATGTTTATTAATCGTTCTATCATTTCTAACTTTGAGGACAATGTTAAGTATTCTTACATTGAGGACAATGTAAACCTCAAGTGTGGGGATGGGGGAAATTTGAAAAATTTTAGCCCGATAGTACCTCGAAGAGTGTTCAGAAACCAAAGTTGTTAACTGTTAATTATTGTCATTAATTCCATGTCATAGGTTTCTAGTCATGGTTGGTTTTTTAGCGTCTCATTAGTCTTACTCACAATTGTTTTTATAACGAGAAGTTGAAAATGGGTTCGTTTAGGCGGGAATAACGAGTCATGGGGACAGGTAAACATGTTTATATCGTCAACCCTATTCCTTCGGTACGTGTATGATTTGACCCAAATATATATAATACACATATAATATATAGTACACACATGTCATTTGAGTGCTTTCACTGATATTCATGGCTTACGGGATCACAGTTGGCAAAATGCAAAAGTGATAGAGGCAATTAGGTTATGCCTCGTCTGGATGAGTGCGAGTGTGGGTACTGGGGGGTTGGGGCCTCATTATTACACATATGAGGTGAGGTTAATGTGAGGGGCGGGGGGTTGGGTCCCTTAGAAAACATTTCTTGGACTTATTTTTCGTTTGTTTAACCCCGACATTATGTTACGAGACGATCCGGCTTACTAGGTTTATTTGTATCTGTAATTGTATTTGCTTTGGTTTTGTATTTGTATTTATCTTATTGTTAAGCATCACTTTATTATGCTTAATAATAATAATAATAATTGAGAAAAAGACAAAAAGATGTCTGTTTATATTCAGTTATGTATTCTATAGTTCGTTAAAGTTCACTTAGTAAAAAAAATTATGAAATCAGTACTGTAGTTTGTTTATTTAGATGTTCATTATGTTGATAGTTTGCTTATTTAGATGTATTTAGATGTTTTGTTATAAGCCGGGTCGGATCGTTTTAGCTACTTAAATATTTCCCTTCCATACCCTTACACCTGGCCCCGTTACAACCCTTTTAAAGACCTCTTGATTTGCATTTTTGCCAAAGCAGCTTGGTGGATTAATATGTACTTATGAGTGATATCGAGAGCTGAGCGATACTGGCACATCTTTTGCTAGTCCAGATATTAAACCGAGAGGAGAGATGTTATATTACGAGTGGTATGAGCATGTGTGACTTAACCGGATACAAAGTACACCTGTCTGGGCGGCTCTATTGTTTTTATTATAGCATTTAACCGTATTTGTGAGATGTCAATCTAAAAACAGTGTCAGTCTGGAAAACTGGGTATGACCTTAAACCTTACTAGTATTAATGTCGATAATCTACATACCTATGATGGAGGTCGATGTTTACTTTAGAGTTTTGTTTGAGGGCAAGCAAAAGATAAGTGTGGGGATGTGATTGTCGGTTAATTTGTATGCGTTTTAGTTCGTTTATTATTTAGTTTTAACTGTTTATTCTAGAACTATCGATACTTCATAGGTGTTTAATTGGATTTCATGTCATAGGCGTTAAAGTACTCAGTATGGACCTGTTGTGACACAGAATGAAGACCTGGGATGTCCAGCACCCAAAACGAGAAATAAAAAGAAGATTGCTGTAACAAGGTCCCATCGCGGTACGCGATGGGCCTGCTGAAGCACCCATCGCGTACCGCGATGGGAGTTAAAAATATGTTGAATTTTGGGTCTATCGCGGTACGCGATCGACCCTCAGAAGACCCGTCGCGTACCGCGACGGGTGTGCAGACGGGATTTTGGTTTATAACATCAATTTCGTCAACAAGAAAACCCTAACTTCGTTTGTGACGACCAAAAGGCGATTCCAGCAGCTCCAAGAGGCAATTTCCACCATTATAGCTTGTGCCAAGAACTTCCATATGATCCATATCATCCGTATCGAAGATTTGATGATGTCTCGGCTCGACTAATCTCATAGAATCGCACCCAGGATGTATAGTTTGTAAACATTTACAGTTTTTCTCATGTGATTAAGAATACTTATGTTTGATTATTGAAGATTGATATATGATTATTGATGTTTAGTATTTCTGTGTGTTCGGTCGGTTTAGGTTTACGTTGGTCTGAACGATCTGTTACCAGTTGCTAGATAAGTAGTCATATAACTGTTTGGTTAGATTGAATACGATAAAACGTATAATTACCCTTAACTGAGTCACACTGGCAAGAACTGTTTGATAACCAGTACCGTGTGTAAAGTAATTGTTGACGTCTAAGGTTTTGTCTGGTTGATCAGTTTTCAGTTAATCGTTAATAATAAATCTGTTAGGTTGCATGAGATACTGTTTGGTTACTTACTTGAATTCCCGGGTGTGATTTGCTTTGTTAACTATTTACAACTCGCTTGTTCGTTCGTTACTTAGTTCTCTTAATTTAAATTATTGCTTGTGTGATCAGCACTAAAACCACTTACTTCATAATATTAAATCTGTTTACAAGAATTGCATTGACCACATACTCCTTGTGATACGATACCCTACTTGCTCTAACTACTTAGAATAATTAGGTTTTTGATTGACTCAAACGACGGTCATCACTTATTAGGGTTAGCCGGCTTTTATTAGAGATTCATCGAAGGTTCCTCCAAGATAGCTGCACCGTTAGGTAACTTTATTTCTATGTGTAACTTATAATATATTAACCATTATCGGATGTAAAGTTAAATGGTATTCAAGTAAAACCAATTAATGTACCTAATCACCTAAATATATTAGGTACCTATTCTTAAAGGACATGAAGTATGGTAAACAAGATAAAGGTGAGGGGACCGGTTCTGTGAATGCCGGTCCATCTACTCCAAGTATGAGCGATTCTAATGTGTCTACTTCATGTGCCTTAAGGGTAATAGTGAAGGAGTGGACTGACGAGGATGACGACCCTAGCTTTTATTTTGATAATAATTTTGTCTCTAACGTTTCTTTAGAACTTCCTGTTTTGAATTTTGTTATTCCGACTGTTTGTGTGGGCTCTGTTTTAAAGAGCAAGGATACTTGTGTGGTTAATTCGGTTGAAACTCTAAACTCTAATAATGTGATTTCTAATAAAAACAAATTTCAAAAAATTCAAAAACATCAGAAAAATATGTTGCACCTAAGTTTGTCAAGGATGGATGCTCTAATGACAAACAAGGTGATAAGTTCAAAAATGGAAATTTGAATTCTCGAAAAATCTAAACAAACTGGTCCACACAACCAGTCCAAACAAGGAGTTGCCCATAATGAATTTTTCATAAAACGTCAGACATGTTTTAACTGTGGCACTCCCGGTCATATTGCCAGAAACTGTCCACATTGTCCGTACATTCCCTACTATGGATTTTATCAAAGGAATATGCCATATGTGCCTCAAAATGCGTACAGACAAGGATTCAGGCATTATACAGCTAGTTCCCATGACGATGATTGGAATCGAAAAAAATCTGGAAGGCTTGGTCCTCATCAGACCAAACCGAACAAGTCCAAAAGAATGGTCAGAAAAAATGTCTCAAATTCAAATTCTAACATAAACATTAAGACTAAACCCAAACAAGAGAAAAGGGTGGATTCGTCTCCTTCCAAGTCCAAATCACCGGAGGTTACGACAACCATTCGTACATATAACTCCAAGTCACACAGACATAGATGGTTGCCTAAACTCCGGCGAAAGCTTCAACAAAATCTATTTTTGATTAACAAAAGGATATGTCATGGCAATCCGTGACAACTGTAGACGAATCAGGGTCACCTAGTGTAAGTGTGGACTAGGTACCAAAAACTAACTAATCCTGCACTTGTGCGGGGACAGCTATGGAGGAATATCATCAGACCTTGGTATGTTGATAGTGGCTGGTCCAGGCACATAACAAGAGACATTACCCAGCTACACGACATTCAAACATTTAATGGTGGGTATGTGTCCTTTGCGGGAGGAGAGAAAGGAAAGATCACTCAAAAGGGTTCTATAAGTAACGGTGTTTTAAAGTTTGAAAAATGTTAATTTTGTTCCAGAGTTAAAGATAGTCTTTTAAGAATGTCACAAATTTGTGACAAAGATTTTTCAACTCATTTTACTAAAAAGGAGTGCTTAATTCTGAAACCTGGTATAATCATACCAGAAGAATGGATTCTTGTTCGATCACAAGAAAAGATAATGCTTATGTGATCGACATGAACAAAAATGTTCCTGACGAAACAACATGCTTGTTTTCAAAAGTGTCAGAACATAATGCAATGCTTTGGAATCGTCGGCTTGGTCATGCTTATGTAAAAAATCTAAATCGTCTTGCTAGAAACAATTTAGTGCGTGGCTTACCAATCAAGGATTCTGTGACTGTTGAAAAATGTGTTGCTTGTGCTTTGGGTAAGCATCATCGAAAGTCTCATAAACTTATGTTAATTATACCATCTCGTGAGTTTTCCAGTTACTTCATATGGACCTCTTTGGGCAGGTTCATGTCTTAAGTTTGTCTCGTAGTTGTTACTGTCTTGTTAATACTGATGACTACTCACGTTTTACATGGGTACTTTTCTTGTCAAATAAGAGTGAAACTGCAGATCTGATCAAGAAGTTTGTAGTGTTAATGGAGAATAAACTGAATCTAAAGCTGAAAGGAATCCGTTGTGATAATGGAACGGAATTCAAAAATGCAGTTCTGAATCATTTCTGCTCAGAAAAAGGGATGCTTCGTCAGTACAGCGCTCCGCGGACGCCTCAACAAAATGGTGTCGCTGAAAGAAGAAACAGAACTCTAATCGAGGCAGCAAGAAGGATGTTATGTGACTCTAAACTGCCACTGTTTTTATAGGCAGAAGCCATTAATATGGCATGTTATGTTCAGAATCGGGTGATAATCAACAAATCCAAGATGAAGACTCCGTATGAGATTGCTTATGGTCGTCAACCCACTGTCGCACATTTCAGAGCTTTCGGGTGTCCGTGCACCTTACTAAATTTAGAAACCACTCCAAAGTTTGGGGCCGCGGTAGATGAGTGTTACTTCGTCGGATATGCGGGAAATACAACATATAGGGTCTACAACAAGTCAACCAAGCAGATTCTAGAGTCTTATGAAGTTCGTTGGTTAGAAAAAAATGAGACTGACGCCCGTGTTGGTCCCGATTGGTTATTCGACTACAATGAATTCTTCAAGCCCTTCAATGTATTTCCAGTCATCAACACAGACTCTCAAGGTGGTCCCACAGTGGAAGTTACACAAGACAGTTCTCAGTCACTGTCTCATATTTCTCCGTTACTGGATGATGAGGCTACTGAGCTGACCAGTGTTTCGACCACAACCGAAAATCAGCCTAAACAATCTTCAGAGACCGATCGTTCACCAATTTCGCCTGAAAATACTGAAAATGTTGAGGGGGAGAGTTATGTTCGTCAGATATTCGGGAGCACACTGTTTCCCGACGCCATTCCAGATGAATACGTTGCCGGCACCTCGTACTCTCACTGTACAGCAACGTCTGGCTGGAAAAACCCCCTTACTGATTCCGGGGAGAACGTAACAAATCTTCAACCTAACAATGATGTTTCTGATCATCTAATTCCATCAAGAATCCAAAAGAATAATCCGACTGAAAACATCATAGGTCCCATTGAAGCAGGTGTGTCCACCAGAAGTCAGACCGGACACATAAACAGTTGTATTTTTACCTGTTTCATATCTGAAATCAAGCCAAAGAATGTTGAGATGGCCCTTCAAGAAGCTAGTTGGTTTGATGCTATGCATGAAGAACTGAATCAGTTTGATAAGTTGAAGGTATGGAGATTGGTTAAACTGCCGGAAGGAAAGAAAGCTCTTGATACAAGATGGGTTTTTAGAAACAAGCAAGATGACACCGGGGTTATTGTTCGAAACAAGGCACAACTGGTAGTTCACGGGTTACGTCAGGTTGATGGGTTAGATTACATAGAGGTCTGTGCTCCGGTAGCTAGACTTGAGGAAATTAGAATTTTTCTGGCCTATGCATCGTATATGGGGTTCACGGTATATCAGATGGATGTTAAAACAGCGTTTTTGTATGGTGAGGTCAAAGAGGAGATTTATGTTGATCAGCCACCGGGTTTCGTTGATTCCAAGAAACCACATCATGTCTACAAGTTAGACAAGGCCTTGTACGGGCTACATCAGGCTCCAAGGGCGTGGTATGCTACATTGACTGCGCATCTTCTTGACCACAGCTACAAGCGTGGAACGATTGATCAAACCCTGTTCCGGAAAACTGTCGGAAAAGACTTGATTCTGGTCCAGATCTATGTTGATGACATCATCTTCGGATCCACCAGTGCTGATTTGTGCAAAGAATTTGAGGGTGTTATGAAGAAAATATTTGAAATGAGTTCGTTGGGTGAAATGATAACATTTCTGGGTTTACAGGTTCGCCAAAGTCCAACAGGAATTTTGTTGCATCAAGGAAAGTATGTTGAAGATATGCTGGCTAAGTTTGAACTTCAAGACTCCAAGAGTGCAAATACTCCAATGGCTAACAGACAGCTATTATCATCTGATCCTGAAGTGAGTCTCGTAGATCAAACATACTATCGATCGATGATCGGGTCTCTGATGTATCTCACAACTAGCCGTCCTTACATAATGTTTGCAGTCTGTCAATGTGCTCGCTTCCAGGCTAATCCTAAACTCTCTCATTTAATTGTGGTTAAACGTAGTTTTAGATATCTGAAGGGACATCCAAAGTTAGGTCATTAGTATCCCAAACAATCAGAATTTGATCTTTATGCTTTTGCTAATAGCAATTATGGTGGAGATGACATTGACAGGAAATCCACGTCAGCTGATTGCCAGTTTCTCGGAGATCGCCTAATTTCATGGCAGTGTAAGAAACAACAAACAGTGTCAACTTCGACAGTGAAGCAGAGTATGTTGCCGCATCCACTTGCTGCTCTCAGGTTATCTGGATGCAAAACCTGTTGCTGGATTACGGTTTGGAATTTCTTGACACTCCTATTTTCTGTGATAATGATGCGCCCATTGCTATTGTAAAAAACCCAGTCCAACATTTTAAAACCAAGCACGTCGATATTAAAATTCATTTTATTCGTGACTGTTTCGATCAGAAATTGATTCATCTTGAACAAGTCCACACCGACAACAACATGGCGGATTTATTTATAAAACCGGTCGGAACAGCAAAATTTAATGTGCTTGTGAGTTTTCTTAAAATTCTTCGTTTCGAGGATTGAGTCTTTTTGGGGATAAATTTGTACATATTGGTTTGTTATTGCACAAATTTAGGGCGATAAAAATCAAAAAGACTGAAATAGTGTGTGTGCGTTGTTTTTATTATTAAAAAAATTGAGCTTTTCAAGATTCATTTTCGCTTAAAATTAAGTCGGTTGCTCAAGTTTGAAGGACATATACTTGTATATGGTTGGTCCGGTGTTCTACCTGTAGTTTCACAGGATAGCCATTTACCTAACGACTGAAAGAACCCGGGGCGACTATGATGTGTTTTGTGCTTCGTATTCTTTCACTTAAAATTATGTCGGTAACTCTGAGTTGAAGGACATGTGTTTTTATACATGTTTGGTCCCGTTAACCACATGTGGTTACTATGGATAGCCATTTACCTGAAGGCTTGCGTGACCGGGGTGACTTAATTCTTAACACGTGTGTTTTATTCAACTCCACGAGAAGTGATATTACTATTCAGTTAACAGCTTTTTAGAAGCTTCAAATTTTTCAAAAATGAGAATCGATCCAACGGGTGAAGTTATTAAGCTTAGAGGGCCCTAGAACAGTCATTGATGTGTATGGTAGCTTTCCATGATGCGTAAAAGTTAAAGTGATATAAACTAAATTTGCTAAACTTAATGTGGAGAGTCATTTTGAAGACATGTGCATGTCTCCAGATACATCTCTCCGAATGATAGGAAGAAAAGCAATTACCCAGTCATACACGAGCCCGTTAGTGTCCTGATCACCAATAATATTGTTCAGTCAAGCTATTATTATTATTATTGAAGCAAAAAAAAATTTAAAAAAAATTGTGATTGCATTTATTTATTTCTATTAAAGTTATTTCATAATCAAGGCTTAAAGGGTCAAACTAGAACTACAGAGATGGGGGCACACAAGTAAGTCCTGTCATGTCTAGAATGAAAGGCTTGTCAGTTTACTAGCACTAAGTTCAACGATCAACCATAAAAACTAAGCCTGCTTTGTATAAAATCTTTTGAACAAGCACTAGGGTGTTGGAGTCAAATTGGGGTGATCTGGGGAAAGCCAAATACGCTTTGAGAAGAGATAGGAGGCATCACCGGTCCATGAGTGATGTCCATCTAAGCCTTATGTTGAACTGAACCTTAATCATATCACTGATGAAATGAAAATCATGCTAAGTATGTTATACCTGCTATCAACCTGTCTCTTATGTCATAATTACGCTAAACATGAATCCTTGTGTTAGCCTCTTAAATGATATGATTCCATGTTCGGATCTTTTCATAAAAGGGCGGCAGTTTCACTAAGAACTGAAATTTGGTCCCGACTTAATAAATTAAAGGGAGTTGTCTTTCATTGTTATGTGGATTTATTTTTCTTGTTTTAGTCTTATTTTATTTTGTTTTGTTTTGCCTAATTTTATTTTTTTCTTCTTCGAAATTACTCTCCTCGAAACATTCGTGTAAATTAAGTTTTCTTAACTTTGGCTTGGAAAGGTTTGGGTCTTTTTTTTTGGGTTGTGACCTTAGTTGGGTTGCCTTAGTTTTTGGCTTGCTTTGAGCCCATTAAATGGTTTTCGGCCCGCTTAAACTTGGTATAAGTAATTCTTAAAGGGTCTCCTTTTCACTTTTATTACTTTACAAAATCCAAACTCTCTAATCATCTTAGACGATATCATCTTTCTCAAGCATCTTTACCGAGATCAAAACCCTCCTCACTAATCACAATTTAAAGTGTTCTTCTTTGACTAGCAGGTACTGGACAAGGTCAATGAGATTCATATGCCACTGAGGCCTATTTTGGTGTTGCCATAAACTGTTTTAATTGATGGTTTGATGAATTAATCATTTGTTATGAGTAATTAGGGTTTTGATGGATATATTAATGTTGATTTAAGGTTTTTGGTTGAGTATTTATAAGATGTTGCAGGTTTAATGGTGGTTTTTAGGGATCTAGGTGGGTTGAAGATGGTTACACGAATTCCAAGGTGGAATCCAAGGGGTTCTCTGTCCCCCGCTGTCAAAGAGTTCTCGGTTGACATCGGTTGACCGAGAACCTCCTATCTTGACAGAAAACATCATTCTCGATCAAGTCTTGACCGAAAACACTTGTTCTCGGTTAAATGTTGACCGAGAACCTCAGTTCTCGGCTAAATTTGTTCTCGGTTAAATGTTGACCGAGATCCTCAGTTCTTGGCTAACTTTCATTGTTTTTATTGACCGACAACAAATCTGTTGACCGAGAACTCATATGTTTGACCGAGATCCCTCATACTGGGCTTAATACATGCTGAATGGGCCCAAAACTACACAGTATTGTGTATTTGGGCCAATCAATACATTTTTGGGCCGACAAATGTGTTACTCTTTGGGCCTGTATTTATTTAATAATTCAAGTCCTCTTCTAATTATGGACAAATTGTTAAGCACTATCAAGCCAATCTTTTTAATATCTAACTTGATACGTTTGGTGCAGATATGGCTGATTAAAACCCGTTAAAGTTTGTGGATACTCATAATATAGCTGGCCACTTGTATGATCCACTAGTGGCTCACAAGGAATTCAAGTCGATGATAGTCGGACTCAATACATGCAGGATCTCTCATGCTCCTAGGGAGAACCCTGTCATTTGCAAGAAGATGGTTACTGATTTTTGGAACAATGCAAAGATCAATTCACAAGGGGCAGATGGAGTTACTTCAATCGACTCCAAAATACAGACCAAGCCGGTCGTTGTTACTGAAGCTATTATCAGAAATGTACTTTTGTTTGGGGATCAACCTGACTACCCAACAGAATACTCTGCTGCTGAAGTTACTGGAGTTCTTACAAGAATGGGTTACGAAGGTACTTATCCACCAGCAATCAAGAAGCTGTTTCACCCATACTGGAGATACCTACTGCACACGTTCTTTACATGTATCTCGGGAAGAAAGGGAGGTTCAGATGAGATCAATCATACCCAAATGTCTGTCGTTGCTGCTCTGATCATCGATTGGAATTACAACTATTCCAAACTCGTTTTCAATGAAATGGTGAGCAATCTAAGGGCAAAGAAGGAGATATTCTTGATGTATCCAAGGTTCTTACAGATGATTTTTTATTCTCATTACACCGACCTGGTCAAATCTGTTGAGAACTTGGACATGAAGTCCATGGGACCCAATTCCTTTGGATTAATGAAGCAGTCAAGGAAGGGAGCCAAGGTGGTTTATAGGGGCTTAAGACCTCCAGTAAAATTCGGTCATTTTGCTGAGACCAAAGCTGAGCCCGTTGTAGCTCAGGTTGCTGATGAGCACGTGGCGCCCGCTCAACCATGTACTGCAACATTTGAAATTTCGAACGATGAAGAAGATAAAGAGGAACACCGTGAATCAGTCACTCTTATTGATGATGAAAGAATGAGAGCTCTTGAAGCTGCTAAACTCTTATTTCAGTCAATTGCTCTGAAGCCTCCTTTGACAGTTACTGAAAATTTGGAGGAAGACGACGTTGAAGAACCAGCTGCTGATCTCATTCATTGTAAATGAAACAGGGATGATTTGATATCTAGCGAGTTAGACAGTGAAGTCGAAACAACCAACGTGACACCAACACCAGTACCAAAATCAACAACAACAGCAGCACCAGAATCAACACCCATACCAGCACCATAATCAACTACCAGCCCTGTTACTGAACCATCCTTCCAGAAGTTGCTGTCTAGTGAATTTGTCAATGCTTTTGATTTTGATACAGAAATTCCATACTCAAACCCTTCAGAAATTCCCTCTGGTTCATCCAACCCATCCGCTCAAGGTCAATCAAGCTCAGGTGTTTATGTTAAGGTTGCCCAAATTCTACCTATGCAGGAGAATTATTTTCAGAACAAGGGAAAAGGCGTGGTTCTTGAGAACGCTCCTGTATATGTTCAAGCACTGCAACGACGAGTCTTTGAACTCGAGCAGGATTCGGTGATTAAGGATGTCCGTATTCAAGAACTTGAGGCTAGCAACTCAGACAAAGATTCCAAGATTAAAGAGTTGCATTCTGGCATGGGAGGCTTAACAGCTATGTATCTCGATCTCCAACAAAAGCTAGTTCAGAAATTTGGAGATGAGTTCAAGAGTAATGAAGATGTATTGTATCAACCTCACGCAGCTGAACAAGATAAAGACTCCACTATTCGTCCAGTTGACAACACTGATATTAGCAGATAAGAAGAATCAGAGTCTTTAAAGGAATACATGGAAGCACCACTAGTCACCAAAGAGAAATCATGCAGAATTCAGAAGAAACTACTTGAAAAAGGAAAGAAGAAATTGCTGGTGACGAAAAACTCAGATCAGAGCAGTAAACTTTGATCTAACGTCCGCCGGAATAAACCGGGAAGATCAAATTCACGAGCTCGAAAAAATAAGAACATTAGCCTATGAAAATTCCTGGTCTTACAAAGAAAATACTAAACGCCTGCACGACGCTCATTGATGTGTTGCAAAACACATACTGTTTTATCCTGTTTTTGTGTTGTTTTATGCGTAAACTGTTAACGAATATAACTTATTTTTGCATGAAATTTAATGTTTGTGTATATGATAGGTACCATGTTGAAGAGAGCAAAAATATGAGTTTAATGAGGAAAGAATCAGCTCAAACGGGATTCGGATGAAGCAGGTACGCGCATTTGAAGAAAAACGAGTCAGAAAACGAAGAAACGAGCACCCCGGACCTGGCCGCGCTACGCGACCAAGTCAGGCATCCATGCCTATGCTACACGGCATCCCACATGTCCCCAAGGTTTCCAAGAATGTTCAAGAATCAGTTACCCCGTCTATTTTGTCTTCTAGTGGGCCTTGTGGGCTTGATTTGACCTATTTTATATTAGGAAGCAGGTGTTTAAATATATATATATATATATATATATATATATATATATATAACCCTAAAACCCTATGAACGATTATTATTCTTGATTCCAGCCATCTCACACCTGCTCTAGAGGAGAAACCAAGGTGTTGGGCCTAGTTTTGTGGTTTGAGCTTAATTTGTACTTAGTTCTGCTTGTTTGGGCTTGGTGTTTTGGGTTTGTTTGTGAGACGAGAACACTTATGTGTTCTCGGTGGGCTTTTGGTTGTTTGGGTCGAGCTAGTTAGTTGGTGTCCCTATATATAGACATGTTATGTATAGGGTTAAATGTTGTTCAATCTTAGTCTTGTGATCAAGTATTGTAAGGGCTTAAGCACCCGACGTATTCAACAATATACATGTGTTTTAAAGCAATTCCGTTTTACTTCTTATTGTTATATCGTGTTCTTGAATCACCAAGTATAGGTAATACGCACCTATACTTTTATATTGATATCATACTTGTAGTGATCCAGATTTGGGACTTACAATTGGTATCAGAGCCTTAGACCTATTGAGGCTCGTTATTGTAATATCAACGGATTTAAGATATCAAGGTTTGGTGGTGTTGGTGATTTTTCTAGCAAGGCAATGTTCGGAGAAGAAGATTGGACTATTTTTGGATAAAGAATGGATTTGACTTGGAAATTAAATCAAATCCCACTTTATTTGGAAATTTGTTACAATTCAGTTGAAGTTTTTTTGGTTTTCGGCCTCTATAGTCCCAAAAATCAATAGTATTCGGCTGATTATTGTTCTCGGTCACTATTTGTTCTCGGCTCATCATAGTTTCGGCTTGTTCGTGTTCTCGGTCAAAGAACTGGTCAACACTCTAGTTCTCGGCCAATTTTTGTTCTCGGTCAAAGAGTTGGTCAACAAACTGAGTTCTCGGTCAATATTGGTCAACACCTGAGTTCTCGGTCAAAAGATTGGTTAACACTCTAGTTCTCGGTCTTCAACTAGTCAACGTTTGTGTTTTCGGTCAATGTTTTCGGCACAGTCTGCTGTGTTGGGCCTGTTTAACTTGGATTTGGACCATTAAATTGGACTGTCTTTTTAATTGAACTTAATCTAATTTGGACTTGATTTAAAAATAGCCCAGTTAACTAATGGAAGCAGCTCCATCAACTTGTCACTTCACCAAGAACTTGATTCCATCATGGGCACTGCTACTCGTATACCGCGTCTATTATCCCATGAGGGGTTCAGTGAATGAAAATTCTGTTTCGAACACTATGCCAAGATGAAAGATTCAAAAACTTGGAAAAGCATTGTGAGGGGACCTCAAAGGATCACCTATCAAAGGGATGGTTCAACCGAAGTTCTTGTGAAACCTGTTGCTCTATACGATGATGATGACTTTGCAAAAGTTGAAGAAGATGAGAAATCTCTTTCAACTCTTACTATGGCACTCTCACCCGAGATTGCCCTTTAGCTTAGAGAACTCCAATCAGCTAAGGAGTTGTGGGCTGCACTTATAGAAGTTTATGAGGGAAATGAGGATATGAAGAGAAGTCGCCAAGATTTGCTGCGACAAAAGTTTAATATGTTCAATCATGTTCTTGGAGAGACATTGGAATCTCAACTTCAGAGGTTTATATCCCTTGTAACTGAAATGAGAACTGCTGGGATATTTCTGCAAACCTCAGAAATTAACAACAAGTTAGTAAACTCTCTGCCGAAAAATTGGGACATGAATGTTGCAGTTATCAAAAAGACCAAAGACCTTAACAGAATGAGCATGACTGAAATGATTGCCGCCATTAAAGTCTGCGATATGGATGATAAACAACGGGCAAAAAATCATGCTAGTTATTATAGTGCTGCTGGTTATAACGTTGCTTCTAACAGTGCGCTCATGTCTCAAGATAGCTTTTCACTGTTCAAGCCCACTCAACAACCACCACAGGGAAACTTCCAGATGTTTTCATCCTCCCTCGGTCAATCATCATCATCAAATTCACCTAATCCAGCTCCAGTATTTTACACCGAATCTGGTCAGTCTACAAATGATTTTGGTAAAACCACTCCCAGTCTAAACCCCAGCCAGATTCCCGTCATACCTAAAGAAACACAAGAGAATATCACTCTAATGGCGGGATTCATGAATTGTTATCATGCCTTTCTGGCCGGAGACTTGGTTCAACTGGTGGTTACTGCTGAACTCGATCAGATTCATCCCGACGAGGTTGAAGAAATGGACATCTCGTGGCAAATTTCCATGGCAGTTTTTCGTGCCAAGAAGTTTACTAAGAGGACGGGTAGAAATAATTGGAACATGCCTAAAAATCAAAAGGTAGGGTTTAACAAAGAGACCCTCAGGTGTTACAACTGTCACAAGCAGGGTCATTTTGCTCGTGAATGCACTAATATAACTAAGGAAGGAAATACGGAGAGGGCATTGGTTCGAGTCGGGAATGTTCGAGGTGATGTTGGAGGCGGTTCGGGAAATGGTGAAAGAGGTATGGTTGCTCAAACATTCTCGTGGGAAGATCAGATGGCTGCGCTTAACATTGGAAATCAAACTGCAAATTTCGCAACAGTTGAAGGCTCTGAAGAGGAAAACAGTGTTGAGGAGAAGGTCTAGAAGTTTACTAAGAGGACGGGTAGAAATAATTGGAACATGCCTAATAATCAAAAGGTTGGGTTTAACAAAGAGACCCCCAGGTGTTACAACTGTCACGAGCATGGTCATTTTGCTCGTGAATGCACTAATATAAATAAGGAAGGAAATACGGAGAGGGCATTCGTTCCAGTCGGGAATGTTCAGGGTGATGTTGGAGACAGTTTGGGAAATGGTGAAAGAGGTATGGTTGCTCAAACATTCTCGTGGGAAGATCAGATGGCTGTGCTTAACATTGGAAATCAAACTGCAAATTTCTCAATAGTTGAAGACTCTGAAGAGGAAATCAGTGTTGAGGAGAAGGTCAAGGAACTCCAGTTTGCATACATGGCATTCACTTCTCCGGATTCATCTGAGGTATGTTTTCAACCATGTTCTTTAAATTGTGGTGAGAAAATAGAAATGTATAAACTCCACAATGACAGTCTAAGCATAGACATGGAAAGAATAAAATCAGAAAATTTTAAACTTAAGAAAAATGAAAAAGGTTTTCTTGACAAAATTGAATCTCTTAACAAAGACATCAAAAAACTTAAGTCTGATTTTAGCATAAAGAGTTGTCACCATCTTGATGCTAAACAAGAAATCGCTGAGTTGACAGCTAAACTGGAGACCTCCAAGTCAGAAATTTTAAATTTAACTGACAAGTTTGAAAAGGCTGAATTTAATTTTAATAAAATTCAACGGGTCTAGTAAAGTTGTCAACTCAATGATTGAATATAAACTGTGGTGGAAAGAAAATGAAGGTAAGAGAATAGGATTCAGTCAATTTCCCCCTCCATACAACCACAATTATGTCCCTACTCCTGTAACCAAAGAACAGGAAGAAAAGATAAAGGACATGAAGTATGGTAAACAAGATAAAGGTGAGGGGACCGGTTCTGTGAATGCCGGTCCATTTACTCCATGTATGAGCGATTCTAATGTGTCTACTTCATGTGCCTTAAGGGTAATAGTGAAGGAGTGGACTGACGAGGATGACGAACCTAGCTTTGATTTTGATAATAATTTTGTCTCTAATGTTTCTTTAGAACTTCCTGTTTTGAATTTTGTTATTCCGACTGTTTGTGTGGGCTCTGTTTTAAAGAGCAAGGATACTTGTGTGGTTGATTCGGTTGAAACTCTAAACTCTATTAATGTGATTTCTAATAAAAACAAAATTTCAAAAAATTCAAAAACATCAGAAAAATATGTTGCACCTAAGTATGTCAAGGATGGATGCTCTAATGACAAACAAGGTGATAAGTTCAAAAATGGAAATGTGAATTCTCGAAAAATCTAAACAGACTGGTCCACACAACCAGTCCAGACAAGGAGTTGCCCATAATGAATTTTTCATAAAACGTCAGACATGTTTTAACTATGGCACTACCGGTCATATTGCCAGAAACTATCCACATCGTCCGTACATTCCCTACTACGGATTTTATCAAAGGAATATGCCATATGTGCCTCAAAATGCGTACAAGCAAGGATTCAGGCATTATACAGCTAGTTCCCTTGACGATGATTGGAATCGAAAAAAATCTGTAAGGCTTAGTCCTCATCAGACCAAACCGAACAAGTCCAAAAGAATGGTCAAAAAAATGTCTCAAATTCAAATTCTAACATAAACATTAAGACTAAACCCAAACAAGAGAAAAGGGTGGATTCGTCTCCTTCCACGTCCAAATCACCGGAGGTTACGACAACCATTCGTACATATAACTCCAAGTCACACAGACATAGATGGTTGTCTAAATCTCCGGCGAAAACTTCAACAAAATCTATTTTTGATTATCAAAAGGATATGTCATGGCAATCCGTGACAACTGTAGACGAATCAGGGTCACCTAGTGTAAGTATGGACTAGGTACCAAAAACTAACTAATCCTGCACTTGTGCAGGGACAGCTATGGAGGAATATCATCAGACCTTGATATGTTGATAGTGGCTATTCCAGGAACATGACAGGAGATATTACCCAGCTACACGATATTCAAACATTTAATGGTGGGTATGTGTCCTTTGCGGGAGGAGAGAAAGGAAAGATCACTCAAAAGGGTACTGTAAGTAATGGTGTTTTAAAGTTTGAAAAATGTTAATTTTGTTCCAGAGTTAAAGCATAGTCTTTTAAGCGTGTCACAAATTTGTGACAAAGATTTTTTAACTCATTTTACTAAAAAGGAGTGCTTAATTCTGAAACCTGGTATAATCATACCAGAAGAATGGGTTCTTGTTCGGTCACAAGAAAAAATAATGCTTATGTGATCGACATGAACAAAAATGTTCCTGACGAAATAACATGCTTGTTTTCAAAAGTGTTAGAACATAATACAATGCTTTGGCATCGTCGGCTTGGCCATGCTTATATAAAACATCTAAACCGTCTTGCTAAAAACAAGTTAGTGCATGGCTTACCAATCAAGGATTCTGTGACTGTTGAAAAATGTGTTGCTTGTGCTTTGGGTAAGCATCATCAAAGTCTAATAAACTTAAGTTAATTAATACCATCTCGTGAGTTTTACAGTTACTTCATATGGACCTCTTTGGGCCGGTTCATGTCTTAAGTTTGTCTCGTAGTTGTTACTGTCTTGTTAATACTGATGACTACTCACGTTTTACATGGGTACTTTTCTTATCAAATAAGAGTGAAACTGCAGATCTGATCAAGAAGTTTGTAGTGTTAATGGAGAATAAACTGAATCTAAAGCTGCAAGGAATCCGTTGTGATAATGGAACGGAATTCAAAAATGCAGTTCTGAATCACTTCTACTCAGAAAAAGGGATGCTTCGTCAGTACAGTGCTCCGCAGATGCCTCAACAAAATGGTGTCGCTGAAAGAAGAAACAGAACTCTAATCGAGGCAGCAAGAAGGATGTTATGTGACTCTAAACTGCCACTGTTTTTATGGGCAGAAGCCATTAATATGGCATGTTATGTTCAGAATAGGGTGATAATCAACAAATCCAAGATGAAGACTCCGTATGAGATTGCTTATGGTCATCAACCCACTGTCGCACATTTCAGAGCTTTCAGGTGTCCGTGCACCTTACTAAATTTAGAAACCACTCCAAAGTTTGGGGCCGCGGCAGATGAGTGTTACTTCGTCGGATATGCGGGAAATACAGCATATAGGGTCTACAACAAGTCAACCAAGCAGATTCTAGAGTCTTATAAAGTTCGTTGGTTAGAAGAAAATGAGACTGACGCCCGTGTTGGTCCCGATTGGTTCTTCGACTACAATGAATTCTTCAAGCCCTTCAATGTATTTCCAGTCATCAACACAGACTCTCAAGGTGGTCCCACAGTGGAAGTTACACAAGACAGTTCTCAGTCACTGTCTCATATTTCTCCGTTACTGGATGATGAGGCCACTGAGCTGACCAGTGTTTCGACCACAACCGAAAATCAGCCTAAACAATCTTCAGAGACCGATCGTTCACCAATCTCGCCTGAAAATACTGAAAATGTTGAGGGGGAGAGTTCCGTTCGTCAGATATTCTGGAGCACACTGTTTCCCGACGCTATTCCAGATGAATACGTTGCCGGCACCTCGTACTCTCACTGTACAGCAATGTCTGGCTGGAAAAACCCCCTTACTGATTCCGGGGAGAACGTAACAAATCTTCAACCTAACAGTAATGTTTCTGATCATCTAATTCCATCAAGAATCCAAAAGAATCATCCGACTGAAAACATCATAGGTCCCATTGAAGCAGGTGTGTCCACCAGAAGTCAGACCGGACACATAAACAGTTGTATTTTTTCCTGTTTCATATCTCAAATCGAGCCAAAGAATGTTGAGATGGCCCTTCAAGAACCTAGTTGGGTTGATGCTATGCATGAAGAACTGAATCAATTTGATAAGTTGAAGGTATGGAGATTGGTTAAACTGCCGGAAGGAAAGAAAGCTCTTGATACAAGATGGGTTTTTAGAAACAAGCAAGATGGCACCGGGGTTATTGTTCGAAACAAGGCACGACTGGTAGTTCACGGGTTACGTTAGGTTGAAGGGTTAGATTACACAGAGGTCTGTGCTCCGGTAGCTAGACTTGAGACAATTAGAATTTTTCTGGCCAATGCATCGTGTATGGGGTTCACGGTATATCAGATGGATGTTAAAACAGCGTTTTTGTATGGTGAGGTCAAAGAGGAGATTTATGTTGATCAGCCACCGGGTTTCGTTGATTCCAAGAAACCACATCATGTCTACAAGTTAGACAAGGCCTTGTACGGGCTACATCAGGCTCCAAGGGGGTGGTATGCTACATTGACCGCGCATCTTCTTGACCACAGTTACAAGCGTGGAACGATTGATCAAACCCTGTTCCGGAAAACTGTCGGAAAAGACTTGATTCTGGTCCAGATCTATGTTGATGACATCATCTTCGGATCCACCAGTGCTGATTTGTGCAAAGAATTTGAGGGTGTTATGAAGAAAATATTTGAAATGAGTTCGTTGGGTGAAATGATAACATTTCTGGGTTTACAGGTTCGCCAAAGTCCAACAGGAATTTTGTTGCATCAAGGAAAGTATGTTGAAGATATGCTGGCTAAGTTTGAACTTCAAGAGTCCAAGAGTGCTAATACTCCAATGGCTAACAGACCGCTATTATCATCTGATCCTGAAGGAAGTCCCATAGATCAAACATACTATCGATCGATGATCGGGTCTCTGATGTATCTCACAGCTAGCCGTCCTTACATAATGTTTGCAGTCTGTCAATGTGCTCGCTTCCAGGCTAATCCTAAACTCTCTCATTTAATTGTTGTTAAACGTAGTTTTTGATATCTGAAGGGACAACCGAAGTTAGGTCTTTAGTATCCCAAACAATCAGAATTTGATCTTTATGCTTTTGCTAATAGCAATTATGGTGGAGATGATATTGACAGGAAATCCACGTCAGCTGATTGCCAGTTTCTCGGAGATCGCCTAATTTCATGGCAGTGTAAGAAACAACAAACAGTGTCCACTTCGACAGCTGAAGCAGAGTATGTTGCAGCATCCGCATACTGCTCTCAGGTTATCCGGATGCAAAACCTGTTACTGGATTACGGTTTAGAATTTCTGTGATAATGATGCGCCCATTGCTATTGTAAAAAACCCAGTCCAACATTCTAAAACCAAGCACATCGACATTAAAATTCATTTTATTCGTGAGTGTTTCGATCAGAAATTGATTCATCTTGAACAAGTCCACACCGACAACAACATGGCGGATTTATTTACAAAACCGGTCGGAACATAAAAATTTAATGTGCTTGTGAGTTTTCTTAAAATGCTTCGTTTCGAGGATTGAGTCTTTTTGGGGATAAATTTGTACATTTTGGTTTGTTTTTGCACAAATTTAGGGGGAGAAAATACAAAAAGACTGAAATAGTGCGTGTGCGTTGTTTTTATTATTAAAAAAATTGAGCTTTTCAAGATTCATTTTCGCTTAAAATTAAGTCGGTTGCTCAAGTTTGAAGGACATATACTTGTACATGGTTGGTCCGGTGTTCTACCTGTAGTTTCACAGGATAGCCATTTACCTAACGACTGAAAGGACCCGGGGCAACTATGATGTGTTTTGTGCTTAGTATTCTTTCACTTAAAATTATGTCGGTAACTCTGAGTTGAAGGACATGTGTTTTTATGCATGTTTGGTCCGGTTAACCACATGTGGTTACAATGGATAGCCATTTACCTGAAGGCTTGCGTGACCGGGGTGACTGAATTCTTAACATGTGTGTTTTATTCAACTCCACGGGAAGTGATATTACTATTCAGTTAAAAGCTTTTTAGAAGCTTCAAATTTTTCAAAAATGAGAATCGATCCAACGGGTGAAGTTATTAAGCTTAGAGGGCCCTAGAACAGTCATTGATGTGTATGGTAGCTTTCCATGATGCGTAAAAGTTAAAGTGATATAAATTAAATTTGCTAAACTTAATGTGGAGAGTCATTTTTGAAGACATGTGCATGTCTCCAGATACATCTCTCTGAATGATAGGCAGAAAAGCAATTACCCAGTCATACACGAGCCCGTTAGTGTCTTGATCACCAAAAATATTGTTAAGTCAAGCTATTATTATTATTATTATTGAAGCAAAAAAAATTAAAAAAAAATTGTGATTGCATTTACTTATTTCTATTAAAGTTATTTCATAATCTAGGCTTAAAGGGTCAAACTAGAACTACAGAGATGGGGTCACACAAGTAAGTCCTTTCATGTCTCGAATGAAAGGCTTGTCAGTTTGCTGGCACTAAGTCCTACGTTCAACCTTAATAACTAAGCCTGCTTTGTACAAAATCTTTTGATCAAGAACTAGGATGTTGGAGTCAAATTGGGGTGATCTGGGGAAAGCCAAATACGCTTTGAGAAGAGATAGGAGGCATCACCGGTCCATCTAAGCTTTATGCTGAACTGAACCTTAATCATATCACTGATTAAATGAAAATCATGCTAAATATGTTATACCTGCTATCAGCCTGTCTCTTATGTCATAATTACGTTGAACATGAATCCTTGTGATAGCCTCATAAACTATATGATTCCGTGTTCGGATCTTTTCATAAAAGGGCGGCAGTTTCACTAAGAACTGAAATTTGGTCCCGACTTAATAAATTAAAGGGAGTTGTCTTTCATTGTTGTGTGGATTTATTTTTCTTGTTTTAGTCTTATTTTATTTTGTTTTGTTTTGCCTAATTTTATTTTTTTCTTCTTCGAAATTACTCTCCTCGAAACATTCGTGTAAATTAAGTTTTCTTAACTTTGGCTTGGAAAGGTTTGGGTCATTTTTGTTGGGTTGTGACCTTAGTTGGGTTGCCTTAGTTTTTGGCTTGCTTTGAGCCCATTAAAGGGTTTTCGGCCCGCTAGAACTTGGTATAAGTAATTCTTAAAGGGTCTCCTTTTCACTTTTATTACTTTACAAATCCAAACTCTCTAATCATCTTAGACGATATCATCTTTCTCAAGAATCTTTACCGAGATCAAAACCCTCCTCACTATTCACAATTTAAAGTGTTCTTCTTTGACTAGCAGGTACTGGACAAGGTCAATGAGATTCATATGCCACTGAGGCCTATTTTGGTGTTGCCATAAACTGTTTTCATGGATGGTTTGATGAATTAATCATTTGTTTTATGAGTAATTAGGGTTTTGATGGATATATTAATGTTGATTTAAGGTTTTCGGTTGAGTATTTATAAGATGTTGCAGGTTTAATTGTGGTTTTTAGGGATCTCGGTGGGTTGAAGATGGTTACACGAATTCCAAGGTGGAATCCAAGGGTTTCTCTGTCCCCAGCTGTCAAAGAGTTCTCGGTTGACTTCGGATGACCGAGAACCTCCTATCTTGACAGAAAACATAGTTCTCGGTCAAGTCTTGACCAAAAACACTTGTTCTCGGTTAAATATTGACCGAGAACCTCAGTTCTCGGCTAACTTTGTTCTCGGTTAAATGTTGACCGAGAACCTCAGTTCTCGGCTAACTTTCATTGTTTTTATTGACCGACAACAAATCTGTTGATCGAGAACTCATATGTTTGACCGAGATCCCTCATACTGGGCTTAATACATGCTGAATGGGCCCAAAACTACACGGTATTGTGTATTTGGGCCAATCAATACATTTTTGGGCCGACAAATGTGTTACTCTTTGGGCCTGTATTTTTTTAATAATTCAAGTCCTCTTCCAATTATGGACAAATTGTTAAGCACTATCAAGCCAATCTTTTTAATATCTAACTTGATACGTTTGGTGTAGATATGGCTGATCAAAACCCGTTAAAGTTTGTGGATACTCAAAATATAGCTGGCCACTTGTATGATCCACTAGTGGCTCACAAGGAATTCAAGTCGATGATAGTCAGACTCAATACATGCAGGATCTCTCATGCTCTTAGGGAGAACCCTGTCATTTGCAAGAAGATGGTTACTGATTTTTGGAACAATGCAAAGATCAATTCACAAGGGGCAAATGGAGTTACTTCAATCGACTCCAAAATACAGACGAAGCCGGTCGTTGTTACTGAAGCTATTATCAGAAATGTACTTTTGTTTGGGGATCAACCTGACTACCCAACAGAGTACTCTGCTGCTGAAGTTACTGGAGTTCTTACAAGAATGGGTTATGAAGGTACTTATCCACCAGCAATCAAGAAGCTGTTTCACCCATACTGGAGATACCTACTGCACACGTTCTTTACATGTATCTCGGGTTGAAAGGGAGGTTCAGATGAGATTTGTCATACCCAAATGTCTGCCGTTGCTGCTCTGATCATCGATTGGAATTACAACTATTCCAAATTCGTTTTCAATGAAATGATGAGAAATGTAAGGGCAAAGAAGGAGATATTCTTGATGTATCCAAGGTTCTCACAGATGATTTTTGATTCTCATTACACCGACCTGGTCAAATCTGTTGAGAACTTGGACATGAAGTCCATGGGACCCAATTCCTTTGGATTAATGAAGCAGTCAAGGAAGGGAGCCAAGGTGGTTTATAGGGGCTTAAGACCTCTCGTAAAATTCGGTCATTTTGCTGAGACCAAAGCTGAGCCCGTTGTAGCTTAGGTTGCTGACGAGCACGTGGCGCCCGCTCAACCACGTACTGCAACATTTGAAATTTTTGACGATGAAGAAGATAAAGAGGAACACCGTGAATCAGTCACTTATATTGATGATGAAAGAATGAGAGCTCTTGAAGCTGCTAAACTCTTATTTCAGTCAACTGCTCTGAAGCCTCCTCAGACGGTTACTGAAAATTTGGAGGAAGACGACGTTGAAGAACCAGTTGCTGATCTCATTCATTGTAAATGAAACAGGGATGATTTGAGATCTAGCGAGTTAGACAGTGAAGTCGAAACAACCAACATGACACCAACACCAGCACCAAAATAAATAACAACACCAGTACCAGAATCAACACCCATACCAGCACCAGAATCAACTACCAGCCCTGTTACTGAACCATCCTTCCAGGAGTTTCTATCTAGTGAATTTGTCAGTGCTTTTGATTTTGATACAGAAATTCCATACTCAAACCCTTCAGAAATTCCCTCTGGTTCATCCAACCCATCCGCTCAAGGTCAATCAAGCTCAGGTGTTTATGATAAGGTTGCCCAAATTCTACCTATGCAGGAGAATTATTTTCAGAACAAGGGAAAAGGCGTGGTTCTTGAGAACGCTCCTGTATATGTTCAAGCACTGCAACGACGAGTCTTTGAACTCTAGCAGGATTCGGTGATTAAGGATGTCCGTATTCAAGAACTTGAGGCTAGCAACTCAGACAAAGATTCCAAGATTAAAGAGTTACAGTATGGCATGGGAGGCTTAACGGCTATGTATCTCGATCTCCAACAAAAGCTAGTTCAGAAATTTGGAGATGAGTTCAAGAGTAATTAAGATGTATTGTATCAACCTCACGCAGCTGATCAAGATAAAGACTCCACTATTCGTCCAGTTGACAACACTGATATTAGCAGATAAGAAGAATCAGAGTCTTTAAAGCAATACATGGAAGCACCACCAGTCACCAAAGAGAAATCATGCAGAATTCAGAAGAAACTACTTGAAAACGGAAAGAAGAAATTGCTGGTGAGGAAAAACTCATATCAGAATGTTGTATCATCGGATCACCTAGAGAGATTTGTTGTTACTTTTCAAAAGGGATTCTCTGACAGGTACGGTGATCGATCTGGAATTCTATCATGGGGGTTTGATGCAGATAAGAATATGTGGTGGGTTAAGAGAAAGTCAGGAACAATGGAATACTATAAGAAGATGAAAGACTTTGGTTCCTAGACTAAAGTTGATTTGAGTGACTTAATAAATGCTCCATTTACAAATCCGTCAAATGACAAACGGGGCACAGAATTCTGGAATTTTTTGAAAAGACAAGTCGATAGAGGCTTCCCGAATATGAAGACTGCCGAGTCATTTTTGAAGAAAGCTAATGGCGTTCAAGATCCGAAGACAGGAAAAACAATGGTGAATGTAATGTAGCCTTCCACAAAGAAAGCTACTTACATTCCCGTACCAGATGCCATTCCCGATGGTACGTTGGAGAACATGAGATTCTGGTTCTATGATTCTATCACTGCCACGGCCATTGTCAAGCTACAAAAAGGGAAAGGTCAATACCGGTTTGTCGACCCTAAGGATTTGTTGAAGTTTGGAGAACAGGACATCAAGACTCTTGTTTGGGCTTGGGGTTTTGGGTTTGTATGTGAGCCGAGAACATCCGATCCAATTTTTGAAATAGCTGCCAAAGAATACACGAGAATGGTTGCGTCGATCATCAATAATAAGTTCTAGGCTGGAGCATTGAAGGATGCTGATGTGGACTACATGGAACACGATTAAATATAAAGCTACAAACCAAGGGGGAGATTTTGGGCCTAGTTTTGTGGTTTGAGCTTAATTTGTACTTAGTTCTGCTTGTTTGGGCTTGGGGTTTTGGGTTTGTATGTGAGCCGAGAACACTTATGTGTTCTTGGTGGGCTTTTGGTTGTTTGGGCCGAGCAAGTTAATTTGTGTCCCTATATATAGACATGTTATGTATAGGGTTAAATGCTGTTCGTTCTTAGTCTTGTGATCAAGTATTGTAAGGGCTTAAGCACCCGACGTATTGAATAATATACGTGTGTTTTGAAGCAATTCTGTGTTACTTCTTATTGTTATATCGTGTTCTTGAATCACCGAGTATAGGTATTCCGCACCTATACTTGTATATTGATATCAAATTGTAGTGATCCAGATTCGGGACTTACAATGAGGACAAGCTTATAGTTCTATCTTTTATCCTTCGGTTGTTGGTTTTGACTATTTTAACGTTTGTGAGTTCGTTTTTGGGTTTTAATCATTCAAACCTTTTGTAATCAGATTTATATGAACATGTTTATCATTGTTTATCATTTATATCTATTTTATCTACTCTTCATTGATTATGATTTGCAAAACCTCTTTGTTCTACCTAGGTTAGATGATTATTGTTCGGTTTTGATGAACTAAAAGGATTGTTTAATTAATATGATTTGAATTGCTATTGAAATTTTGGTTTAATGATGAATTAGGTTGTGATTAGTGGCTGAGATTTTATTAATTTTATCTCATAATCTCATACTTCGATTAATTGAATTGGTTTTGATTGATAGTTGTATGTTCAATTCTTTACTTTTTGTTTAGAGTTTGTTTACGGTGGGATCAACCGTAGGGTTTTTGTTTAGATTGTTAATTGATTGAATTCAGCGGGTAAACACCTTCATAGAGACTGAGAGGTGATAGGAAGTAATTTTGTCTCATAGCTTTTACTTGTTAGAATTAGGATTGCGTGAGAGCGGGTTCGGTTCTTGTCGGGTTTAGGTTCGTGAGCGATTAGTTGGTCTAGTTTGAGTTAAAACAAACTGTTCCTCTATCCTTGGTTGCGTAGTATTCGTTCCCATTAGGGTCGTGTGTCGGTGAGTCCTAGAGGAGAGTCGGCATTAGAATACCTTAGCATTCGTTTCCCAGTTTGTTCTTAAAATCAATTAAGTGTAAGTTAAGGTTTGTTAGTGAGACCAAGAGGTGATCTAGCTTTCTTGAGCGAGCCTTAGTTGTGTCATCCTTAGATACCGGTGTTGTGAGATTATTCAATCCATTAGCTTATTATACCTTCAATATGATTCTTACCTAGGTAGAAGTTTTCTCCCATTGCAGTTAAGTCTCTAAGTTTAATCAAGTGTTTCATTAAGTTAAGTTAAGTTTAGTTTAGTTAATTAATTTAATTAAAGTAAGTTAGGTCAAGTATTTAATTATTAAAAATCATTTAAAAAAATTATTCTTAGGAAGGTCTTGTCTAGAGTTAGTGATCAAAAGCGTTTTCACGTGTCCTTGTGTTCGATACTCGGACTTCCTTAGGCTATACTATTTACGATCGGTACACTTTCCGGTTGTGTGGAGTCATTAGGTGTTTCGTTTATAAATTTAAAGCTTCGTTGTGAGTCCCATAGAAAAAACACTAGACACACATCAAGTTTTTGGCGCCGTTGCCGGGACACAGTTTGAGGCGTATTGAGAACGACTCGAGTTAGGGACTTGCCTATTGTATTTCGTATTTATATTTAGATTAGATTAGTTATTTTAATTAGTTTAGTTTATTTTAGTTTAGTGTAGTTTACGTTTAGTTTTATTTTTATTATTATCGTTATTCTTAACTATTTTATCTATTTTTATCTGGTGCCCGTGATCCGTTTCTTTTGAGTGTTCTTTATAGGAAAACTAATCAGATTACAAGTTGGAGAACCGTGGTGCAAAGTTTGTAACGGAAATCACTGGGTTCATGCTGCTTATGAGAGGGGAAATATAGAAGTTGAGGCACGGAAAGCTCCATGGGAATCACTTTTGGCAAAGCCTCCTCCATAACGATTTGCATGTGATCAAATGGGGAATTTCTTAGGGTATAAAGATTTATCAGGGAATATATTAGAGCCCACCCAAGAATTGGAGGAAATAATGGATGATGTGTTGTTTGCTATTAGAAATGATTTGGAATATATTCCACATTTGAATCCACCTTTGTTTGAAACCTTGAGTGAGATTAAAGATACCGGAATGAAGGAGCAGAGAGTAGAAGAGTATGTTCCCTCTTGGGAGGAAGAATTTAAGGATGAGTTTGGTGAAGAGTTGATGGACTTTGTCATTACGGATGAAGGCGAGTTTGACCCACTTGGTGATATAAAGTTGCTTGAAGATTTAATATATAACGAGCCAAGTGTGGGGATCGAGAAGGAGCATTGTAAGGAGAGCCATGAGGTAGTTAGTGATTCGGTCCTTCCTACACTTCACCTCAATTGTGAAAAACCAAAACACGAACCATACTCAATCTCCATTCGGGACGGGTTAAGGTTTAAAAATTTGGCTAAAAGAATTAGAAGGAGGATTTCTGGGCGAAGAAATCGTAGTGTGATGAAGATATTGACTTCCCCGTTTCACTTCATTGAACCATTTTTTGGGGAATTCAAGAGTTGGTGGGCCGAGTTTAATTCATATGGTCTGGCCCATGAGAGTTGTGCAATTCGTTTCTTCCCTACCAATTGTAAAAGGAGAGTGTTGAGGAGCATCGATGGGAAGAGGATAAAGGAGAAGCCTCCTGATTGAGGTTTCGGTTGCAAGTCCGGCTGAAGACTATTCAATAAACTTAACGCTTCCCGGGAGGCAACCCGGTAATATCTTTCCCTATTATTTTATTTTCATTTTTATTTTTATTTCCGAGTTTTGCCGGGTGTTTCTTTTCTTAATTGCAGGTTATTCCTTGGTTGGTTGATGACGGTTGATGAGCTGGAGTTTTAAACAAGCGTAGGGATGCAATTTGCTTAAGGATTGCCGCTTTCGTTCGTTAGTGATAGCTTAATAGAGAGCACTGAAATTTTAAGCTTGCGCTCGAATATGAGGGTGAGGAACATGATTCACCGCACACTTGTATGATCACATATACTAGGGGAGTCTGTTCCACTTTATTTTTCTTTATGTTTAGTTTTGTCTTTTCCTTATCTCACATTGAGGACAATGTGAAATTTAAGTGTGGGGATGGGGAACTGACGTTTTCATTTTTAAGAAAAATAAAAGAATATATATTAAAAATCTTGGGAGTTAATATTTAAAAAAAAGTATTAATGAAAAATGTCCCTTGAAATTTGTTTTTCTTCTACGTTAAGCATGAAATGATATTATTACCGTTATGTTAAAGAACTCTCGGAACTTTTGAAATATATATAATAATAATAATAATAATAAAAGAAGTGATGATTTGCATATCTGATTTGGGATGTGTCGGTAGACCCGACTAGATTTTTTAGTCCTCTTTAGCAGATTTTATATATCTAATAATTTGAAAAACGGTGAAACCGAATTTCGATGCTTAGGGAGGATTACCATAATCTAAAAACTTTGAGATGATAAGACTTTGATGCACTTTATCCAGCACACCACCACTTGTCCATCTTTTTACGAGCTTATAAATAGTTATATACTTTAGGGTGATATAAAAAAAGATTGAAAAAAAAAGAAAAAAAAATTTATGTTTTGAAAGTTATGGGTATTCCAAAAATTTGTTCCAAAAAGAAAATGAGTGTGAGAAAGTTATGAATTGTAAAATGCCAAAGAAGCATTCTCAAAGTTAGTAAAAGAGGCCAAAGATGCACATATTAGACGGGACTTAGAGTTTACGTGTTACCAAGGGGATAGTGACTCTGAGGATACACTATTGGGCTCGAAGATTCTTAGTCAATAAATATCAAATTAGGAATTTATAGGACAAAGTCCAATAATATTTAGGAATAGCTCGTACGACCTCCACGTGAACATTCATCCATCAAATTTCACCGAGTGCTTCTAATTAGAACCATCAACAAGTCCTTGGCTTATGGTGATTTGTCGAGCCAGTTTGCTTCGACTCTAGTTCTTCTAGCTCTCTTTGTCTGAGATGGGGTAGGTGTAGCCCTGATTTTTTGACTTAAAATGTTTAATGCAACTGGGTCTTGATTGGTTAGTGGCTGGGTTTAAGTGGACAACAATACCGGCAATCGCGGTCAATATGTCGAGCTGTTTCTTGTGCTTTAGTAATGTTAAATAATCTAGGAGTTTGTTTTTATTCACTTGGTTATGATCCTGTGTAGATTTCTTTTTCAGGGACGAAAAAGGTTCAAGTGTGGGGATATTTGATGTGTTGCAAAACACATACTGTTTTATCCTGTTTTTGTGTTTTGTGTGTAAACTGTTAACGAATATAACTTATTTTTGCATGAAATTAAATGTTTGTGTATATGATAGGTCCCATGTTGAAGAGAGTGAAAAAACGAGTTTAATGAAGAAAGAATCAGCTCAAACGGGATTCGGATGAAACCGGTACGCGCGTTTGAAGATAAACGAGTCAGAAAACGAAGAAACGAGCACCCCGGACCTGGCGGCGCTATGCGACCAGGTCAGGCATCCATGCCCATGCTACACGGCATCCCACATATCCCGAAGGGTGCCAAGAATGTTCAAGAATCAGCTACCCCGTCTATTTTGTCTTCTAGTGGGCCTTATGGGCTTGATTTGACCGATTTTATATTAGGAAGGAGGTGTTTAAATATATATATATATATATATATATATATATATATATATATATATATATATATATATATATATATATATATATATATATATATATATATATATATATATATATATAAACCCTAAAACCCTATGAACGATTATTATTCTTGATTCCAGCCTTCTCACACCTGCTCAAGAGGAGAAACCAAGGAGGACAAACTTACAGTTCTATCTTTTATCCATCGGTTGTTGGTTTTGACTATTTTAACGTTTGTGAGTTCGTTTTTGGTTTTTAATCATTCAAACCTTTTGTAATCAGATTTATTTGAACATGTTTATCATTTATATCTATTTTATCTACTGTTCATTGATTATGATTTGCTAAACCTCTTTGTTCTACGTAGGTTAGATGATTATTGTTCGGTTTTGATGAACTAAATGGATTGTTTGATTAATATGATTTGAATTGCTACTAAAAGTTTGGTTTAATGATGAATTAGGTTGTGATTAGTGGCTGTGATTTTATTAGTTTTATCTTATAATCTCATACTTCGATTAATTGAATTGGTTTTTATTGATAATTGTATGTTCAATTCTTTACTTTGTGTTTAGAGTGTGTTTGCGGTAGGATCAACCGTAGGGTTTTTGTTTAGATTGTTAATTGATTGAATTCAGCGGGTAAACACCTTCTTAGAGACCGAGAGGTGATAGGAAGTAAAGTTGTCTCATAGCTTTTACTTGTTAGAATTAGGATTGCGCGAGAGCGGGTTCGGTTCTTTTCGGTGTTCGTGAGCGATTAGTTGGTCTAGTTTGAGTTAAACCAAATTGTTCCTCTATCCATGGTTGCGTAGTATTAGTTCCCATTAGGGTCGTGTATCGGTGAGTCCGAGAGGAGAGTCGGCATTAGAAAACTTAGTATTCGTTTCCCGGTTTGTTCTTAAAATCAATTAAGTGTAAGTTAGGGTTTGTTAGTGAGACCGAGATGTGATCTAGCTTTCTTGAGCGAGCCTTAGTTGTGTCATCCTTAGATACCGGTGTCGTGAGATTATTCAATCCATTAGCTTATTATACCTTCAATATGATTCTTACCTAGGTAGAAGTTTTCTCCCATTGCAGTGAAGTCTCTAAGTTTAATCAAGTGTTTCATTAAGTTAAGTTAAGTTAATTAATTAATTTAATTAAACTAAGTTAGGTCAAGTATTTAATTATTAAAAATCATTTAAAAAAATTATTCTTAGGAAGGTCTTGTCTAGATTTAGTGATCAAAAGCGTTTTCACGTGTCCTTGTGTTCGATACTCGGACTTCCTTAGGCGATACTATTTACGATCAGTACACTTGCCGGTTGTGTGGAGTCATTAGGAGTTTCGTTTTATAAATTTAAAGCTTCGTTGTGAGTTCCATAGAAAAAAGCACTCGTTAGACACACATCACTCATTTAAAAGGGAATAAAAAATTCCAAGTTGGCGATCGCGTATTGTTATACAACACAGGTTTACGTTTTATTCCGGGAAAATTGAAATCACGATGGACAGGCCCATACATAGTTGAATCAGTCTTGTATTATGGGACAGTCGAGATTTCAATTTCAAATGGCCAAAAGTTCAAAGTAAATGGGCATCGGTTAAAACCATATAGTGATGGACCATTTGAAGATATTCGGGAGGTGGTAACCCTCCAACTCCCTGAATAGGAAATTAAGGAAACGAGGTCTGGCCAAGACCTTAAAAAAAGTAGGCCTTGTAAATACATGAAAAAAAATATATAAAACTC
Organism: Bidens hawaiensis; assembly: GCF_021521415.1. Lineage (NCBI taxonomy): Eukaryota > Viridiplantae > Streptophyta > Magnoliopsida > Asterales > Asteraceae > Bidens > Bidens hawaiensis. The sequence continues at coordinate 52,036 of NW_027492476.1, forward strand.
CAAAAACACGGGGGCGTGCTTCCAAAAGCACGGTCCCATGCCAAAAATTGCGGACCGGAATCTTCGCTGCAAAAATCTCAGTTAGACTGGCTTGTAACAAAATTGTCAGAACAAAAACACGGGTCATGCTTCCAAAAGCATGGGGCCGTGTTTAGGTATCTGATTGGCTATAAAAGGCACATCTTGCCATTACATTCCATTCACCAACCAAAAACAAAACAATTCTCTCTAAAAATTCAACATGCCTACTGAAATTAGTGAAGCAATTCCCGTTCCTCGACACCCGAGAAACGATGGCCGCCATGTTTCCAAAACCGATCTTCTCTTGAAATTTCAAGAACTCGTCAAGGAACTCACCGAAATGAATCTCCTTGTTGAAATGCGCCTCGTTCAACTCACCGAATCAGTGGAAAACATGAAAATGGAACTTCGAAACGTCAATGAACAACTCTAGTTTCAAGTTCTCGGTTTCACGTACTTTCCACCACCAGGACCATTCGGAGGAGGAGAACCTTTCGGGGACATCTAGGAAACTTAATTTTCTATTCTTATGTGTAAACAAGTGCATTACGCACAATGTGCTAGGACCTTCGGGATTAACCCGAATATTTTCTTATTTCTAGGAAAACCGGGATTATCCCGTATTTGTTTTACGACCTTTTAATTTTAATGAAAAGTAATTTTTAGGATAACTAAACTTCTAAATTAGCATACTAAACATCATTCTAAGAATTCCAGCTCTCGCATTTTGATGAAAAATACAAGAAAATTATCTGTGACAAAAAACACGGGCCGTGCTTCCAAAAGCACGAGGTCGTGGTCACCCTAGAATCTTCAGCATGATACGCGCTGACTCCGTACAGTTCTCTAACTCAGAAATATTTATTCCCCTAGTAGCACGGGGCCGTGTTTGACTTTCTAGTCTTTGTATAATGCATGCATAAACTCAATATTCCATTCACACCAAACACAACATTACTGAAATGGAAAGTAAGAAAGCTGAATGGAGGCCAGTGAGGAAAGGCAAGCAGCATGAATCTTCCTCATACCTTGAGGAGGAGGTCATGAGGCTATAATGCATCATGAGAGACCAAGTAGAAAGCAACATTCAAACCGAAGCTCGCGTAGTCGAGCTAATCAACAAAGTCGAACTTCTTAGGTTCGAAAACTTCCATGTGGTGGATGACCACCACAAAGATGTGGCTTCCATGCTCAACTTTCTCAACCGAGAAATCGTTAAGCTTGACAGAAAGATTTCCGAGCTCTTGAAAGCCAAATGAGCACCACCACACATTCAAGACTTGTTCGGGAATGGTGGTCGTTGAAGTCCTGACTTTGTTTCAGGTTGAAGTTGCTCCCGCTAGTGTTATGTGTTAGGATCTAGGATCGTTGTTGTACTTTTCATTTCTACTATGTTTAATTATGCCTTTATATTTTATGTTTTAATGAAATTTAGGACTTTTAATTACTATCTTAAAAGCAAAGAAAATCAATTAAAAACGAACCAGCTCGACAAATAAACAAAATCAAAAGAAATACCGATTGCATCATGCAGCACGGTATCGTGCTTCCAAAAGCACGGCGCCGTGCTTTTAACACCAGAGCAGTTACGATTTTAAAATTATTAAAATAACTTTTCCCAACCATCAACCCTAACATCCACTTCGTTTCTGGACAATTAACTGCCGACCAACCCCTATTGCACTAGTTTCTCCATCAAATCTTCAATTCCGAACCAAAGGTATGTTAATTTTGCGATTATATTGTTCAAATTCATCATTCTAGGTTTAGTTTAACCCTAAAATCTCGCAAATTGACAAAATCGGGTCTAGACCCGAAAATAATATGGGTTATTCTATTAGTATAAGACGAATAGATTGTTGAAAGTTTGATTGTTAAGGTTTAATTGAAAGGAACAATTCGGGTTTTGGATCTTGAGATGAATATCCAACAAATTAATAAACCCAATTGTTATAACCGGTTGGAAACGAAGGTTCGCATCTGAGTAGGGTACAAATTAGTATCAAAAACACGAGCCGTGCACTAAACAACACGAATCGTGGTCAACCATTAGTCAACCAAAAGTCAAAATCATAAGGAAATGAACAGCAGCAACAACACGGTACCGTGCTTTTGAATGCACGCCGCCGTGCTTTGCTCTCTATTCTAGCACATTGAAAATTTTTGATGAATTTTGACTAATTTGGGTATACATTGCAGATGGTTGAGTATGGAGAAGATGTTCATGCATTTTTAGTCTTTACAGGACGAAGGGCAAGGTATAGACAGGCTAATGCAAGACTAACCTACCTAAACAGACGATTTCCAGAACCTAACTTCTACGCATGCAGAGACACCTTGCGCCAGGTTAATCAATGGGCAATATACAAGAAATTTGTTAAAGGGACGTGGAGAAGGGTCTTTGAGCAAACGGGAGAGGCAGTTACTAAATTGAAAAAGGAGTTCTTGGCCTCTTTCAACATAAAGAAGAAGAAATTTGACATGTGGTATGAAGATGCAATCGAGTTTAGATGTGGGGTGAATGGCACACAACTTCTATCACCCAACTGGGAATTGATCTGGGAATCTACAGAACCAAGGAAACTAACTCAGACATTTGGTTTAATGAGAAAACAAACTTTGCAGATGAAGATGCTAATGATGAAGCTGAAGCAGGAAACACACGTTTAGAGGCTTGGGAACAACTGAGTTATGGTACTGAGGAATACAATGTAAGCGTCACGAAGAGCACAGCACTACGTGACCCACTCATGACATACATTCATCGTCTGCTCAGTCACACTGCCACAGCTCGAGGTCAAAGTGAGGGGGTTGTCAACGTGAGGGATCTTCGGGCATTGTACTACATAAAGAATGACATACATCGCAGAATCACAATGTTATTCTGCAAACTTTTCATGACAAATGCAGCTGCAAAAGTAAATACCCCGATTTTTGGTGGCCCTTGGATCTATAACCATTATGGGGCCTATAATATGGACAGAGAAGAGACCCGAAGTCAAGATGCGATAGCTCTTAGCCTCGTTTACTGCGAAAGCATGCAAATGGTTCAGTGAATCGAACAGAACCCGGATGTGTGGAGATTCTGTGATAAGTATAACCAGGTTTGGGACCCAAAAGACCCAGCAGAGATGATGATTCAGGACGTGCATGAGAGGAGAGGATCACCACCCAGAAAGTACCGACGCCGCACCTACCATCAGCGAGGAGGCCCATCTTCATCAGGGGCCGGTCCCAGCTCATCATACGACAGCTGATACTCTTTCGAGGGTCTATATGGACTCATTGATCAATTCTCATCTAACACTACCGCCTCATTTGACAGGATCACAAGCCAGATTGCAGCCTCGGACGCACAGAGAGCAGCAGAGTATGAGGAGACGAGGAGAGAGATTGATCGGTTGGGCTATCGCGTGGATAGGCAGTGGGGACCATTTGACCCAGACACGGGTAACTGATGACTGGTGGCACTAGTAGGTAGGGTACGGACATGGGCATGGGTTGGTAGTATCTTTATGACATGATCGTTTATTTGTGTATGTTTTAAACAATTTATTTTGTATCGTACTTGTCTATTCGTTGGTTTGGTTGGATAATTTTATGGCCGTAGGTGCAAAGACATATGGTAGGTACTAATTTAGCCCGATAGGGCAAGGTATGGATGGTTCCATACCCAATTTTCAGCAAATTATGCTTGGTTGTTTGTGGTTGTTTGTAGTTTTATATTATACAGATACAAAAACAGGAAAACGGACGATAAACAGGGGCTCTGTCGAAATTTCGTTAACCCGTAGGGAAGTAACTCTCCATTTTAATCCACTATACTCAATTAGAACTTTTTTTAACTGTTCATGAATCTTTTCACATTGAGGACAATGTGAGATTCAAGTGTGGGGAAGGGAATTACATTACCAAATAATTATAAAAATTCTCTAATCAACAAATATTTTTGCAGCAAACAAAGATTATTTTTATAAAACCTGAAGAGAAATCCAAGAAAATTTTTTTGCAAATAACCAAAGGAAAGTGAAAAAGTAAAAAGAAGTTTTGTAATATTGAAAATAAATTTATGCAAAATATGGCGTTAATACCCAATTCCTCCGTTACTGTGAGATAAACCTCATGCCATATAAATATTTTTCGAAAGCTTTAAGTGATTCATATGTTTCGTGTGATTTATAACTTGTCGCAATTATTGTTGGGTCAAGAAATTGACCTAAGGGGAGATTGTTGAGTCAAAGATTTGACCTAAATGAAGTACATGGAAGATTGGAATCTTCTCAACCTCCTCTGAATTTGCTAAGTAATGGAACCGAGCACACCTTAGACCTCCGAGCAAGCTTTTATTTGGCCGAATACGATATTTTGCCTACCGGGCAAGGTTTACTTCAAGTAGTCTTCTTAAGTGGTTATCCGAGCAGGGTTTGCAAATTAGTGTGTTTCCGAGTAGGGTTCACTAGTTTATGTAAATCAGGGCAAGGTTCACTTTATCAAGCAAGTCTGTTCTTCAGAACCAAGTATATTACTCTTCCGAGTAAGGTTTGGTTAACCAAGTCCAAGAAGCCAAGTGATTAGAAGACCGGGCAAGGTATTCATTAAAAAGTATGATCCAAGTATGCTTGATAATCTAAAGAAATATCTCAAAGTAATATCGAGTAAGGTTCAGCTCGAGCAAGGAACAGTACTCCCGAGTACACTTAGCTAATAAGTTATTTTATAGCAAAGAGCTGAAATGAATCATTGAAGAACAAGGTTGCTCGTAAGGAGTTGTCGGGCAAGTCTGGCAAATTCTAGAAGACTGAAGTCTACTCGGTGAGTATTTTACTTAGTGAAATACTCTTTAAGTAAGGTCTACCCGGAAACTGATCCCGAGCACACTTCTATGTTACCAAGTTATGAAGGATGGCCGAGCATACTCGGAAAGACAAGATTGATGCAAAACCTACCCGGAAGACTTGTTTTACACTTAGTTTATTTTAAATATGTAATTTGAATATGTATGACTGTATTTAGGGTTTCTAGAAGGAATGACAGCTGTCCTAGGTTGGCAGGCCTATAAATATAATATTTAGGGCACGCCGCCTAAGAGAGCACAATACGGATAAGACCGACACAATTAATTGAGAGAATATTGTGTGACGGCTGTCTTAGGATTCCTAGAAAACCCTAAATCGATTATCCTTTTGTATGATTAATATTATATAAATGGAAATATTTTGAGTGAATCTTAAGTGTGCTTTCTACCTTGGATTATTCATTGCAACCGTATGTTTGTTATTGATTCCGCCTTTAACAAACGGATATCTTTCTAAATATAGCAACCCGTCATTAACTCTCTTGTCGACACATCAATCTGTGTGAGTTATGACATGATTAATTAAGATCCAGGTGAAATCGAAGGGACCGACAAGTGGTATCAGAGCTTGTTACTGCTATTTTGGAAAGATTGTTGCTGATTGAAGATTTGAAGAAGAATGACGTAAGCAGACCTATGTTCCATTGATTTGTGACGTCAGCAGCCCTGTTTTTCATTTTTTCTTCCAGATCTACAATCTACCGGTGTTTTCTCTTCCTTATTTCAATTAAAGTTCTAATCTTTATATCTAAATCTTGTTCTAATCACATCAGACACATCAGATCTGAGCATTCTGTTTTCAGATCTGATTATTTTGAAATTTTTTTAAAGGAAACTGATTTTTAATTTTTTAAAATGTCTGGATATGAGGAACAAGAGGTGTCTACTAACAAGATACCAAGGTTGTATGGACAGGAAAACTTTATCAAATGGAAAGTACTCTTTGAAGCAGTCGTATGCTACAATGATATTGATATGTGGAACTCCATCAAGAATGGTCCACAAACTGCTGTTGAAGAAGGTGCAAATGCTACTGCAACTGCTGCTGTAAGAGAAAAAATGAGAAAGGTGGGTGACAAAGCCTTAGCTATGATTAAGCTAGGTTTGTCTTGGGAGATTCTGACCAAGGTGGCTCATCACACAACTGCCAAGCCAATGTATGATGCCATCCTTGAAAAGTATGAAGGGAATACTGAACTAAAGAACATAAAGAAGCAAAGATTGAAGCAACAGTTGGAAAGGTTCAAGTATAGGGATGGAGAAAGGTTGAAATCAATACTAGAACGTTTTTCAAGTATTGTGAATGAGTTGAGGACAACAGATTATGTTATGACTGACTTTGATTTGAATACAAGGTTACTCAACTCAATGCCAAAAGAATGGTATACTGCTTGCAAATTCATCCTTCGGAAGCAAAATTTCAATGAATTGAAATTGGATGATGTGGTATGCTTTCTTCAGGCTGCAGAACTTGAAATGATAGAGAGTGAGATGATTAAGGAAGATAGACCCTGCTTCAATGTTTCAAATGCATTGATTGCACCCATGGGAAATCTGTCTACCAAGAACCAACAGCAAATTTCCATCATTGAAGAACCAGCTGAACATAATATTGTTACTCCAAAATCTTTCATTGGAGGTAGCACAAGTAATCAAGGAATCACCAGAGGTTCAATGTGCAACTGATTGATGATACCGATTCTGCCTCCAAGCCAAGTGGAAATGTTTCTTATACTGGCACAGGACATGGTCAAAGCAATGAAACACAAGCTTTGTTTTATATGTTTACTGAGTCATATAATGCATTTGTTGCAAAGAATATAATTCACACAAGTGTGGTACAAGATGATTTAGAACAAATTGATGCAGATGACTTGGAAGACATGGATTTGAAGTGGCAAGCTGCCATGTTGGGTTTGAGAAGAAAAAGGCTGTATAACAGAACTGGTAGGTCTCTGGTTTCTGGTCCTAATGACAGGTTTGGATTTGACAAGTCAAAAGCAATATGCTACAATTGTCAGCAACCTAGTCATTTTGCAAGAGAATAAAATCAACCAAGAAATTTTCAAATGAATCAATTCCATAATCAACAACCAGGAAGTCAGCATCAATATCAATAAAATCAACCAAGAGGTCAGCAGCATTACCAACAAAATCAGCCAAGATTCAACAACAACAACAGTCAAATGAACAACTTTAACAACAACAACTTCAATCCCAACAACAATTACAACCCCAACTTCAACAACTTTCAGCCTCAAATGAATAATTAACAACAAAGTATGCAACAGACTCAAGGTTTTCAAATGAATAACAATCAAAACCTTTAAGCAGCTCAAAATGTTCCAAACAACACTGTTCCAGCAAATCAAAATCAGATCAGAAATCAAGGAAATGTGGCAGTGACTACACAGCATGAAGAAAATTTTGATTGGAGCAATCATAAAGAGGACAATGCAGATGATATCAGGAAAGCAAATGTGGCATTCATGGCCATAATTGAGAAAGAAAAGGGATCATCATCTCAGGTACACTCTGCTCCTACAGTTGATTGAAATGAACTTATCATTGAATTGAAAACAAAAGTAGGGAAGTTGGAAAGTGAGTGTTTTAGAAAACAAAGCATCATCAATGAGTATGAGGCAAGTGAGTTGATCAGTGATGAAAAGATTAAAAGGCTTGAAGATGATTGCATGATCATTTACATAACTCAAACTAGATACACCACTGAGATTGATGGATTAAAGAATATGTTGGTTGAAGAAAAGGTGCAAAACACAAGACTGAAGGTTGAAACTGAATTTCTGAAGAATTTGATCTCAACAGGCAACATATGTGGTATACTGAACCAGGTGAAGGAACAAGACAAATACAAAACAGTACCACCTTTATTCAACAACAACTTCATGCCAAAAGTTTACAAAGAGAAAAGAGATGCATACTTGCAACAATTCAGAGATGTCTTTCAAGATAAGGAAGAATTTGTTGATTTGTACAAAAAGGTAGAAGTGAATGAAGGAGAGTTTGTGATTAAGAAAGAAGTAAAAGAGAATAATCAATTGGAGTTCAAGTCTCTGAGGATGACCTTGATTCAGTTGAGATGGATCAAGATGATTTGAGTGATTTGAGTGATCAAATTACTGAAAAGGATATCAAAGCTGCTGAAAGAGGAAGAAAATATAAGAAACCTGAATCTGTTGATAAACTTCCAAAGTGTCCACCAGTCCCACCAAGATTGAAGAAACAGAATGATAAAATGAAAAGAGAAAATGTTTCTTTTGATATTTGTGAAAGGAGGAAGATAAACTACAATGCAGTCAGACCACCAAGCAAGGCTGTACTGGGTAAGATAAAGCAGAACAACAAAAAGAAGATGGTGACTGAAGAAGTTGATACAGAAAATTTTATCCCAGTCTATACAATCTTTTCTAGTCATGAGGTGTTGGATGTTGGAGAAGTGGAAACTATGGAAGAGTATGAGAAAAGACAGTCAAGGGTTAGAGAAAGCAGTGATGAAGAACCTATGATTATGGAGAAAATTGTCTTTGTCAAAAGCAAACTTGAAAGACAAGACATCAAGATTGAGGAATTTGTTCCTTTTTCAATTGATTTTGATGGTTTAAAGAATCAGAAGACTCTAGGAGTCAAGACACCTAAGCCAAGTGAAAGATACAAGAAACCAAAAGAACATGAAATATTCAAAGGCAAGGTTTGGTGCAAAAGGTGTGATGAATATGGACACCATACAGATTCATGTAATGAAAGATTCAAATTCAAACCATTTCATGTACCAGATGGAACAAAGTACGGGCAAAACTTTGTCCTGTACAAAAAGAAGTATGATGAATATCTGGGAAAAGGAAAGGTGTGTGGAAATGAAACCATAAACAAAGAAGAGAAGAAATCCGAAAAGGAGACAAGGATTGAAAAGAAAGTGGCTGAACTAGCAAGAAGAAGTAAATCTCCTAAGAAGAATGAGAAATTGACCAAAAAGAACTATCAGTCAGTGAAAATCAAGCAAGATACTCAATCAGTCAAATCTAATAGCTCACAAGGATCATCAAGCAGTGAGAAGACAAGAAGAAAAGATGCACATTCTAGAAATAAACCAACAGAACTCCTCATGTGATATTGGTGAACCTAATCAAGAAAACAATCACAATGTTGAACATAATCATACTGAGAACAATCAAGACAATCAAGATGCACAAAATGATCAAGTTCAGGATGAGGGTGACACAAGCAACCAAGCAAGTGGAGAAGAAGCTGCATCTACAGCAAGATTTCAAGATCTATTTCAAATATTGAACTTAGAAAATAATGGTGCATCTACTTCAAGACAACATAATGATGAAGCACCAGAATTTCATGATGCAGAGACGAATTTGATCATTGAAGAACCATAACTCAATGAGTCAAATCTTGACACAACTATGTCTACAGATATGATTGTTCAAACTCCTTATGTGGAAAAGAATCATCCTTCTGAAAACATCATTGGTGATTTGCATGAAAGAGTTGCAAGAAGTCATTCTGAAATTGCAAACATTTGTCTTTACTCTTGTTTTCTATCCCAAATAGAACCAAAGAACATAGCACAAGCATTAAAAGATAATAGTTGGGTGGAAGCAATGCAAGAGGAATTGGCACAATTTAGAGATCTGCATGTGTGGGATCTTGTTGATAAGCCATTTGACAGATATGCAATTGGAACCAAATGGGTGTTCAGAAACAAAAGGGATGAAAGGGGTTTAGTGATTAAGAATAAAGCTAGACTTGTAGCACTGGGATGTCTTCAAGAAGAAGGAATAGACTTTGAGGAAGTTTTTGCACCAATTGCAAGACTTGAAGCTATCAGGATTTTTCTTGCATATGCTGCCTCAAAGAACATTAAAGTGTTCCAGCTTGATGTTAAGTCTGCATTTCTAAATGGAAAGATTGATGAAGAGGTGTATGTTGCTCAACCTCCAGGTTTTGAGGATCCAATGTATCCAAACAGGGTGTATAAGTTAAACAAAGCCCTTTATGGATTGCATCAGGCTCCTAGAGCATGGTATGATGAGCTGTCAAATCATCTTCTTGAAAATGGTTTCAAAAGAGGAGCCATTGACAAGACACTCTTCTACAATAGAAAGGGATAAGACTTTCTTCTAGTACAAGTGTATGTGGATGACATCATCTTTGGTTCTACAAATGAACAAATGTGTATGGAGTTTGAAGGGGTAATGAAGTCCAAATACAGCATGAGTTCTATGGGAGAAATGAACTTCTTTCTAGGATTGCAAGTTCAACAGAAAGCTGAGGGGATTTTCATTCATCAAAGCAAATATGTGCAGGACATCTTGAACAAGTTCAACTGTCATGAGTACAAGACTGCTTCAACTCCAATGGACACCAAAGAAAAGATGATTGCAGAGGAAAAGGGGGAGCCTATAGATGAACATGAATATAGAGCCAAAATTGGATCTCTGATGTATTTGACTGCAACAAGCCCAGATATCATGTTTGTTGTATGTATGTGTGCAAGATTCCAATCAAGTCCAAAAGTCTTCCACATGAATGCTGTTAAAAGAATATTCAGATATTTGAAGGGAAGACCAGACTTAGGGATTTGGTATCCAAAGAACCAAGCTTTTGATCTGATTGCATATACAGACAGTGACTATGATGGCTGCAACATGAGCAGAAAGTTAACCTCAGGAGGATGTCAATTTTTGGGTGAAAGGCTAGTGTCATGGCAATGTAAAAAAGCAGACTACAGTTTCAATCTCTACTGCAGAAGCTGAATATGTTGCTGCATCTGCCTGCTGTGCACAAGTTCTATGGATTCAAAATCAGATGCTGGACTATGGTTTGAATTTCTTGAACACCCCTATTCTTATTGACAATAATGCTGCATATTTTACTGTTAAAAATCCTGTTCAACATTCCAAAACTAAGCACATTGAAATCAGACATCATTTCATCAGAGACTGCAGTGAAAAAGGTTTGATTAAAATGCAAAGAGTTGATACAAGTGACAATTTGGCTGACCTATTCACCAAACCACTTGATAGAACTAGGTTCAACTTTCTTCTGAAAGCCTTAGGTATGATCAACTCTGATGAAATCTGATTAAGGATGTGTGCCTGGTTGTGTGTCTCTCTGTGATAAATGATTATTTTATTAGAGATTACACGTATTGAATGTTTAGTGAATATGTTTCAACTGAATGTTGATTGAATATGTTTGAAGTTAACTGATAGGTGCTTAACTAAATATCTGTGCAATTTGTTTGAAATTGATGATAATTCTTGACTATTAAGATAACTGATCTGATGTTATGATAAGTAATTTCATCTGTTTGAGTGAAATTGAATGCTTGTCTGATGTCATTAGTAATCACATGTTTATGGTTACTTGAATATGTTCTTTATCTGATCTTCTGATGTTGTTAAGATAGGATAGACATTGAATGTTAGTACAGTCTGTTTTTCTTGATGATGTTAAGAATGATTAAGATTTGATTATGTGATGCAACTATTTATGTCAAAATGTGTTTTATGTCCAAATTAAGTGATTCAATGAATTTTATAATGAATTTTGCATAAATACTTTATTTTGGTCAAAACATGAGCAAGTTGATTAATGGTGTAGAGATATGATAAGATTATTCAGTTCAAGCTTTAAAGAAGCTTAAAAGATGGATTTTTTTTTAAAAGTCTCAAATAGTTGTTCTTGCTGAAAACTATGTCATTTGCCCAGTTGGAAGGACATGCACTTGTGTATGTTTGGTCCTTAAATCTCTATAGATTCAAAGGATAGCCATTGACCTGAAAACTGAATGCATATGGGGCAATTATGACTTGTTTCTTATTTCTTCACTTAAAACTATGTCAATAGCTCTGACTTTGAAAGGACATATATTCACATGTATGTTTGGTCCTGTTGACCACTTTTGGTCAAACAGGATAGCCATTAACCTGACAATGAAGAGATATTGGGGTGATTGAATATTAAACTGTGTTTTTTTTTGGGAAATGATAGTACATTGACTACTTAGCTGATCATATGGAATTAATAGGCTAAAAAGACCTTAGTATAGTCATTAACATGTATGGTTGCTTTCCCATGATGATGTAAAATCTAAGGTGATATAAACATAATGAATATGCTAATCTTTATGTGGAGATGCATAGTTATCTTTGCATGTCTCAAGATAAATCTCTCCGAATGATATGGAAGAAAAGTGATTACCCAGTCATACACGAGCCTGTTGCTATTTGATCAACCAAAAATGAAACATCTTTAAATATGACAAAGAACATGCTTTAAGAAAATTTGAGAAAATATCAAAAACAAGGGGAAGAATGAATAAATCAACCGAAAGTTGATAAGTGTTTTAAATATTTTATCAAAAAAGAGGGTTACAACAAGAACTACAAAGATGTTGGCAAATCCTGTCTCATCTTGAATGAAAGGCATGTTGCTAACTGTAAGTCCAACATTCAACCTCTATATATGTTTGAATCTAAAAATACAAAAATACAATAAGTTCTGTCATACAAAAACTATTTTTGACCAAATACAGGAGGTTGGAGTCAAATTGGGGTGATCTGGGGAAAGCCAAATAAGCTTTGAGAAGAGATATGAAGCATCATAGCACAGTGTTGACCATTAATGCATTATACTTTAAATGAACCTAAATCATATCACCAAAGAGATGAAATTCATGCTAAGTTTATACCTGCTGTTAACCTATCTATGTTGTCATAATAATGTTGAGAGTGAAGTATTGAGATAGCTACTTAGTCAATATGATCCCATTCTTGAGATCTTTTCAGTAAATGGAAGAAATTGTTTTGAAGAGAAATATAACTGAAATTTGATCTCTAAATGCACCATTTGCTCTTAAACTATGATCTGAAAAGAAAAATATATTTTAACAAAGTGGTTTAAGTCAAAAAGTGTTGCATTTCGCCTAAAATAGGTTGAATATGTTGTTTCGGGTAAGGTTTGATAATTTTCAACCTTTCCGAGTAAGCTTAGTCATTTTTGACTTGATTATGTGTGAATATGTTGTTTCGGGTAAGGTTTGATAATTTTCAACCTTTCCGGGTAAGCTTAGTCATTTTTGACTTGATTATGTGTGAATATGTTGTTTCGGGTAAGGTTTGATAATTTTTAAACTTTCCGAGTAAGCTTAGTCATTTTTGACTAACTTTATGATTTTCGGGCATGCTTTGAAGTGTTTACACTTTCCGGGTAGAGTACACTGTTGTACTCATTTCCCGAGCAAGCTTGAAGTCTTGAGATGATTATGTGTTGTTATAGCTAGCTTTTAACAAGAAATTCTTGTTTTGGGCAAGCTATGCATGTTATATGCTGATTGTGATTCCAAGCGAACTTTATGAACTTAGTAAAGTACATCAAGTAAGCTTTGTGATTTGTGTGAATATGTCGTTAGGAAAGGTTTGTTAATCTTTCCGGGCATGCTTAGATATTACTATTTAAGTTTGTCATTTTTCAAGTATGGTTTGGCATGTTGAAATCCCTCGAGTAAAGGCATACCTGATGATTGAATGTGTTTACACTAGCAAGCTTAGTGCTAACATAGGATTTTCGGGCAAGCTCTATGAAATTTTAGACTATAGCACACTTAAATGTTTATGTATTTTAATTTCATTCCAAGTATGCTCTGTGATATGTGTGTTTATGATTTCTTTGAAATTACAAGTGTTTTCAGGCAAACTTTGTTTTCCCGGCACACTTTATATTCCGGGTACACTTTTGTTCCCTCAATATACTTGATAATTTCAAAACTTAACTTTCCGAGTACACTGTCTGCTAGAATTCCTTTCCGGGCACACTTTGTACTATATGAAGGTTATTCGGGTATACTTTGCATAAGATTGTTGTTCGGGCACACTTTACATCAGAAAGGTTGCTAGGGCACATTATATTTTCAAGCATACTTGAATGAATATGTTACTTGATTGAATATGTTAGTTAGTATGATAAATTTGATTATGATTCTTATTAGGGTTTATGCTAGATAAGTTTTAATTCGAAATTGAGAAATCTATGTAGGGATCTTAATTGATTCTTAGTAAGGATGTTTATTTGATGATTATACTTGATTATTTGCCTTGTGATTAATTTCTCAAGAAATCTAGTATTTCGGGTAAGCTTTCTTCATCATGTCTTAACTTTAAATTAATTTACTTGATCGAGCAAGGTTTATAAATAGAAGAATTCGGGCAAACTTTGTATATTCAAAATGAAAATTTTTAAAGCAAAGTTTGACCGGGTAAGGTTTGTAAGTGGAAGTATACCGAGTAGACTTTGGATATATTAATCTTTCGAGTAAGGTCTTATGAACTTAAATGAAATTAAAAGTTTAATATATCAAGTGGATAATGTTACTGGTTGACAGCTAATAATTCACAAAAGGACAAAGAGCATTTAAAACCCACTTTCAAAAGATATAAAAGAGGGAGTTAGGCAAATTTTTCAAAATTATTTCCCTCTCTCTCCTCCCACTGCAAATTCTTACTCTCAAAGAAACACACTTTACCTTATCTTTACACACTTTTAAATAGATAAGGAATTTATAAGATAAAAGACAACACACTTTTCAAATTTCTCACTTTACCTGGCATGTAAAAGAAAAAGGCAGAAACAAAAGAACTTTATCTGCAATTTTGGCAGAAAAAAATTGCAGATATGTACTTTACATTTGTCTTAACTCTCATTAAAAGAAGACCTGCATATGCTATTCAAATTTGAAACTTCACACTTCAAGAGTAACTTACATTTGTGTTTTGTGCAGATTTCTACATCATTCAAGACAACGGTTTGAATTGAAATATTATTTATACCTTAATTTTTTTTATACTTACTTTGAGATCTAACTGATAATTGTGTGTTCATTGATATAACAGAAAATCAGCAATGGATCCAACTCCAAGTAATTCCAATTCCTACAAACATCATCTTTCTGAAGAACTGAAGAAAGCATTGCAACGAGTTCAAACCCTGATGTATGAGGTTGAGAAGATCTAAGCTGCCCCAAAACAGGGGGAGAAATCACCAAAATAGGGAAAGAAATCACCAAAACAGGGGGAGAATTCGCTGAAGCTTCTCTCAATTTATGAAAAGAACAGCTCAGATGATGAAGCTGACAATGTTCCAGAAGATGAAAAGAAAGATCTTGAGGAAAGAAAGAAATTAAAAGGGAAAGAAATTGCTCAAGAGGATGATGAAATTCAGACTTTAAATTCTCATAAGGAGAATACAATGGACTCAGAAATGAATGAATCTGAATCAGATGCCAAAAGAGTCTATGTGCAAAGAATGACAGAAATTTATGACAGAGAATTTTTTTATCAAATGATGTCTGATAAAGACTTTGAAGAACAAGAAAACTTGATGAAGATGTTTGAAGATGAGAGAAAGCTAAGGATGAAGTGAAGAATAATCAGAGAGAAGTCCTATAAGAATTGATTGGAAACTGTTTAAATGATGAAGAAATTCCAAATGGTGTGCTAGTATCTCTACTCAAGTTGATTAAACAAGAAGAACCAGAGACTGAGGTGAAAGAGAAACTAGACACTGTTATTGATAAAATTTCAAAAACACTGAGTGAAGAAAGGATTGTTCAAGACAATGAAGTGAAAGATTTGAAATTGAAAGATGATTTGGAACAAGAAATGGAAGTTCAAAAGTTCTTGAGTGAATATGATGGTAAACCAAGATTTTTAGTTGAGAATGGAATTCCCTTTGATTTAGTAAAAATAATGACAAGAAAAGAGATTTTGAGCAACTTCAAGAAAAAGAAAGGACAACAGCTGAACATGAAGAAGGGAGCAGCTCAATCTCTAGTTGGTATGAACAAAGGAATATCCAAAAAGATGGCTAGTCTATCAAAGATGACAATTAAAGGAAAATCCAAAGTAAAGGAATTCTGCAAAAAGACAACATCTTTGGTCTCAAAACAGAACAATACAAAGAAAAGGAAGATGTTTGTGACTAATCAAGAAAAATCAAAGCAAATGCACTTGAAGATGGATAAACCTTTTGTCAAAACTGCAGTAAAAGCCAAAAACCCTTCAGTCAACCATAATATTATGCCAAGCGGAATATTTTGTGACTCCAGGACGGAACATCTGAATGTTATGATGGAAAATGGAGAGATTGTGAAGATCTTCTCTAAAAATGACTTCAGAAAATTCAATATATGGCAATTGAAGGTGATTGCAGCACTGTATCTCTCTGATTACAAAGAAAGGCAAAGGCCTACAAGTGCTAAGCAATCAGAACTGTTAAGATTCTTGGTTGAGCAAGAAAATTAAACAGGCATCTCTGGCTGAAATGAAGAATTTCAAGATTAGACTTTGTTTCGTAATTTAATCGGACAACTTTCTGATTATGTAATTTGCTTATGTTATTTGAATATGTAATTTTGATTTTTGATTTGATGTGTATTTTTTCTAAGTGTAAGTAACCATAGAAATGTTTTGGGTCAGCTGAGGTGTTCCAATCTAGGGGGAGATTGTTGGGTCAAGAAATTGACCTAAGGGGAGATTGTTGAGTCAAAGATTTGACCTAAATGAAGTACATGGAAGATTGGAATCTTCTCAACCTCCTCTGAATTTGCTAAGTAATGGATCCGAGCACACCTTAGACCTCCGAGCAAGTTTTATTTGGCCGAGTACGATATTTTGCCTACCGGGCAAGGTTTACTTCAAGTAGTCTTCTTAAGTGGTTATCCGAGCAGGGTTTGCAAATTAGTGTGTTTCCGAGTAGGGTTCACTAGTTTATGTAAATCCGGGCAAGGTTCACTTTATCAAGCAAGTCTATTCTTCAAAACCAAGTATATTACTCTTCCGAGTAAGGTTTGGTTAACCAAGTCCAAGAAGCCAAGTGATTGGAAGACCGGGCAAGGTATTCATTAATAAGTATGATCCAAGTATGCTTGATAATCTAAAGAAATATCTCTAAGTAATATCGAGTAAGGTTCAGCTCGAGCAAGGAACAGTACTCCCGAGTACACTTTGCTAATAAGTTATTTTATAGCAAAGAGCTGAAATGGATCATTGAAGAACAAGGTTGCTCGTAAGGAGTTGTCGGGCAAAGTCTGGCAAATTCTAGAAGACTGAAGTCTACTCGGTGAGTATTTTACTTAGTGAAATACTCTTTAAGTAAGATCTACCCAGAAACTGATCCCGAGCACACTTCTATGTTACCAAGTTATGAAGGATGGCCGAGCATACTCGGAAAGACAAGTCATTTCAAGATCGCACGAAGCGTTATTTAAGGAAGAAGGTAATATTGTCACAATCCCATCAAACCATTCGCCAAATTACAAAACCCAAAAACCTTAACCAAAACCCTACCACTTATCCATCTCACCGGTAAATACAACACTGGTCTTTTACCGGCAGACCCTAAAGAACTGGAAATGCATTCTTTCGATTTCAATTTCCATTGTTGCATACACTTCACAAAACCTAGGTTGCCTTCAGAACTTAGGGAGGGAATCTTTCTCTTTAGCAATCAGGTGAGGAAAAGTGGCGGGAAGATGAACAAAGGCCACCATTTAGTGGAAATTCCAAAAACGCAATGAAGAGAAGAGCAAAAAGATATGACCGATGCTTAGGTTGCCGAAACTGGTCCCACGAAGGAAGATGTAGAAAAAGTCAAACTCAGTCTCAGCATGAATATACCGAACTAATGAGGGTGGGGGCTATTAGGCTCAAAGCCGAACGATCCACTAGAGTTGGAAGTTATGTTTAGAACGGGATTGAGGAAGAACTTATCCACATCCTCGACAAAACTGGTCTTGACGATCTGACCTTAAAAGAGTAATTAGGTCATTAAAAAAAATTTGGAGAAAGAGCTAACCATCGAAGACATCTCAGAATCTCCGACCATCAGAAAAAGTTGTATTTACCATCCTCAACCAAGAGCCCTTATTCACCACAAAATACCAAAATCCCAACTCACACAAAACCAATCCATATTACCTTCTGATTTATGCAACCCTTCACAAAGGTGGAGATTTGAACTTGTTACAAGATTATTAATCACAGGTATCCTTCTGACTAAGAGTGTTCACATACATACATCATTGGTATGATCATATATAAAACCGAGTGTGAGTGAACATTGTGAGAACGTGACGTTTTGCATAAACGGAGCCCATAAAATCAAAATTTCCTTTTATCACTAATACGAATTGGTTATTTTGTTTCATTTTCTTAGAGCTCGCTTAAGGGATGGCTATAATG
Source organism: Bidens hawaiensis (assembly GCF_021521415.1). Taxonomy (NCBI): domain Eukaryota; kingdom Viridiplantae; phylum Streptophyta; class Magnoliopsida; order Asterales; family Asteraceae; genus Bidens; species Bidens hawaiensis. Next base: position 70,183 of record NW_027492476.1, read on the forward strand.
CGAGTTTGCTGTTTCTAGAGAGTATTTATAAAAGGATTGCTTGAGGACAAGCAATGTTCAAGTGTGGGGATGTTTGATGTACATAAAATTATACATCTTTTCAGCATCAAATAACCTCTAAAAACTGCAATTTCTATTAAACAACATAGCACAAAAGGCTACTTATCATAATAAAATGTAATTTCAGGTGAAACCAAGACCCAAACGAAGAAACAAGCGAAAAGACGAAGAAAAACAGAAGAAACACAAGAAAATCAAATAAACACGCCCCCATGCCTCAAGAAATACGTCCCCATGATTCTGAACACCAAAAAAGACAAAAATCTACAAGAAAAGACAAAATCTGGGAACAAAAGCACGGGTTGTGCCTCTCAACCACGGTGTCGTGGTCGTCTACCAGGAAAGACAAAATGAATTCAGCACATGTCACTAAAAAGCACGGGGGCGTGCCTACGTAAGCATGGGGTCGTGCCTCTCACTCCAAATTGCCTATAAATAGTGGCTCATGTTGCACTAATTTGGGGTGCCTTGAAAGGAGTTCTATTCGGTTTTCTCTTATAAAAACACACACTAACACTCATATAGAAGATTTAGTGAAGAGTTTGAAGGCTTGGAGGTCATCATAATCAATCAGCAACCATCATCATCATCATTAAGAAGGAAAATTCATCCACATTTGGTTAGATTGTTCTAGTGTAATCATGTGTTTGTTATCATCATCCATCCTAATGTTAATCATTATGCTCATTATGAGTTAAACTCCATTTACCATCTAAAATCTATGAAGAAGCTTTGTTTTACTTAATAATTATTTAAAACATGTGGTGTAGTCTAGTAAAGTACATGGTTATCATACAATTATCTTTTGATGAGAAATGTTTCACCATCTTAAATTACTAATTCAAAGTTGATGATTATCAATTACATTGGCAATCGTTCATGATCGATTCATGTTCTTGAAAGATAGAAATACTTTGATACATTATCGAAACATGGATCCTTATATTGTACTTAGAAATGATGAGAAATAAGTTATGATGTATTTATCTAAGTCTTGGTAATCCGAAAATGGCTTTGCTTAGGAATCAAACTATTTAAATAAATGTGTTACCGGAATGTGTAATTATAACCTACATAAATCAACCAATGGGAGGTTGTGTGAGTTAACTGCAACCACCCGAAGTTGTTAGAATTGGTATTTGAGAAATCAAAGTCAATCCTAATCTTTCTCCTTTACGAAACTACTTGCCAACTTAAATTGACATCATTGAGGTAGCATGACATTGGGAAAGGATGAACTTTAAAATACGCATGTTACCTCCTTAGTGCCAAAGATGCTCACTTAAGGCCTAAGTAGCTATCTATCATATATTGCTATGGCAAGTTTACCACATGTTTGAATATTAATTATCAATGCTAAAATGGAGTGGATTCTTGAGCTTAGATGGTAACCTTCACTTAATTGAACTACTCGTTTAGAATCTCTCGTCTTGGTCACCTATATATTATATAAAAGTATTTTTATTTTATAAAAAGTTCAAAAGTTAACCCCAAAATGATTAAAACATCCGATTAAAGTAAAACAACGATTTATCATTAGAAACATTTGTGTCCATGGATCGATACTTGGTTCTTACCAATACTATTCTACATATACGATAGGTACACTTGCCTATTTTGTGTGTGTTTAGTCTTTGTAGAAATCACTTTTATAAATTTAAAACACGATCTTGTAAAAAAGCAAATCATTCCACCCATCATATATTTACAAGCCACCCCACGCACAGCACATCAATACCTGATCACCAAATTTTATACCTAATCACCTGAATATATTAGGTACCCATAATTTCTATACGTATCTTATAATGTGTTAACCAATTTCTAACAAACGTTTCTATATGTAAAATATCACTAGTACAAAATTAGGTTTTCTAGGTGGTAAAAATAAATATTTTGGGCGGTACATTGATTATAACCGTTTAAACTAAATTTTTTTCATTTTTATTACAAAAAACCGCTAACATAATAATAAACCCGCTTAAATATATATATTTCAGGTTGTGTAGTGTGCACCGCTTAAAAGTTTCTATCAATTAATAATCCTATTCAGTTTAGATAATTACATGTATCAAACTTAATAATTTATCATTTTAGCATATATATGTGATAATAGAGGAACATCTATTTAATCTAAAAAAACAGAGTATCATGTTTCGTTTCGTTTGTATCTAGATATAGTGTTTTGAAACCCGTATAAAACACCTAATCACCGTATCACCTAAAATTATACCTAATAACGTAAAATTATTAGGTAACTTTATTCCTATGTGTAACTTATAATGTTTTAATCATTATCGGATGTAAAGTGAAATGGTATTCTTGAAAAATAAATTAATATACTGATCACCTAATTTTATACCTAATCACCAAAATATATTAGGTACCTATTCTTATAATGTTTTAATCATTATCGGGAGTAAAGTTAACTGGTATTCTAGTAAAATAAATTAATATACCTGATCACCTAATTTTATACCTAATCACTTAAATGTATTAGGTACCCATTATTTCTATATGTATCTTGCAATGTGTTAACCAATTTCTAACAAATGTTTATATACGTAAAATATCCACTAGCACAAATTACGCTTTCTAGACGGTAAAAATAAATCTTTTGCATGATACATTAACTAAAACCGCCTAAACTAAAGTTTTTAGCATACAACTTCTCTTCCTTCAAAACTTCCAACACTTCCCTCAGGTGCTCGGCATGTTCAGGCTCACTCTTTGAATAAATCAATATGTCGTCGATGAAAACGATGACTGACTTATCCAACATCGGTCAACACACCCTATTCATCATGTCCATAAATGTTGCAGGAGCATTTGTTAGACCGAATGATATTATGAGGAACTCATAGTGTCCATACCACGTCCGAAACGTTGTCTTAGGAATGTCTGCCTCTTTTACTTTTAGCTGATGATAGCCTGATCTGAGATCTATCCGTGAGAACCAATTTGAACCTTTTAGTTGGTCAAACAGATCATCAATCCTTGGCGGGATATCTATTCTTTACCGTAAGCTTATTCAACTCGCGATAGTCTATGCACATTCTCATACTTTCATCCTTCTTCTTCACGAATAACATTGGTGCGCCCCACGGGAAAACACTTGGTCTAATAAAACCCTTGTCGAGGAGTTCATGTCGTTGGGACATCAATTCTTTCATCTTGGATGGCGCTAAACGGTAAGGTGCTTTTGCGACCGACTGGGCTCCTAGTATTAAATCTATCTAGAATTCTATATCTCGCTCCGGTGGCAACCCCGGAAGATCCTCAGGGAATACTTCTGGTAGGCGCGCACGATAGGAACGTCTTTCATTTCTTTCGTCTCGCCCGTAGCGTTGACGGCATACGCCAGGTAGGCACCGCACCCTCGCCTTAACAAACCCTCGGCTTTTATCATCGAAATGACATTAAGCCCAGAACTTTCCTTATCACCATATACCATCACCGCACTACCATCCAAGGACTTTAACCTTATTATCTTACGCTTACACACTATCTGAGCTTCATACTCAGACAACCAATCCATTCCCAAAACCACATCGAACCCACCTAAGGTCATAACATACAAGGTAACAGGGAACTCATGTCCCTCTAACTCTATCTTACAGTCCTTAACCATTTTCATTATTTTAACCGATGTGTTATGTAACACCCCATAACCGCAGCGGAAACGTAAACGGGATGCAACAGACACCTCTGATATCAACCACATTGTTTATAAAGAAAACTGAATACATTAATATACTTCAAATTACATTATCTTGTATTTCATTACCGTCTAGGTGATACACACATCATACAATACGATACATAATTCTATTTATTATAATGTATCCTAACATTCCGCACGCAAATCTTACACACATCAAGCACTTAGCACGTAAGCAATCACTTCATCTTAGTTGTACCTGAAAAGCATGTGAGAAAACGGGTCAACTACGAATAGTTGGCGAGTTTCACAATTTGAGTAAACCATGATAAATCCATATCATAATATAATATTATCTGGGGACACTGTTAACCCAATACCGTACTCATTCTGGGGGCAACGTTAACCCAGAAACACTTCCAAAGACATCTGGGGACACAGTTAACCCAGTAACACTTCCAAAGACATCTGGGGACACAGTTAACCCAGTACTCTACCCATTCCGTACGATTCCCGTACAATCAAATATTTATAAATACACGCAAATCCATGCGTTCAGTATGTATTTAAACATTTCAATAGTAACATGCTTCCGCCCCGGGAAAATATTCGAAAACAATTCAGAAAAAGGGGCTCGTGAAACTCACCTTAGCACATGCAAGCAGGTAACAACAATCATTATCAATTAACACGTCCAATCTGTAATATGATCCCTACGATCGTTACTATACACTCATTATTAATATAACTTTAACCAAGTTAACCGGTACATCTGGGGACACTGTTAACCCAGTACTGTACCCGTTCTGGGGGCAAGGTTAACCCAGAAACACTTCTCCGGACTCAGATTGTGATGTCGTTTAGAGTTCAACAGTCAAATTTTCTAATAGCTTGTTTTCCCCGTTTTGCGTGCCTAGCACGGTTACCCGTTTTTATGTTTCAAAAATGAGTTTGGTCACACACGACCCGAAAATAGTGGTTGACTGATAATTTAATTAAAGATGTGAAATTATAGCTCGGTTTAGACGCCCCGATTGGCCGCGGGACCCGTTTCCGTCTTTAGTGCACCGGAAACTGTTAAATCGGTTAAAAATACCCAAATCATCCGAATTATTTTCGAATGATTCATTTTTACTTGTTTAACTCAATTATATGAAAATAGTTCATTTTTAGGGTTTTTATACACCAGTCAGCTCGCTTAAGCGAACTTCACCGGTTTACGCGTTTTAACTTTAAAAGTTTGATAATTAGCACAAATAATTATCCGTTTAACCTCGGATCTTGAAATTTTGCACAAATAACATTTTGACAGTGGGGAAATTTATAGAAATATTTCCAGAATTAATTTTTATATTTAAAATTTATTTCTCTATTTTTAAACACCATTTAAACACTAAATATATCGTAAATACCAAACGATCTTAGAAAAATCCCAAATTTTTCCTGGATTTCCCCTGCCATCCACATAGTCCCCTGTAATTTTTCCAGAACCAAAATCTTCTTTTACATGCCATTTTCACTAAAACGAGCTAGAAAACCCTAGAACTCGTTTAACCGAAAAGCCTACTTAGACTTCTCCAACTGACCTCAAATTTTGTGTGTGACTTATACATGATATAAAAAGCTTATCTGAAATTTTCCAGAATTTTTCATGATATTTAACTATTTTTCACTATTTTTAGCCAAAACCGAGCATTAAATTCACCAAATATTCATCCTTTATCCAAAAATTACCAAAAATTCACAGAACTCATATTTTCATGTGTTTAACACCTCTGTAAAATTTCATGACCTAACTCTAAAGCATCAACAATCTGTCCAAATCTCCAAAACCGTACATAAACCGAATATACCTTTCGTTTTCCGCCACTACAAGCTACAAACTCGTCTTTCCGCCTTATCTACCACTAAATACAGAACCTACAACCAACATAACACAATACCAAGCAAGTTACACTCACGATCAAGCCTCTTACATTATAGTTTCGGTTATGATTCAAAAACAAATATTTAAACCGTAAAAATTCGTTTTTGGTTCGTTTAACTCCTTTCTTGGACCAAGATCCCTTGTATAACCCGTATACATCACTTGATCACGCAAGAATCGGTTTTCATCTTTGAAACCTCATTTTCTTGCAAACAAACTCAAGAAACGAAGATGAAAACGTGATTAACTCGATTCTTTACCTTGTTTTCTTGCCACAAAATCTCGGTTTTGGATCATAGAATAGAAAGGAGATGGAGAATTGTTGATATGCTTGATGAAAAAAAGAAAATGAAGGGCTATGGGACCTTTCCCAATCCGATCGGAAATGTGAAGGGGTGGGGTGGGACCCACCACTTCATTCTTAGCCACATGTTCGGATATCGGAGATCTGGATAATGTTTTGGATAATCTGATTCAGTTTGTTTTTCGGTTAAATGTTTAATTCGGCTTAAAACGAAGCTAAAACGGTCGTTTTTCGGCTTAAAAATGAAATTTATATAAAACCGATTTAAAAACTTTAAAAACTTAAACCATGTCATTTATTAACTTAAAACATCATATCATTAATTATCGCGCATCTTTTTCGGCTTGATCGATCGTCTCTTGCTCGGTTTGGTATTAAAGGTTTCGTTTAACGTACCGTCGTACCATTAAATCGAAATTCTCTTTTTGTGCCGTACTTTACTTATCCCGAAGCATTAATGCTTCGTAAAATCACTAATTATTATAGATATCGTCTATAATTGAACCCTCGATTCGTTCGGGTTTCAATAACTATCGATCGATTGATCGCATATTCAATACGGTGAATTATATATTCACGTACAATCAATATAGTGAACCATGTATTCTCGTATAATTACTATGGTAACTCATATATCCGACATTAAATATGACGTAACTATTGTCTACCGGTTAGGGTATACCGGGTTTCGTCGGAATCGTTACATTCTCCCCCCGTTAAGAAATTTCGTCCTCGAAATTTTACACGCTCACTATCCCTTTCCGAGAGAAAGGTGGGGGGTTTTTCCTTCAGAATTCACCCTCGTGTTACCAGGTATAATCTGGTCCTCGCTTTGAATTCCACTTAATCTTAATCAATAAAGCTTGGTATGTCCAAACTGTTTAGTTTTCCCGTCTACTATCTCTACGGAATTAGTTATGATATCAAGCATGTCTTCTATGAGTACCTCTATTACTAGTACTTTCGTTGCCTCATCGCTTAGGCACATTTCAAGCCGTATACATGGCAAAACATTATGTATAGTACTTAGCCCCTGGAGTACTTTAATCGTAAACTACATGACCAATCTTGGAGATAGTCTCATGAGGTCCTGATATTAAGGAGCTATTTTCGGTTTTGCCAAACCTCATATCACCTCTCTAAGGTGATGCCTTAAAAATACCTTGTCACCTCTTTCCGGCAACAATGGTTTCCTTTGAATGTTGGCATAAATCCTTTGCCAACCTCGCGCTGCTTTCAACTTATCTTAAATATTATAAATCCGATTGGTTGATTCTCGAATCAATTCAAATCTTTTGGCTTGATTGACGCCCAATTTCAATTTAACAAATTGGTGATAAATACTTCACCCATAGAAAGCTTCAAGCTCTCGATGCTTCCTTCCCCGCCTTCCAATATTGGAAGTAGGATGACTATTTCGATCTGAGATAATTGAAAATGATACTCCACGACGAGATACCATTTCACCAACATGAATTTGGGAGAGAATTCATTGTGGTAATCGACATGGATTGGGATGAAATGCGGGGATTGGTTAATCGATCCGCGATTACCCAATTTACCTCATGCCTTTTGATATATCTTGGGGATTTGCGTCCCGAAACCCATTGTAATTTATTCCCACTATCATTGGCGAATTTTCTGTCGTTGTGGCGTTCCCAAGGGTTTTCGGTATGCAGCCTTATCTCTTGCATAACTTAAATTTTCACCAACATACGTAACCATATCTTTCTCCACACTCGGTCATTAACAAAATCCTTTCAGATGTTCGTATCATCAATAGACTAATCCGATCCCGGATGTATGAAATATTTCGATCTATGCGCTTCGTCCATGATTAATTCACAAAGGTCATGGAGGGTCGGGATCCAAACCCGATTTTTGAAGTAGAGAATTTCGTCCACGCGCTGTTCAAAATTCTTCTCATTGCCGTAAAGTTCCTCCTTTTCGCTGTTCCTCTTTCAACGCCTCACGTTGAGCGACTCGAATCAGGTCCGAAAAGTTCGACTGGACTATCATCCCTAGTGCTCGCACTCGCAATGGCTTAACCCGACCTTTCCTACTCAAAGCATCGGCTACGACGTTAGCCTTGCCGGGGTGATAACGGATGTCACAGTCATAATCGCTTAACAACTTGACCCATCTTCGTTGCCTCATATTCAATTCTTTCCGATCAAATATGTGCTGCAAACTTTTATGATTAGTGAAGATGGTGCACTTCGTACCGTGGAGATAATGTCTCCAGATTTTAAATGCGAAGATAACCGCTCCCAGTTCTAAGTCATGAGTAGTGAAATTTTTCTTGTGTACTTGTAACTGTCGGGAAGCATGGACTATAACCATATTATTCTGCATTAACACGCATCCTAACCCTCTACGCGATGCGTCACAATACGCAACAAAACCATCGTGTCCATCGGGGAGACTTAAAATCGGCGCTCGGCACAATTTTTAATGGTTTCTACCTTATTTGGGTCTATGTGAAATCCTTGTTGCTTTACAACATGACCAAGGGATTATGCCTTCTTTATTCAAAATCACATTTCGAGAACTTAGCGTACAACTCTTCTTTCTTTAACACTTCCACAATTTTCCTTAACCGTCGTTCGTGCTCTTCTTTACGTTGCGAATATATCAAAATATCATCAATGGATGCTATGACAATTTGTCAAAATAAAGTTTACAAACCCGGTTCATGAGTTCCATGAACACTGCCTGCGCATTTGTTAGCTCGAACGGCATGAATAAGTATTCATAATGGCCGTAGCGAGTCCGAAACGCTGTTGTTGCAACGTCCTCGTCTTGGATTTTTCATTTGGTGATAACTATATCTAAGATCAATTTTCTAAAAATCAATCGCCCCTTGCAGTTGGTTAAATAGATCATTTACTTCGAAGAAGTGAATACCTATTCTTGATCGTCATTTTATTCAATTCTCCCTAATCAATACATATCCTAACACTTCCGTCCTTCATTTCCCAATTAAAACTGGTGCACCCCATGGTGACTAACTAGGTCGTATAAAACCTTATCCAACAATTCTTGTAACTGATTGGATAATTCTTGCATCTCGGACGGTGCAAGTCGGTAGGGTGCTTTAGCAACATGGCCAGCTTGAGGCATTAAATCGATTCTGAATTCGACCTGTCGGGTTGGCGGTAACCCAGGAAGTTCTTCTGGGAAAACTTCTGGATATTTACGTATCACCGAAACATCTTCTATATGTTTTCTTTTAAATACTTTGGCAATCGCGTTTGTTAAATACACCACGTTTTCTTGTCGTAAATATTATAGCATCTTAAGATGAGACTAGAGTGGTAACATAATACCGTACACTTTTCTCTGTATCTAATCGCTTCATCGTCCGAAGGAGAGCTTCTAATCATCTTCTTTTCATATTTGATTTCAGCTTCATGTTGAGTTAGTCAATCCATGTTAACTATTACGTCAAAACTTCTTAACTTTACTGGTCGTAGGTCAATAAGGAAAGGATTAATCGTTCCGAATAATAGGGCAATTCCGAACAATTTAGTTAACCATTAGGGATTCACCGTTAGCGATTCTACAGTATAGGGTTCTATAGTTTCACTAATCGGTATCTTTCCAAATGATAGGAGGTTAACAGGAACTAACTTCTATCGACGACCGTAAAAATATCGCTGAAGCCCATTGATTTAAAACTACAACGTACTTAATACCACCTTTGGTTCATGACGTGCTTTATTCGAATTACTCACAAAGGCACGGCTCCTTGCTTGATCAGAGGTTGATGCTTGTCATGAGGTTCGTCTTCCAACGACACCTGGGTTCAACTTTGGGCAATTTCTCTTGAAACGTTCTGTACAGCCACATTCATAGCAAGTACAACTGTTTGGCATAATTTGATTTCTTTGGATGGATTATTATTGAAGTTGTTGGGTTCGGAGTGGTTGTACACGAATGGGTTGGGGTTGCCGGTTCACATGGCTTCAATTGGCTCTACAATTGGGGCATTACTTCCATCTTTACCACACCTGTGGCCTACTATCACTCGACATTCTTCTTCCTGCCGATAACCATATTTTCCACATTTAGGGAAGGACCCTTCATGCGGTTCATGTTTTCACACCAGAACTAGTCTTGGTATAATTCTGGATTGTAGGGCATACCTACTTATTCACATGTCTATTTTGCACTATACCTTTATCATTTCTCTTCTTTAGCACTCGACGTCTCACCTAACGTCCTTCCATTCCGCTTCCCATAAAGTCGAATATATCAATGCTGGTTTGTGACACAACCCTTCCAAATGTTGTATATTTTACAGGGTTGACTATACTCCTTATCGATGGAGTTAGTCCCAATATAGCGCTCACTTCGCTTAGTTTCAGGAGTAATTAGCCATGTTACCAGACATGACAATTCCTTCAAACGATTAGCGTGTTCTATGTGATCAGCACACAACATTTCTATCTTCCATAACTCAGTTTCCAATCTCTGAACTTAATTATTCGAATAAAAGTGCTCTAGCACAAGAATTTTAAATTCCGACCATATCATCTGAGTAATAATTTTCTAACTGTAATTTTGTACCATCGTGTTCCATCATGATACAACCTAATCTACCAACATATCTGTAGCATATTTCACTACAAAATGTTCTAGACTCTTACCAACATCCTTAACCATTTCGATCTTTTCTATCCACTTGCCAATCTATTCCTCCCTTTACCATCAGTAAACTATTAGTAGTTTCCTTAACACAACCAACAAACATATCCTTATACCGGTTCTAATTCATTACGACTACTATTCATGTTTAGTTTATAACTAATACTTGTAGTCATAATAGTATTCGATGGGACATTAACACTCTTAGTAATAACAATAAGAATTGAAATATTCATAATCATGTGATTGCTCGATTTATAAGTCTGCGATCACATTTGCATCAACACTAGCAGTGATCTGTGATACGACATTCGGTATCATCATCTGCTATCTTTGAGCAATCAACTTAATCATATCAATCTCCATCATTGGAGTTACTCTTTTACGTCATTCTGCCGTACTCATCCCGTACGCAGTAATTAATACTAATCTCACCGTATAACTCGTTACCAGTTCAATCATAACAGCAGGTACACATACACACCAAATATTATCATACATATTACACATACCAGTATCTAGTATATATGTCCCACAAGTATAATAACATATGGACTTAACCTGACGTCGGTTAACGTTTAAATACGTTTCATAACCCTTGTCACCAACCGACATATAGATCTTTCTCAACAAAGAATAATGTTTAATATACTTGATTTCAATATCCTTCTGCATGCCAGCATAACCGATACATACTCGCCGTGAGCACCAAACGATTACGTACCACGGAGTTATAATATCCGTGTCTATTCGTATATCCGGCATACACGGTATACCACCTACGAACGAACAAACAACTATGCTATAATGATTCCAACACCTCTTTATGTATAGGTAATCATTCTATTCGAGCGTACATGGGTGTAGACATCTAACGGATGTAAGGATAACATAGGGAGTTGCAAGGTTCAAGGTAATCGCGCAACATGGGTTGCCTTCAAGTATTATTAATTACTATTATGGGAAACTCTATCACTTGCTCAGTCAATGTCCTCAGGCGTTCTAGGTTTGCTAAATCAGTAATTCTCGATCTGGAGGTGGTATTTCTCATATGTTTGAGAGTGAACAATACATATATATATATTTCCATATATTATTTTTATCTGCTCATTTATTATCAAAAATTATTATTATTATTTTTTTTTACCATAATGGAATAAGAATGGGTTCAGGTACAGGTCCGTCCGTACGTGAGGGTCGGCGGTTCGGGTGAACATAGGGGGTTATTAGAATATACGGTACCGGTGTTGGTAGGGTATGGGATTTATCAATTTTGGTTGGGAGTGACGGTTATTAGATATTTCTGGTTAATGTCAAACGGGAGATCTAACTTGGTACTACCATAACTATGGCCCGATAAGTCAGACTTATCATCAACCGATGCTCTAGAAATTTCAGCATCCTCGGTACTTTTATTATTTCATCCCCCGGTTCCTTATCCGGGTCCCATTTCTCAATACATGTACCCACAAGATATGTACATATATATATATATATATATATATACACACACACATTAGCACGTATAAATAATATTATATACTTTACACATATGTTGCCATTTTTACCTATTAATGTACCCAGTGACTTCCCCTGAATTTCCCTCGTGCAGACAAGTCTGTTATTATGTTCCGGACCATAATAACTCACTTGTCCATTCAAGTTCATCCAGACCCCGTCACTATATATTATTAGTTGATATTCAGATCCTATAATACTTGAGCTACTGGTTATATTTTAGGTATCTTTTAAAGACATCCTAATTCTTTTATAACCAATGGCTCTGATACCAAGTTCTGTAACACCCCGTAACCGCAGCGGAAACGTAAACGGGATGCAACAGACACCTCTGATATCAACCACATTGTTTATAAAGAAAACTGAATACATTAATATACTTCAAATTACATTATCTTGTATTTCATTACCGTCTAGGTGATACACACATCATACAATACGATACATAATTCTATTTATTATAATGTATCCTAACATTCCGCACGCAAATCTTACACACATCAAGCACTTAGCACGTAAGCAATCACTTCATCTTAGTTGTACCTGAAAAGCATGTGAGAAAACGGGTCAACTACGAATAGTTGGCGAGTTTCACAATTTGAGTAAACCATGATAAATCCATATCATAATATAATATTATCTGGGGACACTGTTAACCCAATACCGTACTCATTCTGGGGGCAACGTTAACCCAGAAACACTTCCAAAGACATCTGGGGACACAGTTAACCCAGTAACACTTCCAAAGACATCTGGGGACACAGTTAACCCAGTACTCTACCCATTCCGTACGATTCCCGTACAATCAAATATTTATAAATACACGCAAATCCATGCGTTCAGTATGTATTTAAACATTTCAATAGTAACATGCTTCCGCCCCGGGAAAATATTCGAAAACAATTCAGAAAAAGGGGCTCGTGAAACTCACCTTAGCACATGCAAGCAGGTAACAACAATCATTATCAATTAACACGTCCAATCTGTAATATGATCCCTACGATCGTTACTATACACTCATTATTAATATAACTTTAACCAAGTTAACCGGTACATCTGGGGACACTGTTAACCCAGTACTGTACCCGTTCTGGGGGCAAGGTTAACCCAGAAACACTTCTCCGGACTCAGATTGTGATGTCGTTTAGAGTTCAACAGTCAAATTTTCTAATAGCTTGTTTTCCCCGTTTTGCGTGCCTAGCACGGTTACCCGTTTTTATGTTTCAAAAATGATTTTGGTCACACACGAACCGAAAATAGTGGTTGACTGATAATTTAATTAAAGATGTGAAATTATAGCTCGGTTTAGACGCCCCGATTGTCCGCGGGACCCGTTTCCGTCTTTAGTGCACCGGAAACTGTTAAATCGGTTAAAAATACCCAAATCATCCGAATTATTTTCGAATGATTCATTTTTACTTGTTTAACTCAATTATATGAAAATAGTTCATTTTTAGGGTTTTTATACACCAGTCAGCTCGCTTAAGCGAACTTCACCGGTTTACGCGTTTTAACTTTAAAAGTTTGATAATTAGCACAAATAATTATCCGTTTAACCTCGGATCTTGAAATTTTGCACAAATAACATTTTGACAGTGGGGAAATTTATAGAAATATTTCCAGAATTAATTTTTATATTTAAAATTTATTTATCTATTTTTAAACACCATTTAAACACTAAATATGTCGTAAATACCAAACGATTTTAGAAAAATCCCAAATTTTTCCTGGATGTCCCCTGCCATCCACATAGTCCCCTGTAATTTTTCCAGATCCAAAATCTTCTTTTACATGCCATTTTCACTAAAACGAGCTAGAAAACCCTAGAACTCGTTTAACCGAAAAGCCTACTTAGACTTCTCCAAATGACCTCAAATTTTGTGTGTAACTTATACATGATATAAAAAGCTTATCTGAAATTTTCCAGAATTTTTCATGATATTTAACTATTTTTCACTATTTTTGGCTAAAACCGAGCATCAAATTCACCAAATATTCATCCTTTATCCAAAAATTACCAAAAATTCACAGAACTCATATTTTCATGTGTTTAACACCTCTGTAAAATTTCATGACCTAACTCTAAAGCATCAACAATCTGTCCAAATCTCCAAAACCGTACATAAACCGAATATACCTTTCGTTTTCCGCCACTACAAGCTACAAACTCGTCTTTCCGCCTTATCTACCACTAAATACAGAACCTACAACCAACATAACACAATACCAAGCAAGTTACACTCACGATCAAGCCTCTTACATTATAGTTTCGGTTATGATTCAAAAACAAATATTTAAACCGTAAAAATTCGTTTTTGGTTCGTTTAACTCCTTTCTTGGACCAAGATCCCTTGTATAACCCGTATACATCACTTGATCACGCAAGAATCGGTTTTCATCTTTGAAACCTCATTTTCTTGCAAACAAACTCAAGAAACGAAGATGAAAACGTGATTAACTCGATTCTTTACCTTGTTTTCTTGCCACAAAATCTCGGTTTTGGATCATAGAATAGAAAGGAGATGGAGAATTGTTGATATGCTTGATGAAAAAATGAAAATGAAGGGCTATGGGACCTTTCCCAATCCGATCGGAAATGTGAAGGGGTGGGGTGGGACCCACCACTTCATTCTTAGCCACATGTTCGGATATCGGAGATCTGGATAATGTTTTGGATAATCTGGTTCAGTTCGTTTTTCGGTTAAATGTTTAATTCGGCTTAAAACGAAGCTAAAACGGTCGTTTTTCGGCTTAAAAATGAAATTTATATAAAACCGATTTAAAAACTTTAAAAACTTAAACCATGTCATTTATTAACTTAAAACATCATATAATTAATTATCGCGCATCTTTTTCGGCTTGATCGATCGTCTCTTGCTCGGTTTGGTATTAAAGGTTTCATTTAACGTACCGTCGTACCATTAAATCGAAATTCTCTTTTTGTGCCGTACTTTACTTATCCCGAAGCATTAATGCTTCGTAAAATCACTAATTATTATAGATATCGTCTATAATTGAACCCTCGATTCGTTCGGGTTTCAATAACTATCGATCGATTGATCGCATATTCAATACGGTGAATTATATATTCACGTACAATCAATATAGTGAACCATGTATTCTCGTATAATTACTATGGTAACTCATATACCCGACATTAAATATGACGTAACTATTGTCTACCGGTTAGGGTATACCGGGTTTCGTCGGAATCGTTACATGTTACTAGCGGTTTCTACTATAAAAGTTTCAGACACTCGGCAATATTTCATTTTAGCTAATTTACTAAATGGCGTGGCTACGAAACTTTTGTTCGCACCTGAATCAAATAATACTGAAGCGGAAATACCGTTTACTAGAAACGTACCTGTCACGACATCTGGAATCTGATTGCCTTGCTCTTGGTCAGCATGTAGGCACTGGTCTTTGGATTTGATGGTTCAGCATCCTTCTTTCCACTTCCTCAAGCTTCGGTACACTCTCAGGCCATGTGGCTCGTCTTACCACACCGGAAACATGCCGGCTTCTCGCTGCATTTATGAGCATGGTGCCCCACCTTTCCGCACTAATAACAGGCGTTTGACTCTACTCTGCACTCTCCTCCACGCCTTCCCACATTTATAACAAACATTTGATCCCTTACCCCACTTGCACTCACCACCGTGAATAATACCACACGTGTTGCATGATCTCTTCTCCCACACTTTCTGCTTCTTATCCTTGGAGTTCCATAACTGAAAACCGGGTCATTTGACATGATTGACCCACTTCTTATCTTTCTTCTCTTCTCCCACAACCAGATCGTCCAAGGCTAGGTCTTCGTAAACCATCTCTGCGAGTTTGACAGCAGAGTCAAAAGTAGCAAGTTTATTTGCCCTGACCAACGTGCAGACCTTCTGTGGCAATCCCCTCACATAGCACTTGATCCTCTTAGCCTCAGTGTTAACCATATCGGGTACCAACCTAGAAATTTGGTTGAACTATGTGGTATTCTCGCGATGTGTCATCGTTTAGGGTTTTAGAATGTGTTTTGGTTATGTTTGCTGAGGTAGGGAAAAGAATAACCTATTGATGACTAAATCGGATCCATTAACTCCAATATTTAGATGTGATTATCAAGAAAATGAATATAAACATGTTACAATAGCATATTAGTTAATTTGGACCTCAATTTTCGCGATTTGGGATTGTTTAAGGAATGATTTAACAATAAACAAACTAGATAACAATTTGCTGATCTGGTCGTCTGTAGAGCATTGCGATGGGGCATGGAAAAACCCATCGCGCGACGCTTAGGGTGGTTTTTCCTAATTTTCTGATTTTGTTAATTTTGGTGCCTTAAGTTCCAAAAATGCATTTTTTTTAGCGATTTTAAGAGTTTCCAAGGGTTGTTTGACAAATTTGAAAGTTATGAAAATATGAAATAAGTTTAACTAAGTTTAATACCAATAAATACAAGTTTTTATTAATACAAAATATCCACAATATATTCCCGTGTCGAGTAAAAGAATATGGATACGAATATGAAAAATCCAAAGTGATACAAGATGCAACCCTAGGTACTCTGATACCAATTGTTGGCACAGGCCTGTGTTGCAGTAGATAACACTGCAAATGATCAAAACTAATGATCGATTCTTCCTTGATTAACTGAAATACATACTGAACAAAACAAAGAAGTTACTTTCTACCATTCCTAACCTTAGCTCTTGAAATATGTAGGCCCATTCACACACACATAGCATAAACGTGTTAGAGTAGCCCAGGACTAAAAACTCAAGAAACATGACCCACTACTTTAACTTACAATTAAACATAGCAAACATGTGATTAAATAAGTAACTTCCTAATAACTTGAATTTCTGTTGACCCGTATCCGACCCGGTTTGACCCGTCATGATTAACCCGACAGATGTTGTTTATGTATGTGTTAATTTTGTTGTTTATTAATGGTGGAAGCTCTTGTTAATTTGTGTTGGTGTTAAAATTTTGAAGACTTTTATTATTTTGTTGTTTAAGTCAATTTGTCCTATTCCAAACCACAAGACCATTTTTTAGATGAACCCTTTTTGACCCGAACTCGTTCTATTAAAATTTATTAAAGAAATGTAAAGAAAAAACGAAAGAAAGAAAATAATATAAGACAAAATAGTTAGTAGTTAAAATTTTAAAAGGAAAAATTAGACAAAAAAATTATAGAAATAAGCTATTAGGAAAGGAAATATGTAAAATTAAGGGTAAAATAGTCATTAAATAAGCTAGCTTTAAGAAAATGAATAAATATGTAATATATATGTTTTAGAAATGGAAAATTTGTAATTGATTTTTTGGTTTGGAGAAATATGTAATAAGTGATTTTAAGAAGGAAAAATATATAAATGCCTCAAAAAATAATTTAAATTAAAACTCGTATTTCATCTTTCACACCATTGAACCAAAACCACCTCATCTAAGGGAATTGTATATCGTCATAGTAATCACATCTAGTGAAAATGATATATAACGCATATAAATTAGCCTACATGACTCACATGACAGTCATATATATAGTTTCAATCCCACACCCTATCACTTTTTAACATTTTCTGCAAGCATACATTGATTCTTGAGAGAGAGTTTATGTGTGTTTGCAGGAAAATGGAGAACTTGCCCGAAACAATTTACGTGGATCCAAGTGATGGATCTTCTTCTAGTACAACCAGAGCCGAATCGGTTGAGCGTGCAAGGATCGAGCATTGCATAAACTTGCTTCATCTGCCTTCACACACAGAAGAAGCTCTTGTGTTGCTAAACAAGGTACATTAATTTCTGATAAAAAAAATTATAAATGATTTGCCACTTCTGAAAATTCTTGTAGATTTTAATTATTTGTCTTTTAATTTCTTACGTTTCTGAATTAAATTGTTCATATCCACATTTGATGGAACTTGTGAATCCCTTTATTCAACCATTTGTTAATCAGATTTATTGTTTGTGTTTTTGAACAAATATATTTTTTTATATAGGAAAGAAGATCTGAAGACATGCCATTGATGCTATGGAATGCCAAGGATGTATCCTTCATTCTGCTACAGGTACATAGTTGCTCATAATACTTTCTCTGATGAATTAATTGCCCACATTAAATGAAAAAAATACACGGGATGTATCAGTCAGATTTTGATGATTTGTAATCATCAAATTTTCAAAATTGTTCGTAAAATAAGATCTTTTTGCAAAAATATAAGGTATGCATTTATGAGAATATATTTTCTTTAGCACCTATTCAATTATTATGTTTCTTTTTTATTATTTAAATTTAATATTTTGGATTTTAGTAATTTATATTAATATTTTAATGTTTAGTAATGTGCCTTGAATGTGTTTAGTTTAATGTTTTGCATATATAAAATAGAATTTAATACTAAGTCCTGATAGAAAATGGATGTTATTAATTCAGTTTAATAATGGTTTTATCAAGTTTAATAAGTTTGATAGAAATGATATTTGCCATTAATTCTATGTATCTTGCTACTTTAATATAATTTTTTTCCCACTAGCATGCTATTGAATATCTAATGGTTTCAAATCCCTTTGGCATGGATGGTATGGTTGTTAATTTGTAACAAGGGTTACGGATAATGTATTAAGATTTAGGTTGCAAGTTATCTTGCACAACACACTAGAATGTAAGAAATTGTGTCCAGGATCTCAATGTTGTTACATTCGGAAAACATGCATACATTTAAGGTAGAAAAGTACTATGGGATTTTTTATGTTTAGGTGGTTAAAGATTATAAAAAGTTCTTTTAGGTGGCTTTTGGGTTTGTAAAGATTTCTATATATTTTTGAGTCTTGACTGATGGGAAGTGAAGTTGACTAGAAAAGTAGCAAAAGTAAAAGGAGAAAATGACAAAAATACCCTTTTAACTCTAACTAAACTAAATCAAATTTTCAAAATGACTATTTTCTATATTGTCTGTCTAACCAAATAAATTTGACACCTGAATGATTAGACTGACAGCCTACCCTTTTTGCAACTACCCACAATTTTACACTTATACGTCTGTTCGGTCAACCCAGCAACTTCGTCCCTCTCGCAGTAGAGTTCTTTTTAATCAGGCTTAAACAATTAAATTGTTAAATGTACGTATACGTTATAATTCGGGTTGTGCAAAATTATTTTTTTATGAAAATGTGCTCAAATGAATTAGTTAATTGGGTAAACACAAAGAATACATATTTTTTCAAAAAAAAAAAAGGAAATCCGAGCTTATCTGGTGATCGGGTCAGGTTGATGTTATTGACAGTCGTACTTGTACAACATATCAAATCGTGCGCTGCGTTTGGAAGTCGAGGTGAATTCAATCTGTGTCAGGTTACGAAACCAGTAACCCCTCCCCCCCCTCCGGCCGGTCCAAAAAAAACCTTTGTTAACGCAAAAATACAACAAATCAACATAAAAAACACGCATATTGGTTACGAGCCATAATTTTGTCCACACCCAAATACAACAATTTAACATATTTAAATTATAAATAAAAATGTGACGAACAAAAAAACATGCGCGTTGTAGTTGGAAAATGATACGAATTCGTTGATTCTGGAATCGAGGGACAAAAAATTGATAAAAAAAAGCTTGTGTGTTGCGTTTTGTAACACCCCGTAACCGCAGCGGAAACGTAAACGGGATGCAACAGACACATCTGATATCAACAGCATTGCTTATAAAGAAAATACCACTACATTAATTTATAACATATTACATTGTTGCGAGTTTCGTTACTGTCTAGGTGTTACACACATGTTTTACCGATAAGACATTAATATATTCATTACAAAATATAGATCAGCAAGCTTCCAACAAGTAGCACAGATCATTAAGCACATATCAATCATTCCAACTTGGGCATACCTAGAAAACATGTAAAGAAAACGGGTCAACTACGAATAGTTGGTGAGTTTCACTAATTTAAATAAACACTGACAGATCATTTTAATAATCATTTATTAGCAATGTAATTATGCTGGGAACTATGTTTCCCCAGAACATTTTCATTAATCTTCTGGGAACTATGTTACCCCAGAACAATAATAAACTCTAGGAACTATGTTTCCCCAAAACAATAATAACCTCTGGGAACTATGTTACCCCAGAACAATAATAACCTCCGGGAACTATGTTTCCCCAGAACAATAATAACCTCTGGGAACTATGTTACCCCAGAACAATAATAACCTCCGGGAACTATGTTACCCCAGAACAATTCCAAACGATAACCAATTTATATATTCTGTGCATCAAACCATATATATATAAATATACAAGTGTTTCCATACGATCGGTATGTACTTAAATACTTTAATAAAGACATGCTTTCCGCCCCGGGAAAATATTTAAAACGGTTCATTAAAAGGGGCTCGTGAAAACTCACCTTTCTGTGAGTCGGGACGTGATACAATGAACTGCTATAAGCCTAGATCTGTAATATGATATCTAGTCGTTATTATATAATTTCCATAAATTAAATCCGTGTCAATCGGTACATCTGGGGACATTGTTAACCCAGTACTGTACTCGATCCGGGGACAATGTTAACCCCGTGACACTTCTAAGGACTCAGATTGTGACATTACTTAGAGTCTGACGGTCAAAATTATCATTTTTATGTTTTCCTTGATTTGCGTGCCTAGCACGGTTATCCGTTTTTAGTTTCAAAAATGAGTTTGTTCACACCCGACCCAAAAATGGTGTTTGACTGTTATTTTAGTTAAAGTGATGAAATTAGAGCTCGGTTTGGACACCCCGTTTGGCCGCGGGGCCCGTTTCCGTCATTTAGGTGCCGGAAACAGTAAAATCGGGTAAAATTACCTAAATCATCCGAATTATTTTCGGATGATTTACTTTTACTTAATTTACTTAGTTTTATGAAAATAGTCCATTTTTAGAGTTTTTATGCACCAGTCAGCTCGCTTATGCGAACTTTGCCGGTTTACACGTTTTAAGCTTTAGAAATTTGTTTTTATGTTATTTTTAGCACAAATAATTATCCGTTTAGTCTCGGGTCTTGAAATTTTACACAACACTTATTTTGACAGTAAGAAATTTTACAAAAATTTTCCAGATTTAATTTTTATATTTACATTTATTTATCTATTTTTAATCATCATTAAAACACTAAATATGTCAAAAATAACAAAAGACTTTAGAAAAATCCCAAATTTTTCCGGGATGATCCCTGCCATCCTCATAACTCCCTGGAATTTTTCCAGAACCCAAAACTCATTTTTCAAGCCATTTTCACAAAAACCGAGCTAGAAAGCCCTAGAACTCGTTTTACCGAAAAGCCCACTTAGACTTCTCTAACTGAGCTCAAATTTTGTGTGTGACTTTTATATGTTATAAAGAGCTTATCTTAAATTTTCCAGAATTTTTCATCATGTTTAGCTATTTTTCACCATTTTTAGCCAAAACCGAGCATTAAATTCACCAAATATTCATCCTTTATCCAAAAATTACCAAAAATTCACAGATCTCATATTTTCATGTGTAGATCATCTCTGTGAAATTTCATGACCCAACTCTAAGCCTACCACAATCTGTCCAAAATAACTAAATCACACGAAAACCGAACTATCTTGTGTTTTCTAGCGTTAGATCGCAAAGATCTTGGTTTCTAGCCTTTGCTAGCCACTAGATACAACATTTACAAGCACATCAACACCACACTAAGCAAGTTATACCCACAATCAAGCCATTTCTTTCATGGTTTCGATTAAAACATCAAAACAAAGATTTTGACCGTAAAAATTCGTTTTTGACTCTTTTAACTACTTTCTTGGACCAAGATCCTTTGTATAACTTGTATACATCCCTTGATCATACGAGAATCGGTTTCATCTCGGGTTTTCACCCATTTTTCATTTGAAACCTCATTTTCTCAAGATTATGGAATCAAAACTAAGAATCAACCATTAAAATCATGTTTTTACCTTATGATCTTGCTTAAAAAGCTTGGGTTTTGGATGGATGATGAAGAGGTTGAGAGGATTTTGGGAGAAATAATGTGGAAAAAGAAAAGTGAAGTGTGTGTGTGACTAGCATGGACCGATCGGTCCATGTTAAGTGGGTGGGGGCCCACATCTCCAACCATGGCCACATATTCGGATTGCGTAATCCGGATAATGTTGTGGATAATCTGGTTCAGTTCGTTTTTCGGTTAAACGTTTAATTCCGCTCAAAACGAGACCAAAACGGTCGTTTTTCGGCTTAAAATTAAAATTTATATAAAACTGATTTAAAAACTTTAAAAACTTAAACCATGACGTTTATTGACTTAACACATCGTATTGTCGGTAATTGTGCATCTTTTTCGGCTTGATCGATCGTCTCTTGCTGGGTTTGATGTTAAAGGTTTTCGTTTATCGTACCGACGTACTAATAAATCGAAATCCTTTTTCTGTGCTATAATTCACTTATCCCGAAGCTTTAATACTTCGTAAACATCACTAAACATTATATATTTCGTCTATAATGTAATTCCCGATTCGTTCGGGTTTCAATAACCGTTCATCGATTAATCGTAATTCCGATACGACTAGTTGTACATTCGAGTATAATTCGTACTGTGAATCTTATATACTCGTATAAACACATTATAATTCATATATTCAGTATTGAATAACACGTAAATAGTATATTCCGGCTAGGGTATACCTGAATTTGCCGGAATCGTTACACGTTTGCAAACTAATGCGAATTCAGTCGGAATCGACTTGTTAAGGCTTAATCATACACATAAAACAATGTGTTGTGGTGGTTAACCGACATGAGTTCGGTTGGTATCAAGTTAAGACACTAAAGCAATAAGTTAATTCGTCCACACTCAAAATGCAACAAATTAACATATCTACATAAAAAAGACTGTGTCGAAAACCAAAAATATGCGTGCGTTGTGCCCGTGACCTGACGCGAATTCGTCCAGATTCGATGGACTAAAAAAAATTCGCGGGAAAAAAATCTTAGGTTGCAACCGCGAGTTGACACGAATTTGGCCGGAATCATTTGACGGTACCAACTGTAAAAAACTCATATTTTACCTAAGCGAACCGACGTGAATTTAAAAATGAAAAAAAAATCTTACTAATCTATTAAATCAATACAATTTCTCCGAATGTCCTTCTACTATGTTGTCCACCTAGGCCTCCAACTCACCATATTTTCGTTCTAGGAGTGTCTATTATGCTGCCACGTGTCATATTAACCACAAACCCAAAAAACATAACCCGCTCCATTTTCCATAACCCACAACCAATGCACCCAGTCATTTTTCTCTGTAACCTCTTCATGAACATACAAACCGTAATTCCGCCGCTCATATTCAACTCTAATTCCGGCGAACATATCCCGACTTCTACATTATTTACCATCAATTGTTTAATCTACCATGTTATTCTTCACTTCCATAGGTGGACAGGTCTCCAATCGTTTGGATTCCGTTCAATTCATCGTTTGTCAGAAGAGATGTTATAAGGTTTTTTTTGTTCAATTGATGATTCTTATAATAGATCGATTCTCCAATGAATATATTAAAGGTAATTAACAATTCATTCTTGCACATAGAGTTAGTTAATTATTATAATATTGGTTTAATAGTATAGTAAGATCCGATGAATATATTCCGACCACTTTGTTTTGTTATAATATCCGATAAATATATTATGGCCACTTTGTTATAAGCATATTTTTATGTTTAATGAGATTTTCCGGCCAATTTTTTATTGTTTTGTTTAGTGAATATTCAGAATTGAATTTCCGTCCAAATTCTTAATTGTTTTCCGGTCAATTTTTTTTGTTTTGTTTGTCCAATCTAAAATTTTCCGGCCAATTTTTTATTGTTTTGTTTTTCCAGTTCTAAAATTCCGTCTAATTTATGTTTTTTTTCCATCCAATATTCTATTTTTTTCTTTAATAAATATTAAGAAACATAATTTCCGTCCAATTTTTAATATTTTTCCGGCCAATTTTGATTCAGTACTCTTTAATGTTTTATTGGGTTATGATCTTTAATCTTTAATTTAATATTTAATATTCCTGAAATATTAATTATAAGTTTACTAATTTTTATTAACATTTACTAAATTATAAATATACTAAACTAAATTATAATATTGATCTTTAAAATACAAATTAAAGTATAATATTCATCTTTCAAATATAGTTAATTCTAGAATTTTCTAAAAATATTATTATACATTAACTGAATCCATTATTAGTTGACATTTTGACTATAATTTGAAATTCAAATTCAAATTATTACGGACTATATTTAAAGGTTTCACTAAAAGAACGATAATTAAGGAAATAATTTCTGTTTTTATATAATATTAAAAGTTATTATATAATACTATAGAATCACATTCTAAATATATATATATTTTTTTTGATAATCAATCTTTAATTTATGGACATTATGATTTTAATACAAATTATTTTTGTAATTTATAATCTTCAAGGTATAATTATTCTAATAATAATCTTTTTGATAATCAATATGTTATTTTTGGATATAATAATTTACAATAAACCGGTTTATTATATTCAAACATATTTTTAGAAAGTTTCTATACATAATACGTTTAACAAAGTTTAAGGTAGGTTAAATAATTACATTTTTTGTTTACCAAATAACAATAATGCCTTTGGAAGTTCCGTCCATCAATATTGTTCATTAATGCTAGTTGCGTGTGTTTAAGGGTAAACTTGGAAATTGGCTAATAAATTTTGAAAGTGAACATTTGTAATAAGATAAATAAAAAAATATGGACACTTTTAATGGGACAAGGAAAGTAATAAATATAAATAAAAAGAAACATCGATCTTTAAGCAATCCTACGTAATTTTGAAGTTTGAATCTATAGACAATGTAATTTTATAATAGTTTGGTAACAAACTATAAACAATTATATGTTAACTTAAACGTATGTTTAAATTGATTATTTGTAGTGACATGTTAGCGGGTCTATACCCTAGTTACTACTATATATAATTAAGAGCTTTGGTGCCACAAGTGCCCTATTGGGACACTTGGCAGCACCATATTGGTCCGTGATTTTTTGTTGTTTTTAGTTCGATTGCCATAACGTATGTAATGGAAACCGACCAAACGTCATTTTTTCTTTTAGTTTCGGTAACATAACAAACCTCACGGACACCGATCAAATTCACGCAAACTCGCCGCCTCAATGCATGTGACCAACAACGCTAGGGTTTTAACAACACGCAAGTTTATCAACCGACACCCCCCCTCCCCACACACCCAACAAATTGACCATTGGTCCACCTCAATATATATATATATATATATATATATATATATATATATATATATATATATATATATATAGGGTTTTAACAACACGCAAGTTTATCAACCGACACCCCCCCTCCCCACACACCCAACAAATTGACCATTGGTCCACCTCAATATATATATATATATATATATATATATATATATATATATATATATATATATATATATATATTGTAAGGCCCCGCTACCGGTAGCCCTACTTTGATGTTGGATTTACTCATAAACGCAGTTCTAAATATCAGAGTTAGTTAAAACTTTACACGGAATATAACTTCAACCATAACATATTACAAAACTGTCAAATCTTGTCTTAACAACATTCAAATTTATTTAAACATAAAACATAGTCTTTGAAAACATCTTAACATTTTCTTCGAGATGCCAGTATCTTCGATTCCATGCCATGTGTCTTCAATCATGCTAGCTGCCTCAACCTATTTGCCTGCGTGCATACTAAAAGTCAGCTACGCTGAGTGAGTTCTAGTTAATCACATAACTTACTTTACATACGCATACACGTGCCCGTTGGTACGCAATACATACTTAACATGTCCATCAATCTTTCATAGACATACAAATCTAACCGTACGTTATAAAGAGAATTCGCCCTACATTCCTCGGATATTATTAGGGTCCGGTACCCTCCATCCTCGGATATTATTAGGGTCCGGTGCCCTCCATCCTCGGATATTATTAGGGTCCGGTACCCTTCATCCTCGGATATTATTAGGGTCCGGTACCCTTCATCCTCGGATATTATCAGGGTCCGGTACCCTTCATCCTCGGATATTATCAGGGTCCGGTACCCTTTCTTCCATACCTTTTTAACATACTTTTCCATATACATAATCGTAAGTTTCATACATACATCATTCATTCTTCATCTTACAACATACATATAACATCAACCATTTCCTGGCAATACATGCAATTCCGAAGATCGTTCATGTATCGACAAGAAACCATTCATACATTTCACATAATACATATATGGCATACACTTATCACTTAGGATAAGTGTATTAACTAATCACATCGAGTATGCACACAGCCCCGAAAACATAACAAGGAATGGGGCTAGAAACTCACCTGATGTCGGTTACGTTCACCGTTAATGGTTATTCCTTTCTTCAGTTGGGCACGGCTAACTGTATAACAATTACTCGTATCAATTATCTATCACTAGCCATATCACGTTTCTATTCTAGTTATAACCCTCAACGGACGGGGGTCCGGGGGCAGCGCCCCTGGCAGCGGGGTCTAGCAGGGTCCAAGGGGCAGAGCCCCTGGCTGGGGTCGAGCTATCAGGTCAGCTTGGAAAAATTTTATTTCCATTAACTGTCTTAACACATTTTCCATTAGAATTTTGAATCATTATTAATTTACTAACTTAAAAAGTTCAAGGGCTCAATTGTAATTAATTCATTCTTTTATAAGTCCAGGGACTGTTCTGTCATTCTTTCAAAGTTCTAATTCGTTAAGATGCTCTTAGCGAATTGGGGTTCATTCGTTACTTCTGTCCTCCATAATGAACTGGCTAATTCGTCACTTCATAATGAATTGGCCTTTTTAGCGAATTGGTCCATATTCGTTTGGTTTGCTTAACGAATTGGTCTTCTTGGCGAATTGAACCCTTATAGCGAACCAGTCCTCATAACGAATTGGACTTAACGAACTGAAGCTAGTTCGTCAGTCTTTCCCTAACGAATTAGTACACGAATCAAAGCTAGTTCGTTATATTCCCTTAGACGAATCAGCTAGCGAATTGCTTCTAATTCGTCAATTACTCCCTAGCGAACTAGGGCTAGGTCAGGGGGGAGAGATACTATTTCAGCAATCGAGTCACAGGTATCTAACATATTCATACCTAAGGCTTTTCCACAAAGTGGTGACGAAACGTATAACTTATACAAATCTTTCCATTTTCCAACTCGATCCAATCCATTCGTTCGTAGAGCTATTTACTCGATCGCAGACATTTCTGGAACACCTCTAACAGAGGGACAAATAGTCAATTTTGAAAGAACTTATTGTCAACCTCTTTCAGATATGAATCTATCTGATTCAGAAGGGAAGAACTTGTATCAGTATCTCAATTTCAATTCAAACATGGGTTTGATTCACACTCCATGTTCTGAGAAATCTTTACCATCCGAAAAGAGGAAAAAACGGAGTCTTTGTCTAAAGAAATGCGTTGAGAAAGGGCAGATGTATAGAACTTTTCAACGAGATAGTGCTTATTCAACTCTCTCAAAATGGAATTTATTCCAAACATATATGCCATGGTTCCTTACTTCGACAAGGTACAGATATCTAAAGTTTTTATTTTTAGATACTTTTTCAGACCTATTGCCGATACTAAGTAGCTGCCAAAAATTTGTATCCATTTTTCATGATATTATGCATGGATCAGATATATCATGGCGAATTCTTCAGAAAAAATTATGTCTTCCAAAATGGAATCTGATAAGTGAGATTTCGAGTAAGTGTTTCCATGATCTTCTTCTGTCCGAAGAAATTATTCATCGAAATAATGAGTCACCATTGATATCGACACATCTGACAAATGTTCGGGAGTTCCTCTATGCAATCCTTTTCCTTCTTCTTGTTGCTGTCAGAACATTCCCTGACACCCCTAACCTCGTATTAACTTTTCCGGCGCCGCCATTGCCGGAAAGCTGCTGGAAAACCGCGAACACGTAGGAAAAACGGGTTTTAACTCGTTTTTCGTCCCGTTCGATCCAGATCTGAGCAAGGGTGACCCCTAAGCTCATCATAGGTTCGGTTTATACCCGATTCCACCCAGATCTCGTGACTTAAACGGTTTAACGGTGTCGGCTCGTCGTTTCGTGACTATATCTAACGGGTTTAGCTCATACAATATTAAACTATCATTACCTCGGGTCGGTGCTCGGTTTCCTTCTTGGTTTCGGCTAGAGAGAAAAGAGAGAACTAGAGAGAAGCTTAAGTGTGTGTTTTGGGTGGTGTAAGGAATATGTGTGAAATGAAATTAAATGGTGATTAAGGGTTTATATATTTATGGATCATAGGCTTAAGCCCATGGTCCTTCCTTCTTTCTTTCCTAACCCAAGTTCATAACCCATATTCATTTACCCAACACTAGCCCAACTCGTATTCTATTTATCTAAACCGATAACGACCCACTATAAAATAACGAAATTTGTTTTATTATAATAACCAAAAGTAGGATGTTACATATATATATATATATATATATATATATATATATCTTTTTTTCATTTTTTGCTCCGGTACTGTAACGCACGTAATCAAAATTGACCGAATTCGTGTCGAGTTACCGCTTCAATGCCCGAGACTAACAATACTTGTATTTTACCACCGTCCGGGTTTTCTAGATTAAATAAACATCGTTTTCAATATTTTATTTATAGTATGTTAATTTGACGAATTAATTTTTTTGGGTTTTAACTTTTAACGCTCAAATTTTCCCAATGGTGTGTATACCGTAACAAACGTAACGGCTATCGACCAAATTCGCATCGACCCACCATAGCAATGCTCGAGTTTTACTGATGCCCGGATTTCAACACTTGTGTTTGCCAGTTACCGGCACATTGTGCCGGGTAAAAAAAACTAGTTATAAACAAATAAAAAGGCCGACTGACCAAGTTAAAGCACGTTGACCAATCACGTGATTGCGTCGTCAAACTCCTTAATTATTATATATAATAATAATAAGCATAAATAGTCATTTTATTAAAATGATCAAAAACAGAAAAATCAAATTGACTTGGCCAAAAGGACTCGGCTTGTTAAAAATATAAAACCTCTCTCGTGCCTTGGTTCAAGACAAAACAAGATTTGGTACTCAGTTAAACCGCATTCCATCTATTTGGCACAACAAATCCATTCTCTTGCGTCATATAGAATTTTGTTGTGCCATGTCAGTCTTTTGCGCTTGTGCAACAGGTGTGTCATATGGAAACAACTATTATTAACTAAAATCGAGAGAATGTCAAATAATATGTAAATGAGCAAAAGTTAAGGCTATTTTGTTACGTCCTCGGTCCGAATAGTATTCCTAAGATTTTTGGTTTATTTTTTGCGTGTGAGCTTAGAAAACACGTTTCTTCACCTCTAAACTCAATTCTTAACACGAGAGATAGAGTTGAGATGCATGCTCAACAGTGGAGAGTAAATTTGCTTAGAAGGTTCAGTTGGGATTGGTAATTTTGTTCAGGACTCATAGGTTCAATGTTACTTTTGATCATTACACAACCATTTTTGGTTTAATTTTGGTGCTATAAGCTGTTTTGGTTAATTATTTATTCACTATATGTAGAAGTTATTTTTCTTTCTGAGATTTACACTTTAGCCTAATTTTATTACTTTATTTCTTCAATAGTTTTGAGATTTTTACAGTTTTAAATGATGGTGAATTTACGAAACAAATACAATCTTCACTCATTGCAGGAAATTTTAAAGGTGTACAAGCTTCTGTCGCCTTCTACACTCACCATGAAAGATGCCACCAGGGTTTGCAATGCATTGGCCTTACTTCAGGTGTTATATTTTTACAAATTAACAATTAATATTTACAGTAATGAATTAACATCATGATTATTTTATGTATTTTGCTTATATGCAGTCTATGGCATCTCATCCTGACACAAAGATGAAAATTGTCAAAGGTAGTTTCAATAAGTTTAACTAGAGATTAATGACAAAATGTTGGTATTAATAGTAGACTCATATTCATACATTTTACAGCCAAACTACCTGTTTATGTCTACCCTTTCATGAACACTACTGAAAAAGGAATCAAGCAATTCGACTACTTACGCTTGACTAGCTTAGGTGTTATTGGTGCACTTGTGAAGGTACTAATCACTCTTGTTTCTTACATTTTAATCAAGTATGTTCCGGTATTTATCACATCTTGAGAACTTTCGTTTTGGTAACACAGGTGGAAGATAACGACACCCCCGAAATCATTCATTTTCTTCTGGAAACAGAAGTGCTCCCGCTGTGCCTTCGATGCATCGATGTAGGCAGTGAGCTCGCAAAAACGGTAAGAACTAATATAAAATGGTTGTGGTAATTAAGATTTGGGCTGTCACAAATTTACAACAAGCGTATGAAAAGCTTGCAGTTTTCCTAAAAACCATTTTTTTTCTTTAAATTATATATTAACTTGAACAATTAACCCTGAAGTGTATATCATGTTTTACTCAAGTAACAACACATATAAGGTTTTGCATATATATATCAATGTAGTTAATTCACTTGACAACATATCTAACAATTTTACGATCCTGCGGATTAATAATAACAAATTAAAATGAATCTATGCTCTTAATCCTTATAAAGTTATAATATTCTATCTTGTTTGTAGGTTTCTGCATTTCTTGTTAGTAAGATTCTGCTATACGAAGAGGGGCAACGATATTGCAGCACATTCCCAGAACGTTTTTTTGCGATAGCACAGGTTTTGGCGAACACTGTAGACCGCTTTCTTGGAAAACCACCGCCGCAATTGTTAAAACATATACTAAAATGCTTCATGCGCCTCACTGAAGTATCTAGGTTAGTCGGGTAAATTTTGATCTCTTGAAACTTTTGAGTTTATTATATATTTATCTCACTATTAATGTCATTATAGTGTTGTTCATCATCATATAACTTGCGGTAGCCAAATATACAGGGCTGGTGATGCTTTGATCAAATGCTACCCTGCCAGATTGAGAAATCCTGCTTACCTCAACTTTGCATGTGTAAGATATCTATTTGAACTTATATCTATAACACATGTATATATGTGGTGTTCTAATCATATGAATAGATGCATACATAGGACGGTTGTTTTGACCAAAAATATAATCCCACCCTGTTTCAAACAAGCCATTTAGACAGAGGTCGGACGGTCGTTTGAACAAAAGATAATAATAATCAAAGTTTGACAGTCCATGGTCAGGACGGCCGTTCGGCTATGGCTAAACCAATGCAGTAACCAATAATTTTCAAAGTTTGACCCTTTGATGGTAAGAACAGTCGTCTGGATATTGTTTAAAAAGTTGTTCTGGCCATTCATTTTCAAAGTTTGACTCTTTTAAGTTTCAAAAGACAAATTATTAGAGAAGTGGATAGAAAATATTTGATGTGGTGGTGAAATTAAATATGCGCTTTAGATGATATTAAACTCCTATCTTTCATTGAATTTCTTGATAGAGGAATGTCAATTTTAGATATATATATAGATTGGAATTGTCATCCAATTTCAACTTTATCCCATTCATAGTAACTAGGACTGTCAAACGGGTTGCGTTAGGTCAGTTCAGGTCATGGGTTATAAAGGGTTAGGGTCGAAACAAGTAAAAAAAAATATAAAGAGAGTTAAATATCTATCTAATATGTAACTTACACTAGCCTTTTGCTAATTACTAATGCATAGTACACATAAATTTTAGAACCAATATTTTTATATGCATATACAAATAATGATACATTTTTATTACTTTTGTAGGATGACGTGGCTATGCGAAGATTGGCGGATCAAGTGCTCCAGAGTGTGACTGACTATCGGATGATTGGTTGATCCAATATAAGCTGCTAAGAATATTTCCATAGTCATGAGATGATATATTGCTACAATATTAATATAGTTTTTGATTCGTGGAACTATTACTTGAATCAATGCGAGCAACTTTAGTTCTTGGTCTGGTAATGCATTATTATTGCAATGGATATTGAGGAATAGTTGAGTTTTTATCGATAGTTTGAACGAATAACTCATGTGTGAGCAGGTGTGAATGAAACATTTTTAGTAATTTAGTTTTGATTTCATATTGTGGGTTGTTATTATTTTATTTTAATCAAGTCTTGCGTGTGTTAGTTATGTTAACCGAAATTTGTGTTTTGGTTACTACTATTTTATTAAAAAGTCTAGTCAATATTTCGGTTAATTTAACTAAACTTAATGAGTTACTAGAATAATACGTAAATAGATGCTCACTATGTTGTTATGGAAAACTTTTGATATGTGATATTACATTCTCACTTGTGGGGTTTTATCAAAACGCCATTTTTTTCTCGATTTCGTCCCGTGTTAGGTGATACTAGAGCTTGTTAGTGTCCCGATGGCACGTTGTGTTGGAACTAGTTAGCCTTCCTATTCTTATGGTGGATTTTGTGGGGTTGATGGTTTGTGGCATGTCTTGGGTGACCTCAATGTTAACGCCGGCAAACTTGAGACAATTCTTGAATCATGATTGCAGGTGGGGCAAATATCCACAAAAATCATGAGGTGGTTACCATGGGGCCATTCGACATCCCATTGTGAGTAAAGGAGATGCTGGTAGTACTAGTCGTACTCGTAGCTATGAATATCTTGTCAACATTAAAAGCTTCCTACCTTGTTCTGACTTCTTACTTTATGAGAAGTACGTTCTTGTTGATGATAACCCTTGTGTTGAAACCAGCTATCTCACAACGATGACGATGTGTCACATTAAGATATATAGGTGTACATCAAGCTTAGAGAACATCAACCATAATGTTAGAGGTAACCAAAGACGTTAGCGTTAGCGTAGTGGATCGTCAAGAGAAAAAGGAAAAAGAAAGAAAAACTTATTGATGAATATATGAAACTAAGGTGGCAGTTGTAGTGGAGAAATTCATAGAAGTATAGAAGCAAAGCAACTCACCAACTCAAACTCCCCTACTCCAAGAACTCGAGGACGACTTCTTTACAATTGATTAAGAACGATGCAAGGCCGATTACTCGAATGAACGACGAGTTTCAGTTTTGCTCGATTAAAGCTTTTTAACAAGTCGAACTATAGAAATAAAAGAGAACATGAGAAAAACACTCCCAAGTCACAATGTTCAACTAGCTGCAAGTGTTTGTGACGTTAAGGAGTAGTCTATATGCAGTTCGAGCCCTCTTGAACAAGCCCGTCAAAAATAGCCATACCGAATAAACCGACGTACCTGTTTTTAATTCGCTTAGATCCGGTTTCAAGCTAGTTAGCTAGGGAATATTTTGGTTGGTTTACCCGAAGACTATCAGTTCAGACTTCAGAGTATAGGTGTAGAAAATCAAAATTGTGTATTAATACGGTTTTAATGGATACTTGTCTCAACCCGAAATCCAACATGACCCAACCCGACAACCAAATGACTAAAACTGATTAACGCGATTATAATTCATTATAATCGGTTCGGTTATAACTTATTAAGTATATTTTCAAACAAAAAAAACTAATTAACCGAAAACCCGGTTAAAATACCCAATCAACAAACTGATAGTACAGAACATGTAATCCTAATTGCTTTCATTCTAAAGTTCAACATTATATCAAAATGCATAAAAGCTACAGGAAACAATTGAAATAAAATATACAAAAACAAGATAAAATCCATCTTAAGATCTGGAACCATCGTCTAAAACGACATCGTTTAGAATAACCTGATCCTGGTAAAGTTGTTGGTCCGAATGGGGATTCAGATTATTATTATTATTATTATCGTCCGCGGTGTCTGAGTTGTATTGCTGGGCTTTCTCTAAATAAGGTTTGAATCCAAGCTGGAGACTGAGGTACCCGAATGCTAGTGCTCCGATCACCACCAGACCAGACCTCAGTCCGTTTTTCGCCGACTCTTTCATGTTTCGTCCGTAGCTGATGCGCTTTCTCGTTTACAGTACAGTACCGATTGCGGCTTCGTGAAAGCAGGTCTGGCTTGTGAAATTAAACATATATCCCTCAACTTTCTACACTTTACGGTAACAACCTTGGTGTGGGGTGGGGGGGGGGGGGGGGGTCTTTCCTTGTTTTTACCTTATTACCTTATTAATTTTTATAAGTTTCTTAAGTGTTTGTGTAACATGACTTTTTTCAGTTTTTAAAGAAGGAAGGAGTTTTTGATAAGTTAAGAGGAAGTGACTTATATAAGTCAAAAGAAGATGCAAATAAGGAATCCCAAACATGACAATAATTAGAAGTACATTATACTTTAACCATAGAGTTGTAGGTTTTCAAGATGAGGGTTCTTGCCAGCGCTATTGAAAAAGCTTGAAACTCATTGTCCGGAAATCGTTTTAAACAATCCACAATTCAGCCATACTTGTAAACATTGATTGTTCAATTGCTAAATGCTCAATTACTCGATTGTTCAATTAGATGAGATATGATTCGAAATCGAACCTGTTTTGGTAGAGATCTTTAGCCAGTGATGAAATTGAGAAGAAATTGGTAGAGATTGAGTCGGCGGTTGGTGGGTCCGGCACATGGTTCAGGTTGTGGGTGGCGGTTAAGAGGACGGATGGTGAAGCAATGACGTTTTGGAATAGGTTGGTGAATCTGCCGTTATGGCATTGGGAGAGGACTAGCGTCTTGAGTTGGGGCTGTGTTGGGTTTTCCAGCAGAGAGACGTGGCGGATTAGGTGGAGAGGTATCTCACCGGATGGATTGAAGTTTTATTCCTTTTTTTTTTAAAAAATTACAGGTTATAAAAAAGGGGAATAGTTTAAAACAAAATAAGAAATAAATAAAACAACGTAAATTACCAATTTATCCTGACTTAACGGACAAAAATAGACAGATTTAGAAAAATGTATTAAAATGGCATGTTTTAGAAACATGAGGTAGTCATTTGCAATAAAGTCAAAAACGATATTAAAATTGCAAAATTGAACGAACCACATGTATTAAAATGACACTTAACTCTATAATAATATATAACCCAAAAAATATATATAAATATTATAAACATAAAATGAAATCAACCCCGTGATATGGATGACAAAACCTGGTACATTAATATTATTAGCAGGGGAAAGTGAATACGGTGCTGTAAACCGTCTAACCTTACACGTAAAACCTATCAAAACTACGTAGTTTTGATAAAAAAAAACCCATAAAAACATAAATCAATTAAATAGAAAAACACGTACCTGCTCTTTGCTCTCTTATGCTTCATTGCAAACCACGAACGATTAACAATTAACAAGGACGAAGATTGATGCAGTAGACTACAAAGCAATTAATCGTGCTCTTATAATCGATCAAGTTCTGATATACTATGATTGTATCTCCTATTTCTCTCTATTTGCATAGAAATTAGATTAAACAGACGAATGCTCGTCTGATGCTTCCAAACAACCCTAGGTCGTTCCCTGTGAAGACAAAGATCGATGATCAACCAACCCTAGGTCTGATGCTTCCAACCCTATCAATTTTGAAGGCTATGCAGGTAATAATATTTTCTTCTGTGTGTATGATTCTTTCGTTTATGATAGGTTCTGGTATTACCTTTTGAAATTGATCATCCAATTACATTTTTAATTCAAATGAGGCTTAATTAATCCCCGAATAGGTATGATTTTACCACTGGTTGGGGATAATTTGACTTTAATGGTCAAACTTGAGAGTTTAAAAGAGAAATTTGACATGAATCTTGTCAGATTGTGAAGGTTTAAAAACTTAAAATTTGTTAATGTTTTAGTAGCATGTACATGAAATTTTTTTTTGCCTTTGTATATATGAGAGAATTCTGTATGCCATCAATTTTGACTTAACAAAGTCAATATCTGTTTCAATTTTTTTTTTAATTTGAAGAGAAACAATTAACTACTGATTGATTTTACAAGAGGTGGTAATTTTTGTGTGGGTTGAGTTCAAGTCAAAAACCAATATTCTATAAAGTGTTGTACTTTTAACATCAATTTGAAGACTGCGTATATGTCTAACTGGAAGATGATGTTTAGTTATATTGAATGTATAATGAAATCTTTGTATGGTCTACCATTGTGTTTGCAGGGCTGCATCTATTCCGAGGGGTAAAAGTGGTGCTTTTATTTGAATGGAGATAGGTTACGGTGAGTATTT
Source organism: Bidens hawaiensis (assembly GCF_021521415.1). NCBI lineage: Eukaryota > Viridiplantae > Streptophyta > Magnoliopsida > Asterales > Asteraceae > Bidens > Bidens hawaiensis. The sequence continues at coordinate 106,526 of NW_027492476.1, forward strand.
TACTTTGTTTTTGTTTGAAAATGTTTTTGGGTTTGGCACTCTTTTTTGTCGAAGCTTAATTCTTTCACCAAACGTTTTGACCAGGGAGTGATTTACGGATTTGTTGGGTGGCGAAGTCTTCCAATGCGTCATAGAGTAGTGGGTTTGTTGGGTGGCGAGAACCATGAACAAGTATGAAGAAGCATTTGCAAAAACCGTCAAAGTAAAAAAACAGAGTTTTTTAAGTTCTTGGCTGTTCTTTGGCTTGTATTTGTTGTCCAACTTGACCTAAAATGTTGTAAAGGTCTTTTTTTTATAATGCTTGACTGGTTGTAAATGTCTTATATATTGATGTACTAAGTTCATATTAGTGTAATGCAATTCAGTTTTTGATGCAATAAGTTGAACCATTAGTTGTAGAGTGTTCACGGTCTGGTTTCATATTATTGTATTACTGTTCGGTTTATATAATTTCAATGGGTTATTCACTTATTCTCTTGTTTCATCCTTACAATTTTGTTCTTATTATTATGGTTGAATTATGATCTTCTAGGCCTATATAGAATGCTAATCCCAGCCCCTTTTCACCATAATTTTAGGCGAGTCATGACAATTATATACTAAATTCGAATATATTATTAATGATCAAAATTTAATACCTTGACACTCACTATTTTCTTTACACATGTAACTGCATATGTTCTTTTGAGTTTCTTGACAGCTTGTATTGCCCACTGTCCAATCTAGAAGCATCTCAGGTGACCCAAGTTATTTTCTTTTCAACTTGCATACATCAAACGATGAGAAACCATACCGGCCAATTTTAACAATGAATGAATAAGCGTAGCCCGTTTCGTTTACTTGTCTCGTTGTAAGTTGTAACAGACATGACCCACTTTTGATATAGCCCGTAGATGACCATCAAGTGAATGGTAATGTATGCCCGTTTCGTTTTATATTACTGTATTTTGACTTGTTTCAATTTAAACTGCTGCGTTTAGACCTGTTTAAGTTTATATTGCTATATTTTGGCCCGTTTATGTTATATTAATGTATTTTGACTCATTTCAATTTAAAGTGTTGCGTTTTAACCCGGTTAAGTTTATATTGGAATATTTTGGCCCGTTTCGTTTTATATTAACGTATTTTGACTCATTCCAGTTTATATTGTTACGTTTGGACCTGTTTAAGTTTATATTGCAATATTTTGGCCTGTTTCATTTTATATTAATGTATTTTGACTCGTTTCAATTTAAAGTGTTGCGTTTTGACCTGGTTAAGTTTACATTGGAATATTTTGGCCCGTTTCGTTTTATGTTAATGTATTTTGACTCATTCCAGTTTATATTGTTGCGTTTTGACATGTTTAAGTTTATATTGCTATATTTTGTTTTATGCATTTTATTTTCTACGAGTGCATTTTGACAGAAAAAACATTGCAACATTCTCTCTTTAAAAAGACTAAACAGAAACATATTGTCATTAAAAAAAACTATTGAAAAGATCTAAAAACTTCATTAATATTCAGGTCTCCAAGTCAATTCACATGTCATCTTTCTCTTTCTACCAACGACTCATCATCCTGGAAAAAAAACTAATGTAAGTACCATACTAACAACCGCTATGTATTAATAAATACAGATTTACCTTCTTTTTTTTCGGACATTCGGTGATGTAATGACCCGGTTGCTTGCAGTACGAACAAGTTTTCTTTTTTGGTGCTTCTAGGGAAGACTTGATTCTAGTTGCACTTTTGGGACGACCTTTATTATTTATTTTAGCTTGTGGATCACGAATAGAAATTTGAGGCATCAAGTTTGCTTGCGAACTTCCCGCATTAGAATTCTGTATAGTACATTTCAACTGTTTGGAATGTGTTTGAACACTTTGTTCTTCTAAAAAGTTTACCAAGATGGAATTTAGTTTCTTTATTTCACATGGGGAATCTCTTGCATGTTCAATTGCTTTTCTAAAGTTTGATTGAACACGCCATAAAGTTAACGCACTAACTTCATTTCCAGTATTTGTGTCTTCGATCGCAATCGTGTGATTATCAGATATACCTAACATCCAGTGTCCACCTAGGTAAAATATAATGATCAGGAATGGTTTCAACATTCCTCTTCTTCAACACATATAATATATGCTTGCATAATATCCCGCCTGTTTCAAACTTTGCACATGAACATGTTACATCTATCTTATCTGAGAGTCAAAAGGTAACAGTTCTCCAGTATATTTTATCAATATCAAGTTGTCCAACCTTATATTTGATTTCTTCTAAAGTTTTGCTTATCGTCTCATGGGTTAAATTAAGGGTAGCTTCGGTCCATTCTTTCTTGAATATATCACAGAGCTTTCTAGTGTAACGTTGACTTGCTTTTTTCTCTATCATACTTACAGAAGAAAGATTCGGCTTTGAGTCCATGGTCCTGAAGTCTTCATCGTTTTCGGAACCCCTTCGGCAAGCAACAGCTTTATCATACTGGATCACAAACTCATTCAACATGGTATTTGAATTCACAAATCCATCAAAAAAAGAATGAATGCTCTCGCTTCTTCCACTTGTTGTCATGCCAGCAAAAAAACAATCTTTCAAGAAGGCTTTAGACCAATACTTGCGTTGATTGTACATCTCTGTTATCCATCTTCCACTTTCAAATTGGTATTTACCACATAAAAATTCCCATTGATTTTCAAATTCTTCAACAGTATTACTCTTTATCCACCGCTTGTATGGCTCTTCAATGTCACAATAACGAACTATAAGTGCTCGAAGATGTTCAATCTGATGTTTCTTTATTTGCCATGAACAGAAACGATGTCGGCTTTTTGGAAAAACTCTTTTAATTTCATTTCCAATAGCTTTGTCTTGATCAGTAATTATTGCCAATGGATGCTTATTAAACATGCACTTTAAGAAATTTTCAAATAACCATTCAAAAGTCTCTTGTTTCTCATTCTCCAACAGCGCACCCGCAAAAAGCACGGGTTGGCGGTGATGATTCACCCCAACAAATGGAGCAAATGGCATCATAAACTTGTTGGTCATATATGTGACATCAAACACAACAACGTCCGCAAATTTTATATATAAGTCTCTTGATCTCCCATCTGCCCAAAAAATATTTCTAGGAGACCCATCGTCAAATAAATCGACAACAAAATATAGGTCACGGTCTTCTAGTAATTTATCTTGGAAATATTTAATAAGATCATAAAACTCCTTACCATTGTATTGTTTTCGTTGTTCACCTAAGATATTAGAACATTGTTTGACGTAACATCATTTTCACTTGGATTTTTCATAGTATTTACGACCTTCTTGATTTGACAAGGTCTCAACCCGGATTGACCAAGTTTCAACATCAGAGATTTGCAAACCAGTGAGCGGTGAAACTTCCCATGAGACCTGTGTTTCATTACCTATGTTGGACTAACGGTTAGTTCATGGTTGTGTGCATTGTTAAATGCATCAACGAACCATTTCCCATCTTTACCTTTTGAAATCCGAAGAAACGCTTCACATCCGGTCCTCAAATCTCTGCGACGTTTATTAGCTTCTCCCGCAGAACCATCACGCTTCAAATCTTTAAAACCCTCTTTGTTGCATACATATTTCCTTCGATAAGCCTCATTTGTTGTTTTATTTTTATGAGCCGCACATTTACGTATTCCAAAACCATGTAAATACGCATAACCATTATAGAATTCATATGTGTCATCAGGAGTATTGGAAACCTGCCCAATTACTTCATTTTTTACTTCTTTTTCAACCCCAGAATCCAAGTTTACAACTTCTGTCTCCTCTACTTCAGAATCGGAACCGTTATTTGTGACCAAATACCCGTTTGCATCAATATGTTCGATAAGATTTCTTTCAAAAGCTCCAGATTGAACTGTTACTAAATCCATTATGGTGTGAATTTCCTGTATCAACAAAAGAAAAATATTAGAACATGTAAACTGATAATCAACAAGTGAAAGAAAGAATCAGAGAATCATAACGTGGATTAGTACACAAACTTCTTAAGACTGATTGATTAACCACTTTGCTAATTTAATCAAGTAAATAGAGAGAAATAGGAGATACAATCATAGTATATCAGAACCTGATCGATCATAAGAGCACGATTAATTGCTTTGTAGTCTACTGCATCAATCTTCGTCCTTGTTAATTGTTAATCGTTCAAGGTTTGCAATGAAGCATAAGAGAGCAAAGAGCAGGTAGTGTTTTTCTATTTAATTGATTTATGTTTTTAGGGGTTTTTTTTATCAAAACTACGTAGTTTTGATAGGTTTTACGTGTAATGTTAGATGGTTTACAGCACCGTATTCACTTTCCCCTTATTAGCATGACGTATTGATAATAATATGACGTCAAATGTTTTGAACACTATACATTGCAAGTACTGTATTTTACATTGAGTATATAGGTTTTGAAAAATAAAAAAAATGCATATATATTGGATTGATTAAAAAATAGAAATAAAAGTGTTATTTGTTCAAGATTTATTGTTTTTTTTAATGTGTGCTAAAGTGAAGTACAACTTAAAATAAACTTGCTACTAGTACACTTCCTAGCAAAGATACTCTTGCTTTCTTCATGTGTTTTTATTGGAGGTTTTGGATAGCACCTCCAAGTGTTGTGCTTTTTATTAATATAACCAAAATGGGTTTCTTGAACATAACGTCGACTTGATGGATAAAAGAAATGTTTCTCATTCTCACGTTCATAATCTTGTACAAATGGTTGAAGACTTGTCACAAGATTGAAATTGGTGGCTAATTCATGGTGTGGATACATATAAAGAGCATAGGATCACTTTTGCTCTCCTTTGCCATTCGTTCATCCATAGTTTTTTTTAAACGTGTGTTACAAAGGTTATAGTACTGAGCCTCTTTTGTTTTTTCGTTTCCTTGTTATCTACATTGATCTGCTTATTTCTTTAGATGTTTGTTAAAGCTGATCCGTATGTGGTCATTGATTTGAAAACAGCCTAAAACAAATGATTTATCAACTGTTTAGTGTAAGAACACTTACCACATAGAAAGATTTAACCTCTTAATGGCCATTAAGATTTTACATCTTAATGATTTATAGTCTCTTAATGGTTAAAAGATAGCCTTACACCTGGATGCTTAAGAGATAACCAGACTTAATGCTACATTTTAACCATTAAAATGTTATAAACCATTAAGAGGCTACCAAACAATCCTTTAGGGTACGAAGACCTACATTATGTTCCCGAGTTCCACTTACATACATTATGTTCCCGAGTTCCACTTACAGGGAAAAAGGAAAGAAAATGAAGGGGAAAAATAGATGGTTCAAACCAACTACCAATAGATTACTTAAACTAACCATCGTAAAAATCTCACCTTCACCTAGGCTCCGACTAATTTCAAATTAATTGCTAGTCCATACTCCACTGATTAGTTACCAATCAATCGCTATTATGTCAAACTCAGTCAAATTGAAAATTTTATATATAAATTTTGGTATATATCTTTATATTTTAAAACTACACCTTACTGGCCCGACTAGCGCCTAACGAGTTCTACAACACTAGTGTTAAGTCTAAAGAATAAAAGTCCAATGTTGTAGTGTCTAATACTATGAACATTGTGTTGTGAAACAAGCCTAATAGCCAATGAATATGAGAAAGAGAGATAGGAGAAAGATGGAGATTTCATTAATCATGTGTATATTACAATGAGATGCAATAGATTATATATAGGAGAGGAATACTTGTAGAAGAAGCTAATCTATTTTAGGTGTTGATAACCATAATAATAATATATATTTATAACACTCCTCCTTGGTTATCAACTTAATACGCTTGGAGATGCTGCCTCGTTAAAAACCTTGCTAGGAAAACCTAGTGGGACAAAACCATAGCTAAGGGAAAAAGAGTGCAGCGCTTATTGTCTCCCCCTGATTTATATATCCGTTAAAATTGTAAATATCGATCTTATGTGAAAGTTGCCTAAAACTTTTGTAGTCAATGATTTGCATCTCTTTCCCTTGAAATTTGAATCCTCAAGTTGAATAATGTTGTATTATCTTCACGTGAAAACTTCTATTGCTTCATCTAGTAAACACTATGATCCTGTTGTGTTTATGTACATCGACAATACTAGCCAAACTTGTTTTGATGGGTTGTAAAATATAAACTCATATATTTCATACCTGTAATATATGTATTAACCCATTCTGATGTCTCCAAGCCGAACACATGCTGATAAATATAAATAAAAGATATAAAAATCATGTGTAGTTAGCATCGCATATTAATGCGCATATGCATTTAGTTATGATACTTTTGAACCAATAATGTTTCATATTATGATAGGAAACGATATAGAGTGCAATGTTGGATATCCTTTAACGTACTCAAAGAATGAATCTTGTCTTTGGTAAATTGTCTCAACATTTTTAGATGGACTTTGATAGATTGATACACATATAATTATACATATACTCAAACTGCAGGTCGAGCAATAATCACATCGTGTCAAGGTATTTCAAAAATTCTCATTCTAAAAGTTCTGCAGTTTCTCTCGATGATATGTACATCACTGTAAACTGTGATTATATGAACCTTTAAGAGTAGAATTTTGATAAAAATATGACTAATGACATCCAACTTATCTCCCTCCTTATCAAAATATTTATTGATTGTACAATGCTCAATCCGACTATATTAGTCCATACGCAATAAGCATAACTCTATGCATTTTCCAATCTATCATGAACTTCTTTCCAACTTGACAAATTATGCATGTGTGTTCACTTTTCTAGGATTTTTGCTGCATAAACTTGCTCATTAACACATCAATTTTGTATCACATATCAAAATCCATATTGTACCATTTCTTTGTTTATTAAGGTATTGTACTCATCATATAGATTCTCTTCTATGTGCATTGCTTATTGATGCACAAGAATTCCATCATTAAGATGTATTAGTTAACCTTTTAGGTATTCAACTACCTTATGAAACTCTTTAGGTTACATTTATGTTCAACATATTCAATAATCTTAACATATTCAAATATGAATCTGTATACAACATGAGTCATAGTGTTCTCGAGAATTTAATTTACATGATTTGATAATTCAAATCCTTCGAAGACTTTCTTGTAAACTTTCAGTATCAACTGAATCACAATACTTATTAGACGCATATCAATTCTCTCTTTTTATTACCAGACTTTAGATATCGAAAAGTCAATGCTTCCACCATTGGAGAATGCGTCTCCTCATAATTAATCATGGGTCTTTGTAAAATCCTTGTGCTACCAATTTTATCTTATATCACTTGTGCTACCAATTTTGCCTTATATCACTTTATTGAATTTTCATAACTCACATAAAAGACCCGTTTATATCTAACATATTTTACAACTTCAGTTGTATGGATTGCTGGTCTGACAAACTTTCCGTTATTTAGAGAATTCAACTCTGCCCTGTTTGCGTCTTTCCACTTTGGCCAATCATTTTTATAGGCAGATTTAGAATCTTGATTCTCATCATCATCATTTCAAGCGCTAATTATATATATATATATATATATATATATATAAAGTATAGCGACGTCGACTTTATTTCGATTCCATATATCTTTGTAGACATGATACAATATATATTATTGAGAGCTCTTTGTTTTCAGGTACCTAATGTTCTTCAAGAACCATCATGTCTAATCTCTTTCAAAAGACCTTTTACTACACCTCTACCTGACCATCTTCATTATTTGCTCCAATTTTCGAGGAAATTTTACCTTTGGAACCGATCAGTCTACCACGCTACACGCGCGCGTTAGACTTATTATCAATATGCGTTTGTCCTTTTGGGACATTTATTAATTGGTGCATTAGCAGTTCGTATGAGTGTCTTAGCTAGACACTCTCTTTTGATCAGTGAATCGTCTGGTAATTGATTCGTTAACCTTCATACATGAATTATCCTTTGAACTTCTAGTTCATATAAGTTTGAGGATCAGCGATAATTCATTCCAATTAAATTCGTTTTCTAACTGCTTTATATCTCTCCCCTAATGTTGGGAATGTTGATTCACTAAAGTGAAAACTAATGAGCCATAAACAAATATCTCATTAATAGCTCTAATTATATAATCATAGATAATATTTAATACCAGCATACATTCTCAACTTCCTTTGTGGCCTCATCTTTGTGTCTTGTGGTGGATTAATTTTAATATATAATATTATATGAGAAATACTTGGCTACTGACTAAAAACCAATTAAAATGGGGAGGAAGTATCATAACTTGTTGGCTTGATGTGAATTAGTTTTTTAAACATGTAAAATCATATGTACTCAAATACAAACATGAACCTTTGCTCTCGTGATAATTGCCTTTGTAACCAATTATAGACGTTGAGTAATCGTCTTTAACAATTTGTTAGAAGTTCAACACTTATTCCAATGATCAATATTAACTTGGGAATAAAATTCATTATTATAACATAATGTAAATATACCAATATGGAATAATATGCTTGCTATCTTATTAGCTAAGCCATAAATCATGCAAACATCAAGTTGCCTTGATAACCATTTAGACGATGCATCGATTTTCAAAACACTAAATGGTATCAAGTTAGGATATATGTATCCTTTTCTCAATTCCATAACATCTAGGGATTTACACCCCTCCTTCATTTGGTAACTAAATGATTTCCCTTGAGAGCACTATTACATGTATAATTATTATGATGAATCTTTTGGTTCCTCAATAAATTTCCCATCATTGACTCGGTGTGGTCTAACCGGTCACGCCATAAGATAATCATGATCCATTAACTTCAGGTTAATGATCGTATATGTATCATGCTTCTTTAGTACAAGATTGTAAATATGAGTGAACGTTGTATGATCGTTTCAAACGATCATGTGATTTCACTTTTGTATTTACAGATTTTGTTCTCATATATGATCAATCTCTTTGCCACATGTGGTGGTCGATCTCTTTATTAGCATGGGCATCATTATATATTGATGATCGATCTCGTTATTAAAATAATCACCATTACAATTTTCTCAATTATGTCCATGATTGCAATGATCAATACGTTATCAAACTCACTTCAGGAATGGTATAAAACCAAGACATTTCCATGGTTTATTCATAACTTTCTCCAGCACGGATACTAAATCACTTCAAACGTTTCATACGTTTTAATGATATGCTACTTCGGGAACATATTTGAGGTTTGACAAATGAAAAATGGTCTTATCCATGTTTTTCCTCATAATTAATCTTCTCTTTATATACTAACAAGTATTGAGAAAGTAATTACATGAATGAGTCATGTAAGATTTATCATACTAATATTTTATAATCTTTAATAATAAGATCTAGGGAGAATGACATTTTAGGTGTCATATCTAAGTATATTTTTATTTTTCCATGAGATTAATAATAAACCATAGCTTGATGTACTTGTTCTATTCAATACTATCTAATAGATTACACACAATACTAAATAGTAAACATGTCATTATAAAACAAATTATAATAACTTTAAGTTATCAACTATATTAATTACCTTTAACAAGGTAATATTCATTGACATATGCAAGTGGTACAAATAGTTATATGCTTATGAATTCTTTTTGTTAAAACTAATGTATTAAGCCACCCAAAAATAAAACACAAACACTAACCAAATTATATATCTATCTTTTGAGAACGAAAACCAATATTCTATAAGTAGTGTCGTTTGACATCATATTCACTCATCAATTTATTTAACTAACATAACCATAGTTTGTTTAAGCTAAAGAAACGACTAGTCATATTATTATCTAGCTACATCATATAATAACCGATATCAAACATGGCAATTTAGAGAACCAATAAATTGTAGCAAAATAATAGTTGTAATATAAATCATTTAATATTACAAAACTATGTATACTCGGTATCATACAATCAATCAATCTAGTTTTTCTCAATACTAACTGAATTTATTTCATCTCTACTATATATAATACACCAAACAAGGGCAAATTAAGACACTAAGATTTTAAGTAATTTACAACTTGTAATGCATATGTTACATCCCATAAAGCTTTTAAGATAAGGGCAAATTTGTCTATTACAAAATATGCTTAAAAATAATTACAATATTTCCCCATTTACTTAACTCAAGTTTTGCACATTTATAAAATAGTTTAAACTTTGGCCCATCATCTTTACTCATATACTCTTTTTACTTTCATTTTTAAACCAACTTTCCACCAACGATTTTTAAACAGCCATAACTTTTTCGTACGTTAATATTTAAAAAAAAAAACTACACCATAAAAATTAGCATTCTATTGTCTTTAATTTGAGTATGGTATTGTTATATTTTATTTTAATATAAAATTTTAACATGTAACCTATAGGTGTTTTCTTAATTCGCTTTTGACGGTTTTTAAGTTAAACCGTGAGCCAAACCGCCAATACCATTTTTTTTCGTTAAAGACTGAAACACACCGTTGAAATTTGATCTGAAACGTTACTAATGATTCGGTTTCACGGATGAAGCTTTAATTATAAATTTACCGTCCGGTCAGATTTTATATGGCCGGTTTTGGTATAAACTGCTGACTAAGTGTTTGCTAAGGTTTAAAAGTTTAGAAACCCCATTACCAAAAGTTAAAGAAAAACCAGCCATGAAACCAAACCGATGATTGGTAATTTTAACGGTTTCAAAGTTTCAAACTAACCATGAACATCTATAACTGTTACGTGATTATTAGGATTTAGTGTTACCCACTGCATCGCGCGGGCACCCATCTAGTATATCAATATGCATACGAAAATAACTATCTAGTAGATGTATGATTTACTTTGTTTTAATAAATCATAAGGAATCAATCATAACTAATAACCACCCATGTATCCGTTTACATAAATCTTAATAAGTTTGTGGAAGACCAAGATTATGATAATATAACTTATATAGAGAATATCTACAATTACTTTAAATCACAGAGTTATATTGTAATATATTTTAAAACTTATATTACATATTAAATAAAAATAATATATATACCTTATTTGAATAAAATAAATATAACTATGCACTACTATACAAAAAGGAAAACTCACATTTAAAGTATAACGATTATTTGAACAATAATATCGATGCATAGTTCATATATAATTCGCTTATAGAAAACACTAAACAATATATGAATATATAAAGGCAATAAATTTCGTCTACATATAGAATATGTTTTATTTAATTTCCAAATCATGTACATTGGAAACGAATTCGGTGCATTGATCCTTCACTTTAACATACATGGATGGCTTAATAATTTGTGAGATTCTTTATTTTATACAACAGTACTAGTTTATATAAATAATAGTTAAACTTGGTTATGATAAGTAAATACATGGTATTTATTAGTTTAAAATTTAATCGAGATGAAACTATTTATTCACAGTTAACAACTTTCATAAATCTCTTAGAACAAATAATCATAATCAGCATATATGTTATGCAACTTGCATTTTGCTTTTCATCTTATACGAGATATCATTAAATAATTTAAATTGTTGTCGTTTTCTCCAAAAACAAGACTATGGTTCATGTAAACATATTATTTGAATGCAGGCATTATAAACAAATATTGATAGAATCAAAAGGTTACCAGTTTTGCGGTTGCAATCTGATTGATTCATACCCACGGCTTATTAAAATCTGATCCACTCCGTCTCCAATAGCAACTCGTGCTAATAACGTGTTATGAAACAAGCCTAATAACCAATGAATATGAGAAAGAGAGATAGAAGAAAGATGGAGATTTCATTAATCATGTGTATATTACAATGAGATGCAATAAATTATATATAGGAGAGGAATACTTGTAGAAGAAGCTAATCTATTTCAGATGTTCATAACTATAATAATAATATATATTTATAACACATTGACAAATTTCTCAACAACATTTATACCAAGGGTTGTTTACCCAAACGTCTTGCTTTCTGGTTATAATACCTTACTCCCTTGACCCATTATAAAAATATAATAAAATAAAACCCAAATAAAACTAGATATCGCATGCCTAAGGGGTAGACATGGATTAAACTTTTAAAGGTTCAAGCATCAAATATACAACCAGTACATAAAAAAGGGAAGTTTGACCAAAGTACATACAAATGATGCTCAATTCAGGCCAGTTAAAAACCCAGATGGCCTTTTTATAATTATCCCTAGAGAATTTAAGAAAATAGAACACACAAAACACACTACAAGTTCAGCCCATTGTCTTCCAACCATGGTATAACTTATGGAACTTCATACATCACCAAATGCTTCTCTGCACAAACCATCAATATCAAAATAAATAAATATATAACTGTCCACAAACAAAATCACTACTTACTAATTATTGTCCATTTCAGACTTTCAGTTACACTTAACTATTAGTGTAAACAAGCTGAGCCGCTTGTCAGCTACTCGAGACCGAATCGCTAAAAACTCAAATCAGCTCGAGCTTATATTAGGGCCAATTTAATAATCGAGCTCGAGCGGGAGCTGCACGATTCACATAGTCACAAGCCTAAATGAGCTTAATAAAGCCTATTATTAATATAACTTCTGTGTAATATGTTAAACATATCTTTACATAATAACTATTATTATCTATATAATTATGATATAAATAAATAATATGAATTATGTCACCATAAATATAAAATAATAATTACAAATGTAAATAATTAACAAACAATCAAGCCAAGCCTGAGCTTGAAAACTTTATTTACAGGCCAAGCTCAAGCTTTAAATTAAAGCTCTAAACGAGCCAAACTCAGATTTGTTTTAACTTTAGAGAGCTTGAGCTTGAGCTTTAAAAGTACAGCTCTAAACGAGCCGTGCTTGGGTTTGTAACTTAAAGAGACCTTGAACTCGGCTCATTTAGAGTTGAGCTTGAGCTTTAGATATAGAGCTCTATACGAGCCGAGTTCAAACTCTCTTAAGTAAAACGAGTCGAGCTCGAGCTCCTTTAGACACCCACTGACTTGCCAGATTTAATGGAAAGGGTCAAACGGAAAATCAAAAACTACAACTATGACCTATCCATTTTCTAAAGTAGATAATTATTTTGGTTTGTGTTAAGAATTTTAGGTTATGTTCCAGGTTCAACACACATACACGACCTTTTTAGTAACCCTAAGGCGATACTAAAAAAACAAAATAATCGATAACCGCACTCTAACCAAAGAAATCTCATTAACTACAGACTTAAACATGCATTTGAAACAAACAAACAAACTAACCTCGGTTACGCATCACCCTGTGGTTCTTCTTGCTGCTGTTGTGGCCAAAGAGGCTGAGCCATATACGGGCCACACTGCTGCCCATAGAGATGGGCCTGAGGATCAACAGGCTTACCCATATACATCCCCGGCCCACCAACTTGCGGAGGAGGAACCCCCGGAGGCATATAATAATAAGGAAGCCCCTCAGTGGGCCCACCAACAGGCCCAGTTCTCGGCATTGTAGATGCCAGCACCTCATCTTTCAAATCCTCCCTCGGCACAATATCAACCAAAAAGTCGAAGATATCAGTCCTCGTTATCGCAGCTGCAATATCATTCTTCTGCAGCGTCCTCCTCTTATTCTCCTCAGTATGGTTCCATGACCTTAGAGTTAACTCAAGAATAAACATTTCACACGCGCGTGCAAATATCACCGGCGCTTCTGCTGATATCATCCTCACATCCTCGTCCGCCTTCATGATTTTCTTGATTCTTGCCAATGGTAAACTGTGGTTTTTGAAATCAGTTGTTTGTTCGATTTCTTGGTACTGATTGGCCCAAAAGCTTTGAAGTTGTTGATGCAGTTGTTGCTGTTGTTGTTGCTGAATGTGTTGGTAAGCAAGTTGTTGGTGTGCAAGTTGGGTTGGAGGTGATGGATGGCCCATGGACTGGGTGGTTTGAGCCCCTGGTGGGCCGGTACCCATCATTTGGTTTGGTTGTGGGTATGCATATGGCATCTGGGCTGAGCCACCAACTGACCCCATACTCGGTGCCTGCCCGTGATCTTGTTGGTCCATGTCTAGACTCTTCCTGACAATATATTCTCACTGGTTACCATATAACAAAAGCACCAAATGTAACTACATAAGAATATTATAAGAAAACGCCACCAAACTAGTCAAGTTTGACAAGATTTTTTCAAAAATAGATAGCTACAATTTTAAACTAATCCCCATTTTAAACCAATCAAAAAGAGCCACGTCAGTAAAAGTATACTAAGGCCGACGCTTTTTGGCAGAGAAACCCATGAAAAGTACAACCGGTCCAACCTTTGGATCACTCATAGAGTGACAGTGTGATATGTGTCCACTCTAGGCTAACTTACCTACCAATCCACCTCAATAGCCTACGCCGCCACGTAGATCAGTAGACAAATTAGCGTACCAGATAACACGCAAGCTTAGCCTTAAAGCATATCTAGTTTGTTAAATACGGATGTGTAAACAAGTCAAGCCACTTAAGAGCTACTCGAGATCGAACCGATAAAAAGTTCAAAACGATCCAAGCCTTAACTATTTCGAGCAGAGCTTGAGCCTTAAATATAGCTCGTTTAGTTATCGAGCTAGAGACTTGTGTATTTTTAAGTTTCAACTAGGTTAAGGCTTTCTCAAAATATATAAATATAATTAAAAATGTATATAATCTTTTTAATAAATAATAAAAACGAGCCATGACTTAGCTAAGCTCAAGCTTGAAAACCTGAATCACAAGCCGAGCTCGAGCTTCTAAAAAAAACTCAAAACGACAAGCTCTTCTATGTCAAAATGGGCCGAGCTAAAACCGACTATTGGCTCATTTAAGGTACTGCACACAAGCTCAACCCAAGCTTAGGCTCTTTTGAGGTTTCCTCAAAAAAATATAAAAGAAAAAAAAATTGAAAAATGAATACAAAATAATTAAAAAATAAAAAAAAGCCTTGCCCGCGCTCAAGCTTAAAAATGACTCACAAGCCGAGTTCAAGCTCCTGTTAATCAAAACGACCTGGCTTGGCTAATTTAACCCCTATTTAAACATAACCCTAGTCAATAATAATCAATCTTCTAAATAACTGGTTTAGAAGGTTGTAACTTGTATACATCAAACATACTAAAAACGTAAGCAAAAACTATTCTAAAACACTAAAAAATCCTTCGAAAAACTAACAAAAACCTTCCATTTTTTGCTTTCAGATTTACAAAATCTAAAATCCAAACAAGCCAAGCTCGCACCGATTTTTGGTTCATTTAAGGCACTGCACACGAGCTCAGCCCGGGCATAGGCTTGTTTAAGATTTTCTCGAAGCTATAAAACAATTTAATAAAATGTATATAAATTAATAAAAAAAATATCTCAAAAGACAAGATCGAGCTTTAGAAAAAGAGCTCGAAATGAGCCAAGTTTGAGCTCTTGTAAGTCAAAACGAACTCATTACAGTCAATAATAATCAAACATACTAAAAATGAAAAAAAAACAAATCAAAAACCCTAAAACAAAGAAAATAAAATAAAAAATAAACCTTCAAAAACCAACAAAAAGCTTCCATTTTTGGTTTCAATATTAAAAAATCTGGAACCAGCAACAAAACAGTAACAATTTAATAATAATAATAATAATAATAAAGTAACATGAACTTATTAAATACAAGTATACAACAGCTTGTTATGTACCTGGTAAAAGTGCTTACAAGCTTCAAACTACTTGGATCGAACGAATAAGAGTAATCTGAAAAGTATACAAAATTAATGAAATTTAGAATAAAGAAATTGAAGATAGATTAAATTGAATGATTGATTAACTGATTGCAGGAGCATATAACACAATAGAACCTTTGGTGAATTGATTGATGAGAGATTTGGGGGAGACAAAGACCTCTGCTTGTTAGGGTTTCTTTCCAAGTGAGGAGGAAAGGAAGAAAGTATGCTTGTTTGTTTATAATACCAATTTATATTTATTTATGCCAGATAGGGTACATTTTTATTTTTATATTAATTAATAATAAATTTATTATATTTGTGAATTTATTTCCACTTTATTTATATCGGGAACCCAAATGACTTATTTGTCCAAACACATTTCTTAAGGCTATAAATAGTAAAGGATGATTTCTATTTTAGGTGTAATGATGTTATATAGAGGTGTTATAAAAAAATTAAATTTGGAATCGGACCTGGTAAAGAAACTTGGAACCGGGTTTTTAATACCGTAACCCGTACCCGATCTTATCCTAGGGTACGGATAGGGTATGCATTTTAATACCAAAACTCGTACTCGAATCGGACCCGATTTGTACCCAGTAATACCCGAACCCGAACCGGTTCCATACCCAAAACCGAGTTTTTCAAATACCCGATCTATACCTGAAAATAACTGGAAAATACCCGAAAAATACACTTAAAAAGTGCAACCCCTAAAAAATTCCAATCTATACCCGAAAAAGACTCCGAAAAAACCAGAAAAACCCAAAAATATAGTTTTTTCAATACCCGGAAATAGGGTATTCAAATACCCGGTTAAAAATACGCGGTTCTATACATGACTCGAACCCGATACATAAGGTTTGGTTTTTAGAGGCAATACTCGGACCCGAACCCGACCCGGGTATTGCTAATACCCGATTTTCCAATATCCGATCATATCCGAACCTGATTCCATACCAGAACCCAGATTTTTCTAATACCCGATTTGTACACCTCTAGCGTTGTAGCCTCTTGTTGCTACGTCATCTTTTTTTTATTGTTTTATTTTTATAAATAAATTAAACAAATAAAAACCCATTAAATTAAATAATTAAAAACAAATACATTAAAATTAAAAAAGAAATACAAAAAAAAACATAAAACTAATATCCATAATATTCATGCATTTTTTGAACTCGTTGATGTTGCAATAATGCGGCCTCTTCGTCTCACCCGACTGAGGGATTCGTAGTCTTTACTCATTTGCCGCAATTCCAACACAGCGGCAAGCTTTACGTGGTGTTTGTTGGTTTCTTTCATGGTAGCAGTACGTTTCACGGTATGGGTTTCGAAACGACCGAACACCTCGTTTAGATGTTCGACTTCTTCGCTGGCCTCCACATTGAATCGTGACGACGACGAACCCTTCACTTTTTTCGTATTCTTTTTTCTTCTTCTCCCGCGGGATCGAGCCAACTTATGTGCGTCGTCGTCGTATAAATTAATTGCGTCATGTTCGTCAACGAGGTTAAATTTACGAGTATCAGAGGGTGTTGTTGGTGTGCTCGGATTTGTCGAAGATGACGTCCACGACTTTTTTGAAGCATGAAATGATGCGCGGCTCGTCGAGCAACCGGAACTGTGGATGCCCCATTCCATTTCGGGCAAACCTTGAGTTTTTCCCAACAACTTAAATGCTTAAACGCTTTCCCGATCCGCCTTTCGGTTTGCCCTTGAGTTCGAAAGTCTTTTAACGCTCGAGATTGGATGTCGGCATCGTTTTGCCCGCTACGCCAACCGCGATAGCTCAAGCGGTTGTATATCCCAGCAAATTTTTGGCATTCATAATTAACGACGTTCCAATGGACTTGAACCGTTTCTTTACCCCGGTATTCTTCTGGTTTACCCTTAGCAGGAGACAAGCTTCAAATACTTTCCTCCAAAATATTCCGACGGCTTGAAAGTTACATACAAATTAAAATTGTTATTCACAATTAATATAAAGTTTTAATAAACACTAAATAAAGTTATATAAATACATAGTATTGAAAAACTTACCAACATCGGGATCACTCCGAAATGGTGATCCAAGCTTTTTGTGAGGGCTATTTCCTCATCCTCCATCCATTCCTTGTATGGATCACGCGCCGCCATCGACTCCCCAACTGTTTTTTTTTTGTGTTTACAGGCCGTCTTTTGGCTTGAGCCGGAGGCCCGTGTCGTTTGAGTCTCCGACACCGTCACCGGCTTCGGCTCCGTTGGCTAGACCCGAACGCCCTCATGAGGTATTGGGGCTTGAGGAAGTCGGCATACATGTTTAAGTTCGGGTCGGGAAAAGGATACGGATATCGTAGGTTCGATTGGTTTCCGGTGTTCGGGAACCATTGAATGTTTTACGCTCGGTTGTCTTGGTTGGTTTTGCGAACCATGGTATTGACCGAAAGGAAGAAATGGTTGGTTCGGGTTGTTTCTAGGATCCATTTTTTTTTTGAAGAAATTGGTGTATGGTATGTATGAAATGGAAATGAAGTTGGAAGAGAAGAGGTATATGTATATATATATATACTGTTTTATTTAATTTTGTTTTTGTTATTTTTTAGTGACAGTTCCCAACGGCTAAAACATCTGAATAATAATAAAAGTAGGCGACGAAAACTAATCGCCCCCACCTTATCGCCCCATTTGTCGACCGGGGGATATAAAAATCGCCCTCGTTACCCATATATTCTCGCCCATTACCGATGGGCTAACTACATCTTAATTCTAATGGTCGAATCGACCGTTTAAAATATGTCATCTGACGATGAAACCAACAAAATCTTGACATTTGTCCACAAAACAACAATATCTTCCGTCCTACTAATCTTGTTGTTTTAAGGACACGTGTCAATATTTTCTATATGAGGTTGTAACTAAAATACCCCTACATTAGGAAAAGGGGAATTCATAAAATGTTCTTTTAAAAGAGAGAACCCAGAATGTCTCCTTTTTCTAAGATTACAAAAATATTCTCTACAAAACTCGTCGGTTCCGACAAGTTTTGAACCAAATCTATCGTCTCGGCGTGTTTGTGTGTCCAATGCTTAGATGACACGTGACACAAAACACGTCATCAATACCAATACCCATTTAATTATATCGCCTCTGACCAATTTCATACTTAATTCCATCGACCCAACCAAATTGTAATTTTTGAAATGACAGTTTTATTTAATCTTACTCATGATTTTTTTTAATAACTTTTAACGTATGAAGTTTTATAAAATCTCGAATATACCACTGAGACGTCCATATTTTTATTTACGTGCAGACATAAATTTTGTTCAAAAGTGAACATGGTTAAAGTTATATCGACATTCAATAAAAAATTGACCTGACTAACGTTTTGAGTAACGTCAAGACGTATCTATAAATAAGCACGCCTCAACGGTATATTTGAAATGTTGTAAAAGTTATATTTTAAAAGTTTTAAAAAACTTACCAAATATGAGTGAACTTAATTATAATAATATAATATTAAAATAAATTTCACATATTTTAGCTTCAATTCAAGAGGAGAATGTGGTGGGGACTACAACCGTCGACGAATTTGGTTTAAAACTTGCCGGCATCGACGAATTTGGTTCAAAACTTGCCCGGGTTAACATATTTGGTTCAAACCCTGTTTTCGTCGACAGTTTTGGTAGGGCAAAAACATGCCGGTGTCGACAGATTTTAGTTCTAATGAATTTGGTTCAAAACTTGCTGACGTTGGCGGATTTGGTTCAAAACATACTTGTGTCGACGGATTTGTGTACACGTGACTTGTTTTTATTATCTCACGGATTTAGTTCAAAACATGTCAGCGTCTAAGGATTAGGTTCAAAACATGCCGGAAACGACGAGTTTTGTAGGGATGTTTTTTTGGAATTCTTCAAAAAAAGATGTAACAATTTAGGTTAGTCTGTTTTCCAAAATGACATTTTGGGAATTTTCCCTATTAAAAAACCAAAAATAAAAAGAATAATGGTATTGAACATAGAGTTGTTCACAAGTCGCATTGAACTGAGCGAGGGCTTGGCTGATTTATATATTGTCCCGAGTCGATCGGCTCAGTTATAAACGGAGCCAAAATCAAACGACCATTACTTAATTCGTTTTTCACTTTAAAAATTTATATAAGAAAACAAATTTGAAGTTGGATATACTATACATTAAAACAAACTAGTTTTTCTACCCGGTGCGTTGCGCCGGGGCAGTTGGCAAAACCCCAGCGTTGAAACCCGGGCGTTGGTAAAACTCGAGCGTTACGATGATGAGTCGGCACGTATTCAGTTAGTACTAGCTGCGTTCGTTACGTTATAGACATCATTGGTAACATTTGCGGGTTAAAACCCAAAAAAATAATTCGTCAAACTAACATATAAAACATTATTATATATTACAAATGAGAAGTTTGGCGTCGCATGGCCATGATTGGTTCATGTGACGCCATATGATTGGATCAAGCAATATAGTTTGTTTGTTTTTTTACTTTTTTAAAAAAATTGATAATTAAAATTTTATTCACGTCGACTCGTCGTCGCAACGTCCGGGACAAACAACGCTTGAGTTTTACCAACGACCGATTTTTACCGACCTTTTTGTTTTAGTTTTGGTACGGTCACAAAGGTAATCGAAACCGACCGAACTCGCATAGACTCGCTGCTTTTTGTTATAGTTCCGACGCTGTAAAGAAAACCGATCGGATGCCCATTTTTTTAGTTATGGTGTCATAACGAACGTGACGGAATCGACCGAATTTGCGAAGACTCACCGCCTCAACGCCCGAAATCGACAATGGTCGGTCTTACCAGCACTCGAGTTTTACCGACTGACGCCGCCCCCATTGATGTCTCAATTTTTATATATATATATATATATATATATATATATATATATATATATATATATTGTTTTTTTAATACACGTAACCGAAAACAAACGAATTCACATAGATGCACCGCTTCAACGGTTGAGACCGACAACACTTGAGTTTTACCACCGTCCGGGTTTTATTGACTTGTCCCGGCGCAACGCGCTTGTAAAACACTAGTTAAAAATAAGAAAACAAAATATATAAGATTATGTTTATTTGGTTGGCAAACCCGAGTGGTGGCAAAACTAATGCGTTGTCGGTCCCGAGCATTGAGGCGATAACTTGACACGAATTTGGTCGGTTTTAATTACGTACGTTACAATACTAGAACTAAAAAACGGAAAAAGTATAAAAGTTGAGGTGGACCAACGACCATTTTTTTTGAAAGGGGAGGGGGGTTGGGTTCGGTTGGTAAACTTGTCCATTGGTAAAGTGGAGCGTTGTCGGTCATGGGCTTTAAATAAGGCCGCGAGTCTGTATTAGAACTAAAACAAAAAAATGAAGTTTGGTCGATTTTCATTACATTTGTTATGATAACTGAACTAATAAAACAAACAAACAAAATACACCGACCAATAGGGTGCCGTCAAGTGGCTCAATAGGCCACTTGCGGCACCAAACTTCTAAATTATATATAGTAATTAGAAGCTTTTAAATAAATGTATAGCTTGCATTTATGTAAGAAATAAGTTTGAAGTTAGATATAATGGACATGAAAGCAAACTTCGAGTAGTTTGAAAAACTTGAAGCGAGCAAATGACACTATAAAATTGATGTAGTGGGAGAAAAATTTAAAATGTTTATAAACTTTGTGTGCGTTTATAATTAATTTGAGCCAATTGAACTAGACCGAGCATACCTTTGTTCATTCTTGGCTTGTTTACCAACCGAACCAAGCCAATTGACTCGTTCACAAACCGAGCAAAAAATCGAACAAGCATTTACCAGACATTGGAGTGAGCTTTTGTTTTGAACAACCCTAGTTGGACCAACTTTTTTAATTAATATATAATAAATTAAATATATCAAAAGTAGTGAGGGCCTACCATCCATCCACATCATCTTCTTCAAGAACCCAAACACTTCGGGGGTGTTTGAAATTCCCTATTTAACCTCCTTATATAAGTTATGGCTTATACACTTACAATATTTAATTTTCCCAGACATCTTATAACTTATAAGTTATAAGTCATAAGGAGATCGAATAAGAAATCCCAAACACTCATTCACCAAGTTCCCTCTTATTTGCAACACCACCATTGCCCCTATAGAACTACCACATGCTACCACTGTCGTCACCTCTACCATCTTATGAAAACAATTTTCCATCAACACTAATATATCACTTTCGTTCTCCAACCATATTTGAACCATAATCAAACTCGCTACAAAACTGATTGAAGATTGATATGGAAGGTGGTATCCATAATCCTTGACTCATCGGGAAAAGAGAGGGAGAGGGAGAGAGAGAGCGCCAAATCTGGACTCGCCGCAAATTTTACCAATAGTGTAAGATGGTAATGCCAACGGTGTACGGCCTTGATCGCGATGGTGTACCACGGTGCTGATTTGTTGGTGGGAGAGTTTAGAGAATATGAGGACTTTGGAGGAATTTTAGTTTTTAGATTATAATATTATATGGTAGGACCAATAATTTTTTTGTAACTGCAAAGAATCTCACGTGTAAACCTACTTTTTCAGGGCTATGTCCAAGATCGACTCCTTGACCGCCGTGAGACCGTATCCCCTGATGCGCGGGAACCAGATGGAATTCGTAAACCCTCTCCCCTGTCGAGTTCGAACCCGAGATTAAAGACCTATCTCATCCATTCACCCAGATGTGCTTTGAACTGGCCAAGTGGGGAATCGAACCTGCATCTCGAGTTTGGGTGGGAAGGTCACTTACCACTAGATCAATTTCTCAGGACGGTAGACCCCGATACATTCGGGTTTTTTTTAATGATAAAGTACACAAAATCTTGCATTTGCAAGAATTTAAACCACCTATCACATATGCGAAAGGGCAAACACCATATCAATATCAATAAGTCATGAGTATATTTGGATTTATTATTATTATTATTGGTTAATATTAGACCATCCGTACTCGTGAAGTTGTGCCGAAATTTTGGCTCAAAACGTCAGGGGAACACTGCCACCCCCGGACGTTTTGGGTTGGAAAATTTGGAGAAGCGTTTTGTACAAAACGTTGGAACAACACACGTTTTAATAACTTACACCATTGGACAATGGTCTAAATTTCTAATTTTTTTAAAAATAATTCATTTTTATTATTAATATGAACACCATCTTCACCAATTTCTCTTCCACCTTCATTTTTTTACTCACAAAAATGAACCTCTTAAACAAGTCATCTACTTGGTTTCGGTCAATTCTCCTGACAACCCGACCCAAACAATCCTGACCCAAATAATCCACAACCGAACATAACCCAACTGACCCCTCAATATCCATGCATGATGGCATACATGCAAATGCTTGGTTCCAGTTTTCCGGCACTGAACATGATGGCCAGTTTCCAAAATCCGAGCATGATGGCGGGTTTTCAAAATCCGAGCACGATGGTCAGTTTCCAAAATCTGAGCACGATGGCCGATTTCGAAGAAGAGACGATGTCGGAGACATAACCCGATCTGAAGACTCGTGCCGGGTCGAGCCAACGTCAAAAAGGCGGTTAGAGAAAACACACGAAGATACCCCCCGATCTGAAGACTCGTGCCGGGTCGAGCCGATAAATCTTGATATGATGCCCGAGAACGATCAAAGACTACCCAGAACACTAGAATGTGGCCGAGAACGATCAGATGATGCCGAGAACACTGAAATATGGCCGAGAATGATCAAACCTTTGACTTAGTAAACTTGGTTGGTAAATTAAATCCCGAGAATGTAGGGATTTGAATTTAGACCAAAGATCAAGTCAAATACATCCCAAAACTATCTCAACTGACCTTGATGAACACGAAGAACACCCGATGAATACATAGAATGCACTAAGCTTTATTTCTAGAAAATTTCCAAGGATCATCAACCACGAACACAATACTGAATCAATGATATCACCAAGTCCGAGCCTAGAATAGGTCTAGAGGCTCTGATACCAATTGTAAGTCCCAATGAAGGATCTTTCAATGTGATATCACGTAAATCCGTTGTTAGGCGGAATCTAACAACGGATTGATTCAATACTAACACGAACAAACACAATAAAACACACAAGATGGCTTCATACACATGTTATATTCAACGTCGGGTGATTAAGCCCTTTAACAGTGATTACAATATGATTGAAAAAGAACTCGCTCGTCTCTCACTGTTCTATGAACGACCAACCCCATAATGACCTAGTTACATCATATATATAGCACATCAACAACCCTAAGCCCAAGCCTGTACATTAAGCCCACCGAAATAAAATATTTCGGTGTTACGATATAGCCCAAAACCAAACCCGCAAAGATTAAGTGTAAACCATTAAGTGTAGCCCAACATGGTAAATTAGAACCCAAGAATCAATAAATTGACATGCCTTATGTTGAGAGTTGAAATATTGAAGCAAATATTGTAATAGAGTGTGTTAGGTCACTTGTTTTCGGAGGGAGGCGGAATATGTTTTTAGGGTTGTGTTATGAGAAATTGGTTGTTTTATTGAAATTACCGTAACTGAACTGTGAAGTGTGGCACGGCCCCGTGCTACAGTGTGCAGTCAGATCATTTTTGTTTATTTGTTTATATTAACGAGCTAGATCATTTTTAACTGTTTTTTTTCTCTGAAGATTAAGGTTAAAAACATAAAATCCTACGAAATTTCATTAACTTCTTAACCATTACACCAAACTAAAATAAAGAACCGAAAACATAAAAACTAGCTTAATCGATAACAAAGCCTAAGGGAGCAAAACAAGGCTTTTCCTACTCGAAACTACTAACGACCACCATTCCCGAACAAGTCTTGAATGTGTGGTGGAGCTATTTTAGCTTCCAATAGCTTGGAAAGCTTTTTGTCGAGCTTTCCGATTTCTCGGTTAAGGTAATTGAGCTTGAAGTCCACTTCCTTATGGTGGTTTTCAATAATGTGGAAGTTCTCGAACCTTAGTAGTTCTATTTTGTTTGTTAGTTAGATCAAGCGAGCCTCCACTTGAATGTTGATCTCGACTTGGTCCCTCACTACACTTTGGAGCCTTGTGATCTTGTTCAAGATGCGATGGGTTGTCACCATTCTTGAACTTTCTCACTGGCTTCCATTCCATTCTTCTGTTATCCATTTGGTATATTTTTGGTTTGGTATGAATGGAATAGTGAAGTGTGTTTATAGTATATAGAGGTACTGAACGTCAGACATGGTTACACGGCCGCGTTCTTAGGAGGGAATAAATGTTTCTGATTCAGAGAATTGTACGGTGTCAACGCGTATCATGCTGAACATTCTAGGGTGACCATGGCCACGTGTAACATGATGCACAACTCATGCTTTTACCCATGGATTTCAAATCTTTGATTTTCAGCAATACGGCAGAGCAGGAATTTTTCGAAACGATATTTTAGGTTTAATTAAACACATTTTGTGTCCTAAAATTACTTTTCATTAATAAAAAGGGTTCCTAAACATAAATATGGATAAGCCCGAATATCCTATACTTGTGCCTAGTGCACTTTATTACAAATGAAAAGGTAAAATAAATGACTCTAGATTTCACTGAATGGGTCTCCTTCATCGAACGGCCCGAGTGGAGGAAATAGGTGAAACAAAGGACTTGAAACTACAGTTGTTCATTGATATCCCGTAATTCCATCTTCATTCTTTCCACCGACTCGGAGAGTTGAATGAGATGTATCTTTTCGAGGAGATTCATTTCGGTGAGTTCCTTAACGAGCACTTGGAGTTTGAGTAGTAGCTCTGTCTTGGAAGGATGTCGTGTTTCGTTTCTCGGTTGGCGAGGAACGAGAATTTCATTGCTTATCTCAGTAGGCATTGTGATATCTTAGAGGTGAGAGTTGGTTTTGGTTTTGTGCAAGAAATGCATTGGCAAGAGATGCAATTTATAGCCAAACAGTTGCCAGACACGGCCCCATGTTTCAGGGAACACGACCCCGTGCCTTAGTTTGACTACTCTATTACGAGTGAGACTGACTGAGAGTTTTGCAGTGAAGATTCTGGCCCGCAAATTGTGTCACTGGCCCGTGCTAACTGAAGCACAACCCCCGTGTTTGGATTTTTTATTATATTTTTATTTTATTAATGTTTTTAAGTAAAACAAAGGAATACATATACAAGGCCTGATTTAATGAGGGTCTTGGCTAGAACCTAATTCCAGTATGTTCATTGGTTATGATGGAGGATTACTACCTCCGAGACGGCCTCGAATGGCCAATCGATGTATGGTTTCAATCGATGCCCATTAACTTTGAACTTGTGGCTATTCGAATTTAAAATCTCAACTGTCCCATAGTAAAAAAAATGTTTCAACTATGTACGCGACTGTCCAGCGAGATTTCAACTTTCCTGGGAAAAGACGCAAACGTGTGTTATATAACAGTACACGATCGCCAACTTGAAACTTTTTGTTTCATTTTAAGTGGGCGTCGTGTTGACGTTTAGTCTTTTCTATGTAAGACTAGGAATTTTCGTAGGCCACTGCTCTTAGTTCTTCTAGCTTGTGAATATGATCTTCCCGATTTTATCGGCGGGCATTAGATCAAAGTTCACTGCTCTAAAAGCCCAGTAAGCTTTGTGTTTTAGTTCTACGGATAGACGACATGCTTTCCCATAAACAAGTTTGAATGGTGTTGTTCCTATGGGGGGTTTGTTAGGCCGTCCTAATGTAACAACCAAATTTTAGTTCTATATATATATATAATTATATACACACACACATATAGAGAGAGAGACTTATGGACATGAAATAAATAGTAAATGAAGTGGGAGTGTCATTTTGTAATATACAAAAGGTTGAAGGGAGTGTTATGGAAATAAAATATATACTTGACCAAACTAGTCAAAGAAAATGAAAACCCACAGGTTGTGGTCTTGGTTGGGGGTGCGATGCAGAGGAGAAAAGGAGGGAAGAGGGCTACAGATATTTGGTATAAATCCAAGACAAATCAGAGCTTGACCATCTTCTCATGTGCTCTTAATCTTCTTCCTTTTCAATTGCTTCTCATGGTATGTATAATTTTCACTTTAATCCACCATTGTTGAACCTTCAACCATGCGAATGAGTTTTTGATAGATTAGGTCGAAACTTACCAAATCACGGCACCTGTTAGCTTAGATTCTATGTAGATGATGTTTGAATGAGTTTGCATGTTGTTAATTTGAAATTTATTCTAAGTTCTTGGTGAAAAGTAAAATTAGGATTCATATGTAAAAATTTGGGGTTTCCTTGCGTTGGTGTTTTGACACTTGAATGACCTAAACGAGTAAAGAATAGGTTTATATGAAGAAAATTGGGTGTAATGCAAAAGATGGCACTTTGAAGTTTAAAATAGAAAATAAGTATAAAAATAGGCATTTTGATGCTAGATGTTAAACTAACGAAGAAAGTCATGAATCATTATCACCAAATAAAATGTTTCTATGAAAGTTAGTTTTAAGCAAGTCCTTATGTGTTTTTGATAGTGAAAGAGATTATGTATTTTAGTTGACTAATCATGGGGTTAAAGTCGTTATACTAAAGGTGGACTCCCTAACGGGTTAATTGCCTAAGTCATTTAAACTTTATAGTGGTGGATTTAACTAATTATTGTAATCACTTACTTGAAATGTTACCCCAATATGAATTAATGTGATTTCTTGATTTGGAAGAATTGAGATGGATGATGATCATAATTTAAACACGATGAATACTATTCTTAACGGATAAAGTGTATGTTTAGGTAATCAAACTATTAAGGCCGGGATCGTCAAACGGGCTCATCATCAATTTCAAAAGGTACGCTCTTGCATGATCCAACTATAGTTTCGATTATTGTATTATTCTTGTACAACCGCATGTCATTAGAAAGGAGTGACATCACGTGTTGCAAACGTGGTGATGAAATACCAATTGACTGTTGAATCTTGTAATTCGTTTGTTGATTAATTATATCAAACGATTATGTGTTTTGGGAGTTTAAGTTACGGGCATGGAGTCTTAAAGTAAGTAAATATGCTGGATTTAATGTTGGTTCGTTTATCATTCGTTACTAAACGAATTTAGGTAACCGGTAACAAGGAAATGTATAACATGAGAAAAGTGCAGGTACCGAGGCGCTGAGATGGGCGCCTAGGGCCTAAATCACAATGTGGGTGGAGGTAAGGGGGTGCCCAGAGCTGGCAGCATCAGCGGGGTCTGGGGCGCTGGCTTTGTTTTTGCAAAAATCTTATTTTGTTTCTAATTCGTCTGTTCTATTTAGTGTCTGACATACATGTTGTTGCCTAATATAATGTGATGTTATGCTAACATATTTGAGGTGTTTTTGGCTTTAGGTAAAGCTCAGCAGAGTGGTGGATTTAGGGTCGAGGTCTCGGGGATTTAACCTTTGTCTTGGAAGAAATGAATCGTTTGTGTAACCGTTTAAGTAGTCTAATTGAAATGTTTTAAACTCATTATTTTTAGAGAAATTTTGTAACCTTAGTGGATTACGGATAACCGACCTACCTAGTTGAATTGGTTATTCGTGGACAAACTTTGTTTTGAAAGTTTAACTTTAATGTTTATAGTTTTAATACAAACTGTATGTGCATTTTATTGAAAGTTTTATTTGGGACCGATTTTCTGCTGTCTTATATTCTTTTACAAATGGATTTTGGGTGTTTCACCTAAGGGCCCACAAAACACCATCTAACTTTTCTGCCCAATTTTGAGGTTCATCCCAATAGGTTTTTCGAGGACCCTCTTTATCCCTCGATTCGAGACTTCCACTTGCCCACTGGTTTGCGGGTGATATGGTGTTTCCAAACGATGGCAAACTCTATATCGTGCTAAGACTTTGTCCTTTAGGGCATTGCAGAAGTGAGTACCTCTATCGCTGATTAAGACCTTTGGAGTACCGAATCGTGAAAATAACTTTTTCATAAATCGTACAACAATCCGAGAATCATTAGTGGGAAGACCTTGTGCTTCTACCCATTTAGATACGTAGTGGACTGCTACTAGGATGTATTTACTTCCGAATGAGTTAGGAAATAGGCCCATGAAATCTATTCCCCATACATCAAAGACCTCACAAATTTGAATGCCTTTTTGAGCCATCTCATTCTTGGCTGAGATGTTTCCGGATCTTTGACAAGCATCGCATGCTTGGATCAAAGCATGTGTGTATTTGTTTATGGTGGGCCAGAAAAATCCTGCATCAAACACTTTCCTGATCGTGGTGGCGGTACTGTGGTGTTCACCAGTTGGTCCTTCATGGCAGTGTTTGAGAATATCTAAGGTTTCCTTTTCTGATACACACCTACGAACAACCTGATCGGCTCCTATCCTTAACAAGTAAGGGTCTTCCCAGAAATAGAACTTAAGGTTGGAGAAGATTTTTTTCCGTTGTTGATGAGTTAGCCCCTTTCTTAGGATTCCACAAGCTAGATAGTTCGCGAAATTGGCAAACCAAGGACTTTCATCCTCCTCTTTCATGATTGCTTGGATATGCATTAGAACTTCATCTGGGAAATTGTCATCGATAATTTCCTTATGATGATCTACTGATGCTAGGCATTCTACGCGTGAAAGATGATCTGCGGCTACATTCCCTGCTCCCCTTTTGTCCTTAACTTCAATGTAGAATTCTTGGAGTAGTAAAATCCATCGGATAAGTCTGGGTTTGGCATCTTGCTTTTTTAAGAGGTATTTTATGGCGGCTTGGTCGGTGTAAACGATGGTTTTAGAGAGAACTAAGTAGGATCTAAAGTTTTCAAAGGCAAAAACTACGGCTAATAACTCTTTTTCTGTTGTGTGTAATTTTCTTGTGCGTCATTAAGAGTTTTACAAGCATAGTAAATTGGGTGAAAATGTTTTTCTTTGCGTTGTTCGAGTACGGATCCAACTGCAAAGTCACTTGTGTTGCACACGATTTTGAATGGAAGGGTCCATCGGGTGTACTCATGATTGGTGCATTGATGATGTGCAAAACGGTCTATTAAAAACCTAACCTAACCTAGACACTTTAGTTTTAAATTTATAAACCTAGATTCTCCTAATGCTAGACCACTAGACAAGCAAGTGTACCTATCAACTGTAGTAAAGCCTAATGTGTCCGGATATCGAACCCAAAGGACACTAGCGACACCTAAACTAGACTCTGACTAATAACTTAATTAATAGATTCAAATGATTTTTATGTTTTTTATTATTAAATATAAACTAAATAGTATTTAAACTAAAACTTGACATAGACAAATTGGTTTAGAACTCAAATAGGGGGAACAACTACCTAGGCAAGGAATCCTACTAGTCAACTCGTAAACTCTCGGAATTGGATTTATGATTGGTACCATATTATAAAAATATGAGAATTAAGGAATAACTAAAGTAATCTAGATCACTTCCCTGTCTCACCAACAATACTTAAGAACCCTAAATATCATGTAAAGCTCAATGGTTAATGATTCGGTTCACCTCCCGGTCTCACCTTACCTAACTATGCTAAGGTAGCCAAAGACTAAATTACCTCCCGGTCTCTCTAATCACAATATACCCTAAGGCGTAAAGGGGTATTCTTATTGAATTCGGTTATAATTCGGATTTGTAAGAATCTAAAGAAGTCTAGGGTAACTCACTTTCGTGCAATCACTACCCAAACCCACATAAAACCAAAACAGACGACACTTAATTACCTCCCGGTCTCTCAAGTGGCAGAATATAAGGTATATCTAAACTCTCAATTACCATTCCTATGGGATACGTTAACAATAAACCATAAACTAGTTGTAAACACACAGAA
The DNA here is from genome assembly GCF_021521415.1 of Bidens hawaiensis. NCBI lineage: Eukaryota > Viridiplantae > Streptophyta > Magnoliopsida > Asterales > Asteraceae > Bidens > Bidens hawaiensis. Next base: position 137,071 of record NW_027492476.1, read on the forward strand.
ACAACCTAATATGTATCCATACATGAAAGAAGTTCACAAAGACGCATAAGGAACAATAAATTAATAATAAATTAATACCAAATACGCATATGCATCATAACCAAATAAAATAAAAACTTTACCAAAGCATCACCAATCAATAAATAATCCATAACAAAAAATAAAACGAGTCTAAAAAGTATTCATCCAAACCCAGGCAATATAACAATTTAGTCAATCATAATTACGACTGAAACAAGGATAATATATTTATTGTGATTAATTGTAAAAAAATATAAACATGATTGAGCTACTAGTCTGGAAGCTTGGTTAAATTAATTCACGTGCTAGGCAGCTTGCTTGGTTCTTTATTCTTTTCAATTTCTTTTTGGTCGTAGACTTTTGAGAGCAACCTTCGTGCTACTTCCTTCTATTCTCGTTGAACCCCAACAAGCCGTAGGGTCCCTTTTTGCCTTATGTCCCTTTTTTCTTCCTTCCATGCCTTTTTGTGAAATCCTTTTATAAAATTCATAGTAACCGACTCCACAATGAAAGCCCATGTTTTGAAAATTCAATTAGCTGAAGCCCATATGGTGTTAAAATCCAACCTAATGGGATTTATTATTTTTTTTAAGTCCCTGTTCTCAGTATAAAATTCGTTTAAATACATATATTGATCATAATAATAACAATAATAGTCGATACAAGATTTTCGCTCTTGGTCTCTTGAAATCTTTTAAACCCAAATATGAGCCAAAGAGAAATATATTCTATAAAAATGGGCTTAAAATACCTAAAAGTATAGGAAATATTTATATAATATTATGTATATTTTTTACCACATCAAATATTCCCACAGCTAAACCTTTTTCGTCCCCGAAAAAGTATTTTGCAATGGAATCAGAATTCAAGACTGATCTTTAAGACATATAGGTTTATTTTTAAGAATATATAAACGCAAAAACTGCGATTGCCGATATTGTTGTCCACTTAAACCAACCACCAGCCTATCAAGTCACCGATCATATTTTACAAATAAGTTTAAGTTATATCAATAAACTTAAGGGTCTTACACCTAAAGAACTACCAATCTGCTTACCCCCATCTCAAGCATAATCAAGACAAATTTAATACGGGTTGGAACAGACTTGTTAAACCTATCACCCTAAGCCAAAAACCATTTAAGGGTAAGAAGAAAATGTACTTAGGTGAAATTTAGATGGATGAAAGGTCAAATGAGGCCGTACGAGCATGCCCTAAATATTATTGGACTTTGTCCTATTTATTCCCTAAAAAATATTTATCGACTAAAAACCTCGAGCCCCAATAGTGTATCCTCAGAGTCACCATCCCATTGGTAACACGTAAACTCTCAGTCTCGTTTAGTATGTGCACTTTGGCCTCTTTTTCTATTTTTGAGAATGCTTCTTTGGCATTTTTCAATACATAACTTTCTCATCGCTTTTTTTTTTCGGACCAATTCGTGGAATACGTATAACTTTCATAACATACTTTTTTTTCTTTTTCTTATTTTTTTTGTTGTGCACTTAGGCATCTTTAACCTATAAATATAACTAATGACTAAGTTGGTAAAAAAATGGACATTGCAGGCGCCACCACTCTTTATTTACTTTCATAAAATAGAGTGGCGTGCTAAGTTTAAGTGCATGTAGTTCTCACCATCTTAAGGTTGTCAGATTACGCTAATACTTTTATGCCTTATTGAATTTTCAGCTTCACTATCCCCCTCAAGATGAGAACCCACAAAATTTATGATTATTAAGTATTTTAATAATATTCAGGAAACTTTGTTGGTGCATAATGTCAGTAGTTCATAGTCTAGTGTCTGTAATCGAGTCTGTAATGTTTAATTATGTTTTGTATGTTTAAGCGAAGTTACTGACAAGTTCGCTTAACAGGCGAACTTGTTAGTCAAGCGAAGTTATGGACAACTTCGCCTGAACATGCCAGGCGAAGTTGTCGTGTATTTATATACCTAGCTTACGGCTTGGTTGGCAATCAGTTGTTTAAGTTCGTTTCAGTAGTTCGAGTTCATTGTAACGTGAGGACGAGAGTCTGTAACGGTGATATTACGTCACGTGTTTGAGTTATAATATATAACGTGTGTTCGGTTATTTGTGTGTTTGTTTGGTTTGTGTTCTATACTCGTAACGATCTACGCAGGGATTCCGCACCTGAGTAGACCGATATATCTCGTGCGATCCGTCCAGGGAACCTACAATTGGTATCAGAGCTTTTGCTCGATTGTGTGGTTCGGGATATTCACGCGGGTATAGAAATCGTCACGTTTCGACTATTCGCGGGACGTGTTTTCTGTGTTTGTGAGTCAATCTTACCTCCTACCATCGTGTTCAAGCCTTTGCATCGTCAAAAACCTCGTAAAATCCAGATTCCAGATCTGCAAAAACATCCGTGTTCATCAGGCGAAGTTGCCGTCAGGATACGTAGGGTTTCGGTGAGGATATAAGGTTAAGCGAAGTTATCCACAACTTCGCCTACCTTCTCAAGTTCGCCTAACTCAGCGAAGTTCTCTACAACTCCGCCTACCTCCTAAGTTCGCTTACCTTAAGCGAAGTTAATCATCAGCGAAGTTCTTCAGCGAAGTTAATCAGCGGCGAAGTTAAGGCTTAAGCGAAGTTATCCGTAACTTCGCCTACAGTACTTTTCAGAAAATTTTTTGATTTTTTTCGGGTTTCTTACTTTTCGGGAAAGATGTCGTCGATTAACATCTCTGAGTTAGTGAAGATGGAAGTTGAAGCAGGGTCAGCTACTAAGGCCCCAAGATTGCTGAAGAGAACCGATTTCGTTGCATGGAAGGATCGGTTCATACAATATGTCAAGTACCAGGATGCGAAGATGTGGGTATGCATCCAGGATGGTTATATTCCACCAGTTATGGAGTATGAAGGTCGTGATCAAATCAAAAAGTATAGCAAAATGGAAGAAGAAGAGAAAAAGATGTATGAGGCCGAGAGCAAGGCTCATGCTGCTATTACTATGGCTCTTCCACAAGAGATCCTTCATACGTTTAGAAAGTACACGTCAGCAAGAGAGCTTTGGGAAGCTCTTGAGAACAGATTTGAAGGGAATGTAGGAATCCGTGCTTCAAAGATAAAATTGCTCAAAACCCAGTTCTCAGTCTTCAAGTATTTGAAGAATGAATCTTTAGATGATATTATCACTCGATATTACCATCTGATGACTGAATTGAGTAACTATTCAATTTCCTACCGAGAAGAAGAAATAGTTGAGAAGCTTCTAGATGCTCTCCCACCAAAATGGGAGATGTACACTGTGCTGATGAGGGAAGACAAAGACTTTCCCACATATGATCTAGAAACGGCAGTCAACAAGCTCAGAACCTTTGAGCTTAACATGGTCAGAAAAGAGACACCTATGGATCAGGTTCAAGATCCAGGTATGTATGGAGCTAAAGTCAACACTAGCTCAGGATCGAAGACTGAATCTGCTGCCTACTACTCGAAGGGAGAGTCGGGCGCAAACTCATCACATGAGGGTCATGTGTCAGTCAACACAAATGGTGATGTTTGCTATGTAGCAGGTGGATCGAGTGGTTCTCAACCCCAGGTAAGCAAGAGTAGTTGCTCTCCAAGTATTCCCAGCAACAACTACTCCAAGATGCCTATGAGTGTCAAGTCTGCTGAAGAGCAGTTTGGTCTCTATGCCTCTTTTATTGCTTCCTATGAGAACTACATTCAAGGGAAGGTTGTTGATCCAGCTATGTTGGATGAAGATTATGACCAGATTGATGCTGATGATCTGGAGGAAATGGATCTGCAATGGCAGATGGCCATGATCGTAAGAAGAGTGAAGCGGTTTATGAGGAAGACGGGAAGAAAGTTTGTCGGTGGAAAGCCAGGGTTTGACAAGACGAAGGTGAGATGCTACAATTGTCAGCAAAACGGTCACTTTGCAAAAGAATGCAGGAATGAGCGTGTGGAACGAAGTCAGGGTAGGTCTCCACAGCAAAGTGAGGGTAGAAAAGATTATAGTGCCATGATGTCCAGAGAAGATGGTGAATACAACTGGAACCTGCTTTCTAAAGAAACTTTTGAGCAGGCAAATTTGGCAAAGGTAGAAACTGAAGAAAGTGAGAAGGTTACCGGAGAGGAAAAAGCTCTTATGGCAGACGTTAATGACCAGCTCTCCGAGGTATGTTCTAAACTTACATGCCCTAAATGTGAAAACTTGTCTGAGCAATTAGCAACTATAATCGATCAGTATGTTAGGTTGGATGCTGAATTTAAAACCTTAAAAGAAGATCATCATTTTACAAAAGCAAGAGAAAATAGCTATAAAGTCAAAATAAAAGCTTGTGAAAAAGATGTTAAAAGTTTAAAAACAAAACTTGCTGAAAAAATTGAAGTGATTGATTTAAGTTATGAAGTTTTGGAAGAAAAAACCAAACTAATTGCTGATAGAGAAAAACAGATTGCTGATCACCAGGTAAAAGTGGTGGAATTGAATAGAAAACTAGAGCAGTTCAGAAATTCTTCTGCTATTCTTGATCACCTTGTTAGTGATCAAGGTTCCTCTGCTAAGAGAGGAGGAATCGGTTATCATGAGGTTCCACCACCTTATAATCACAATTACACTTTTAACCCTAGTGTTCAGAAATCTGTTGATTTTGAGGTTGCTCAGACAGTACCAGTTAAAGTAACTTGTAAAGAACCAAATGTTAGTGGAGGCGAAACAAGTTCGCCTGTTTCAAGTGTTAAAATTTCTGATCAAAGTTCAGTCTCATCAGATTCGGATAAGTCATCCGAGTCTGGTAAGGCAAAAGAGGAGGTAGTATTACCCAATGGTGGAGAGAAAGATAAGACGAATAAAAAGAGAACTCCACTAAACCCGTACGTCCCACCATATGTGAGACGAACGGGCGGTAATAAAGCCTCGACATCTAAAACACCGGTTGATAAAAAAGTTGAGCATAGGTGTTGTTTTAGATGTAATCAATTAGGACATCTTGTTGCAAATTGCCCTCTGAAGCAGCGATTCAGAGGTGTGAGGCATACTAAAACTGAGAATAAGTCTAATAGTAATTATCATGCTCCTAAAAATGAAAACCATTTAAAATTCAAAAATGTGACTAATTCAGGTTTTCATAGAAACAAATCTCAGTTTTACACTGCTAATAACCAAACCACAAGCTATAATTCTTTCAATTCATAAAGGTTTGGAAGGCCTCACAATCAATCTTCAAGGAGGTTTCCTAATAGGACTTACAGGAATTATCGAGATACTAACTTTGGAAAGCCAAAGTTTGGGATGTATAGATCCAAGACCAATTGGTCTTGGGTCCCTAAATTCTAATCTTTTGCTTTATTGTGCAGGAACAGTTGAACAGGCCTGCCAACAATCTTTGGGTTGTAGATAGCGGCTGTTCCCGGCACATGACGGGTAACAAATACTTGTTACACGATTTGAAACCTGTTCAAGGAGGGAGAGTGAGCTTTGCCGGTGAAAGTGGTGGCAAGATTACAGGAATGGGAACGGTGTCGAACGGAAAGATGACATTGGAGAAGGTTAACTTTGTAGAAGAATTGAAGCACAATCTGCTGAGTGTGTCGCAGATCTGTGATAAGGAGTACACCGTTCATTTTACAAAGAATGAGGCGATTGTGTTGAAACCTGGTTTTCAGATACCAGAGGAGTGGATTGTGATGAAGGCTCCACGTGAAAGAAATACATATATTATGGATATGAGATCAACTGAAATGGCCACGGCAGAATCATGCCTTATGACAAAAGCGAGTGAATCAGAGTCCGAATTGTGGCATAGGAGAATGGGACACATTCATCTTCGGAAGATGAACCACATTGTCAGGAATGGACTTGTGCTGGGCGTTCCCTTGAAGAATTTCAATTTTGAAGATAAATGTATAGCGTGCAAGAAGGGAAAGCAGCACAAGAAATCCCATCTCACCAAGAAAGTCAATACAATTGCCAGTACTCTGGAGTTGCTTCACATGGATCTCTTCGGTCCCGTGAATGCAAAAAGTCTAGGAGGAACTTCTTAATGCTTGGTGATCACTGATGACTACTCACGATATTCGTGGGTATATTTCCTGAAATCAAAAGACGAAACGGCTCAGATGGTGAAGAATTTGATTACCAAAGTTGAGAACGTTATGGATAAATGGGTTAAGTTCATCAGGAGTGACAATGGAACGGAGTTCAAGAATTTTGAGATGGAGATCTTCTGCCTTCAGAGAGGGATTGAACACCAACACAGCGCTCCGTATACACCGCAACAGAATGGAGTGGCTGAAAGGAAGAACAGAACATTAATTGAAGGAGCCAGAACAATGCTGGCTGATTCAAAGCTTCCTGTGGTGTTTTGGGCTGAAGCTGTTGCTACAGCCTGTTATGTTCTGAATAGAGTCTTAACTGTTAAAAGACTTGGTAAAACGTGTTATGAGCTTATGCATGGGAGAAAGCCCAACTTGAGTGGTCTTGAACCATTCGGGTCCCCTTGTTCGATTTTGAAGACAAATTCTAAATTTGGTGAAGTAGCCGATGAAGGAATCTTAGTCGGTTATGTAGTTGGGACTCCCAACAGACGTGTCTTCAATACATCGACCAGCAAGGTTGAGGTGGTGTGTAACACCGATATCACAAGTTACCAACCGCCAAAACCAAGCAACGGACCTGCGGAGTTTTTCGACTATGTTAAACTTTTTAAGTCTTTTAACATACCGTATTTGGATATTGCTGAAGAAGAAGAGAGAGTTGCTACGAAGATGATCCTTGATGAGGAAGAAAACCTATTGCAAAGACAGCTGATCGATAAATGTCAACCTTCCTCCTCAAATGCTGTCGATACCCCTGCTACCTCGACTGAAGAAGAATTTTTCAATCCATTTCACTCTCAGCATGAACAACCATTGACGAGCTCTCTTCTAACTTGGAAGACAATTTGCATGTCGGTTCTGTTCCGACCACGAGAATTCATAAAGATCACCCTTTGGAGAATGTGATTGGTGATGTGTCCTCCGGTGTACAAACAAGACGTAGTTTGAATGAGCACACCTGTGTTTACACAAGCATCAAGGAGACAGGGATAATCAACGAATGCTTGTACACCTGCTTTATCAGCCAGATTGAACCGAAGAATTATCAAATGGCTCTCAAGGACAGCTCGTGGGTCGAAGCTATGCAAGAAGAGTTGGCTCAATTCAAGAAAATGGAAGTTTGGACTTTGGTTGAAAAACCGAAGCATGTGCATGCGATTGGCACAAAATGGGTGTTTAAGTGCAAGAGAGATGAGAAAGGGATTATCATAAGAAACAAGGCGTGGCTAGTCGTTAAAGGTTTTAATCAACAAGAGGGGATTGATTATAATGAAGTGTTCGCTCCTGTCGCAAGGTTGGAAGCCATTAGATTGTTTTTGGCGTTCGCTTCTTATAAGAAGATGAAGGTATTTCAGTTGGATGTGAAGAGTGCGTTTCTGAATGGGAAAGTTGATGAGGTAGTGTATGTTGAGCAACCTCCGGGTTTTCCTGACCCAGACTTTCCTGATCACGTGTACAAGTTAAGCAAGGCATTGTATGGACTACATCAGGCACCTCGTGCCTGGTATTCAACTTTATCAGATTACTTGCTTGAAAATGGGTTTGAAAGAGGGAAGATTGATAGCACGTTGTTCGTTAAGAGAGAAGGAAGCGACTTCCTGCTGGTGCAAGTCTACGTGGATGACATTATCTTTGCTGCATCTAAAGTCTCCATGTGTCAGGAGTTTGAGGCCGTCATGAAGAAAAGGTTTGAAATGAGTGCTATGGGTGAACTAACTTTCTTTTTAGGATTGCAGGTTGATCAGAAGAAGGATGGGATGTTCATTCATCAGACCAAGTATGTCCATGATGTGCTCAAACGCTTCAAGATGGAGGATAGCACTCCATTCGACACTCCAATCTGCGTCAATAACAAATTGGGTGCTGAGTCAGACGGTGATGCAGATGTGGACCCAACTCAATATCGGGCTATTATAGGTTCTTTAATGTACTTAACTGCTTCTAGGCCTGATATAATGTTTGCTGTTTGTCTTTGTGCACGCTTTCAGGCAAACCCAAAAGAATCTCATCTGAAGGGTGTGAAGAGGATACTGAGGTATCTCAAGGGAAAACCGAAGCTGGGGTTGTGGTACCCGAGAGGAGGAGACTTGGAGCTAGTCGCTTACACAGATTCTGAATATGGAGGGTGCAATCAGAGTCGGAAGTCAACAACTGGAGGATGTCAGTTTCTTGGTGGCAGATTGGTGTCGTGGCAATGCAAGAAGCAGACTTCAGTCGCAATTTCAACCTGTGAAGCAGAATACATGGCAGCATCCAACTGCTGCTCCCAGGTTATTTGGATTCAACGACAGTTGCGCGACTATGGTCTGAATTTCTTACTTACTCCTATTTGCATTGATAACACAGCTGCTATCTCAGTAACTAACAATCCCGTGAAGCACAGTAAAACTAAACATATTGACATACGTCATCATTTTATACGGGATTGTGCTGAGAAGAAACTGATTGTGCTTGAAAAGGTGGATACGCTTGATAATTTCGCTGATCTTTATAGTAAAGCGTTTGACAAAACAAGATTTCAAAACCTTATCGAGCTGAATGGGATGATCAATCCCGAGTAACCATGCTTTTCATGTTATATTTAAAAAAAAAAAAAAAAAAAAAACGTCACTATCGCTTAAAAATATGTCGGTTGCCTTAGTTTGAAGGACTTGTCTTCGGATATGTTTTGGTCCTCATTTTCTACTTGTAGAATTTGAGGATAGCCATTAACCAGATGACTGAAAGTGACCAGGGCGGATTATGATGAGTTTTCATTCTATCGCTTAAAATTTGTCGATCATGCTTAGTTAGAAGGACACATACTTGTATGTGGTCGGTCCAGCTGATCCATTGGATCTTCGGGATAGCCGTTTACCTGAACACTTTGTTTTGGTCGGGGCGATTAATGTTAAATTTTTTTTTAAGGGAAATGAAATTATTTTTCAAGTCTGCTACTTCGTAAGAAGTTCATTTGCTATGTTTAACAGAAAATTGATCCAACCTTGGAAAATGATAGATATACTGATTCTGTGTGCTTAACTAGTGAAGTTATCAAGCTTAAAAGGCTTTAGGACAGTCATTGTATGTCATGGTAACTTTTTATGGTGCGTAAAAGTAGATGTGATACAAACTAAAACTACTTGATTTTACGTGGAAACTCCTTACGAGTTTTGCATGTCTTCATATATATCTTTCCGAATGATAGGCAGAAAAGCGATTACCCAGTCATACACGAGCCCGTAAGTGTTCTGATTCCCGTGAAGATAGCGTTTCAAGAAACTGCAGTGATCCAGATTCGGGACTTGCAGTTGTTTACTACTCTGAAGTCTATATGAATGTTTAAAAAAAAAAAAAAAAAAAAAAAAAAAAAAAAAACTTAAGAGTTATTGAAACATTCTAGAGTTCAAAATATCAAGACTTCTTAATCATGGAGTAAGAAAGAGAACGGGAAGCAGATGACGAATACTTACAAACTTAATCAGACACTATGGGTCGAGGTCAATTCGGGGTGACTTGGGGAAAGCCAAATACGCTTTGAGAATAGATAGGAGGCACCATAATCTCTGAGTTGTTGCCCACTTAATTTTTGAGCTTAATTGAACTTAAATCGTATCACAGAAACGATGAAAACCATCTTAAGTTATTTACCTGCCTACAACCTGTTTCTTTATGTCATAATACAGCTAAACACGGATCTATGTGACAGTCACGTAATTAGTATGATTCCTGTTCGGATCTTTTCTGAAACGTAGTAGTCCCTATCGAGACTGAAATTTGATTCCTTATACTTTAATTTAAAAAAAAAAAAAAGTTTGTACTTAGGTAGTTTTATAATTTTGTATCTGGTTACTTGGACTTGATCGTGTCATTTAATTCTTAAAGGGAAGTTTTAAAAGTTAATTGAAAAATGTTCAAATTATAAGGGTTGATTTTGTAAATATAGGCGATGTTGTTAAACAGGCGAACTTGTGAATAACTTCGCCTAGGCGAAGTTAACCGTAACTTCGCCTGTGTAACTCCGCCCCTATATAAAGAATACTTAAGGTCAACAGTTTCATTATTTTAATTATCAGCGAACTTATTCCGAGATTTCCAGCGAACTTATCCGATAAACAAGCGATCTTATCTTTCGATTTCATCTTTGTTCTTTTTCCAGATTTCGTTTCGATTTCAAGGTTCGTGGTGTCGGTACATCGTGTTGTCAATGCTTTTCAAAGGTCGTTTTGACCTGTTTCGATACCTCGGACCGACGGCTTTTTGAACTGGATTTTAAACCTTGTTTTTACGTGCTCATGAACAACCTAATCGTCTATATATCCTTAATATCTTGTGTTTGGGAGTTCTTAATCGTCAAAATTGACCGAAACACCAAATTTTCGATGTTGAATCGACCTTACTGTCGTCGTTTCAGATTCAGGCGAACTTAAGGTTTAGGCGAAGTTATCCGTAACTTCGCCTGAGTCTAAACTTCGCCTGAGTCTAAACTTCGCCTGAGGCGATGTTGTGGTGAGGCGAAGTTAACATTAACTTCGCCTGGACCTTTTAATTTTTTAATTATTAGACGAACTTAAAGATGAAGCGAAGTTGTTCCCAACTTCGCCCCAACTTTAACTTCGCCTATACAGATTTTATCACAACTTCGCACATGGTAACAAGCGAACTTGTGGTACGCCTTAACGTTTATCTAACTTGGTTCGTTTGTTGCAGATATGGCTGCAGTAGCAAGTGCTGGAGGTGCTGGAGGTGACGATGGAGATAATCAGAGGCAATTCTTCCCAGGTCACAACATGTTCATCACCTTAGACCCGGAAGCGAGTGGTGTGGAGGATTACCGCGAGATAATCACATTCCTCCTTCGCTCGAGGATATTCCACGCTATCACGACGACTCTGCCGATATCCTTACCCAATATCGAGGATTTCTGGCAGACTGTGGAATACGATTGCCGCGTTGAGCCCCCGGTTATGCGAGCAACCGTCAACAATCAAGAGGTTCAGTTATCATCTGAACAGATACGGGTGGCTTTACGGTTCGGTGAGGAGACTAGGAATGACCCTACAGAGTTTGTGGCTCCGTTCCGTGATGGAGCGTTTCTCCGAATGGGCTATTCTGGTCCATTAGGTGATACTCAGAGGAGGAAGGGTTTCCTACTTGATCAGTGGCGCTTCCTCATGCACGTTATGATTGTCTGCATGTCTGGGAGGAAGGCGGGCACTGATGGTATGGGTGCGACCATGCAGTCCGCAATGACTGCTCTGACTTATAACAAACGTTATAGCTTCAGTCAGATGGTCTTTTATGAGATCGATAGACAGAGGAGAGCGATGGCTCGTGAGAGGTTCATCATGTATCCAAGATTCATTCAGATGATCTTGAATCATGTTGCTCCCACGTTGCCTCAACGACGTCCAATACGATACGTGGAGAATGTGAGCAAACGTATCTTCGCTCAATGCCGCACATCCAGTGCGAGGAGCAAGCCTGAACTGCGTCCAAGGCATACTCCACTCTTTGGGTACTTAATAAACCCGGGGTATGTGCCGGCTCGTGGGGATGAGTTCAGAGACCCTCAACCACGACAGGTAGGAGCACCTCGAGATGTACCTGCTGTGCCTGTTGTGTCGGCTGAGGAGGATGTAGACCTTGATGCTGCATTTGGCGGCCAAGGGTTCTTCGACATGGACCGGTTTGATCCGCAAGAAGAGGTGCAGGTCTCTGCTGCACAGGTTCGGGAAGTGAATGTTACTAGAGCAGCTACGACGGTGGCTGACTCAGATCTTGATGATGTTATGGATGAGGCGAGAAGGATGTTGGTGAGACGAGAAAGGACGATTGGGAAGAGAAAGAGGACAGTTGATGATACTGAGTCAGAAGAAGAAGAAGAGGATATTCACAAGTTGATTAGACGTTCAAGACGGGAAAGGACAGGTGCAGGTATGGGAGCTGGAGAGACTTCAAGAGTTGTACGTTTCGCTCCATCCGCACTGTCAGGTATGTCGATTGTTCCTACATCTGTACAGGTCACAGGTTTAAGCGCCGCGGAAGTTCCCGTGGTGGCTACATCAGCTGTCGGCATCCCATCAATCACTACTATCCAGCTGCCGACTCCGGAGATTGTGTCTTTACCACCTCCAACGCTTACACCTTCAGAGGTGGTGGCACAATTTGTAGAGTCGACAGTCGTTGCAACTGCAGGGTTGTCGGTCACGATACCACCTGCGGTTACGTCCACAACTGCTTCTGATGTCCCGGTTACATTCGAGATCCCTGCTGAGTATACTCAAGACACATCTAACATGAGGTTTGATTTCGATGCAACCCTCTCAGACTCGGAGAGAATAGCTGCACTTGAACGGGTCGTGGCAGAGCAATCGAGGATAAACTTTATCCAGACTCAGGCTATTCAGCGCCTTGTAGCAGAGAATCAACTACAGTCGTCCCTCCTGGTTGAACATGGGAAAATTATAGATGCTATGAAGGAGTTCTTGGCATCTCAGGGGGAGACAGGCTGTAGAGGCGACGAGTTAAGGACAAAGAAGAGAAATGATAGAGACGATGATCCCAATGCATCGAAAGGTGCAGGTGGTGAGTTGCCAAGAACTACTCAAGCTCTTGGGACTTCCACAGCTCAGGGGGAGTCTGCAGGTGCAGTTGGTGGTGATGAGGTGGTGATGGTTGATGATGAAGATGATGTGATTGATGCTTTGAAAGAATTAGATGATGATATGCTAGATGATGATGTGATGTTTGATGATGATGTGCTGCCTATTGAGGAGATTGAGAAGATTGGAGCTCAGATTGTGATTGAAGAAGATGTTGAAGAAGGTGAAATAGTAGAAGAGAATGTAGAGCATGACATTCCAGGTGTGGAGAAAGCAGATATGGGTAATGAGACAGTAATCGATGAGACTGAATGGGAAGAGCAGCCTAGGTGGAAGGAAGGCTATGCTCAGTGGTTCGTCAAAACGAAGAAACCAGCGGTCCCTACAATGTTTAAGAAGAGTTACAATATCAAAGGCTATGCTGAAGCGAAGAAAGGGATTATTTGCTGGATCTATGATGAGCAGTTGAAACTCTTTGTGATTAAACGGTATGACGGCGTTCAGTATTTTAAAAGAATGTTAAGGTCGTTGAATACACTGCCGGAATGTGAAGTGAAAGACTTAGCCAGATTGGGGTTAATCAATCGAAATGACGATAATATGGCTAGAGTCATTGTGAAAATTGTATGGAGAGAGAGTATAAAAGAGAAGAAGTTTGAGCTGTTGAAACCGCAGAAGGGAAAACTTGTTGAAGACAAGGATAGAGGTTTGAGAGCTGATGGAAAACCTTGGATGGTCATGAAGTATAAACCGATCCGGTGCCTGAAAGAAGTACCGATGAAGCTAATGCCCAAGGATGTGCTTAAAGACCTAAAGTGGTGGTATGTGGATTGTGAGACAGCAGAGGTGGTGATGGAAGACGAGGACGAACAAGAGCTACTAAGAGTTTACGATCCGATGCATTTGGTAAACTTATCGCAAGCTGATCTGAAGGTGCTTAATGAGAAGAAAATCTTTTATATTCCTGCTTGGAAGGACGAAGCGAGGAAGTATCAAAGAGTTGTGTCAGTTTGTGTTAGAGAAGGAGTGCATGCGTGAAGAGACAAGATTGAAGATTACGAGACAAGTGCTTAAAGATCAAGATATGAAGCTACTGCCAAGGGGGAGTCTGTTGGTGCATAATGTCAGTAGTTCATAGTCTAGTGTCCGTAATCGAGTCTGTAATGTTTAATTATGTTTTGTATGTTTAAGCGAAGTTACTGACAAGTTCGCTTAACAGGCGAACTTGTTAGTCAAGCGAAGTTATGGACAACTTCGCCTGAACATGCCAGGCGAAGTTGTCGTGTATTTATATACCTAGCTTACGGCTTGGTTGGCAATCAGTTGTTTAAGTTCGTTTCAGTAGTTCGAGTTCATTGTAACGTGAGGACGAGAGTCTGTAACGGTGATATTACGTCACGTGTTTGAGTTATAATATATAACGTGTGTTCGGTTATTTGTGTGTTTGTTTGGTTTGTGTTCTATACTCGTAACGATCTACGCAGGGATTCCGCACCTGAGTAGACCGATATATCTCGTGCGATCCGTCCAGGGAACCTACAAACTTTCCAAAGCTAGTTGGGCCTACCGGTACATCCCAAGCTTAGTGCGTTATCTTTATTTAATCTCATATATAATAGTAGTTTTAAAAACCAATTTCAATTTTTTCTATCATTTTCCATTATTTGCAAAAATTTATATTAAATATTCGGGACATTTTTCAAAATGATTTTTTATTATTTTTCTTATTTTTTCGGATTTTTTTGATAAATTATTTTTTTAGATAAAAACGTCCATTTCCCATCCCCACACTTAAATGTCACATTGTCCTCAATGAGACAGGAAAAAGAAAAAAAATTAAAGCATAAGTAAAGTGGAACAGACTCCCCTCGTAAATATGACGACGTTTCTCATGAGCCGTGTCTCATGCCCTCCAATTAGAATAAAAGCCTCACATTCCAATGCTCTCTACCAACCTGTCACTTACGAACGAAAGCGTTAAATCAATAAGCAAATAGCCTCCCCACACTTGCTTCAAACCCTAAATTATCAAACTTCCACAAGCAATCCTGGAGCAACCTGAAAACAAACCAAGAAACAACTAGCACAAGAAAAAAACCCCAAAAACAAAAACAAAAACATACTACTGGGTTGCCTTCCGGGAAGCGCTAAGTTTACATAAGAGTCTTCAGTCGGACTCGCTCCCGAAATCTCAACCAGGAGGCTTTTCTTTTATCCAACCCCGGTTTAACCCGTTTAGTTCCACCCGTCCAACATGTTTAACCAAATAACAAATAGTGAAACAAAAAATTAATTTAAAACATTCAAACGGGTCGGACCAAAACACTTAAACTTACCCGGACCAAACCTAATACGTGACACATAATGAGGAAAATGGTTATTCATGCATTTCAGTGTTGTCCAATAACTCTTAATGTACCATTTTTGAACCCTAAAAACGTGTTGATCCAAGCACTTCTGCGCCCTCTTCCTTGGCTTTGTCGATTTTGGTGGTGATCCACTATCTAGATCCTCTATAGAGCTGCTAACCTTCATATGATATTTTGACTCAACCACCACCATATTTAGATCCTCATTCGTTGCCACTTCCTCTTCCTTTTCTTCTTCTGGTGACGTTCTGATCTCCATTGTTGGCTTCCCCGTGATTAGTGTTTCTAAATAGATAAGATCGCCAACAGGGTCAAATTTTTCATGTTCTTCAAAAACTGGTAAACCCACCAACTCATCACCAAACTCATTCTCCCAAGATGGTACATGCTCCTCCTCTTTGTCATCTTCCATCTGGTCAAGTGGCTCCTCAAAGGCAACTTCCCTTTAATCCGTGTAATCAGGTAGCTCCAACTCCATCTCTTCTATCACGCCGTCATCATCATCATTCCATAAATCATCATCCGTTCCATAGATGATTTCGCGCTCCTTGTAAGAAAAACTCTCTATTTGATATCTAGTACTTATCTCGTCTAACCTAGCTTCGAATTCCTCTATTTTACAGATTTTTTCTCTTTCAATCACTTTTCAAGCCTGGCTTCTATTGCCTTAATCTTTTGGAGTCTTTCACGTTTCTCATGTTCAGCTCTTTCCAACATCATCTCTTTCCAACATCTTCGATATAAAATACTCCTAAACTGACTCGATCGATTAAACATATTAACTAGACTCGATAAAATAAAACACAATATAATTATCCTAAATACGACTACACGCGCTTAATCTAAGGCACACACTCACAAGACACACCACAAATCAACACACAAAAGACCAATTATTCAGTTAAGTTCAATGAACGCTAGTTTCGCTATCGCCTAAGTATCCCCGGCAACGGCGCAAAAAACTTGATGTGAAAAACGGTCTATTAAAAACCTAACCTAACCTAGACACTTTAGTTTTAAATTTATAAACCTAGATTCTCCTAATGCTAGACCACTAGACAGGCAAGTGTACCTATCAACTGTAGTAAAGCCTAATGAAGTACAGATATCGAACCCAAAGGACACTAGCGACACCTAAACAAGACTCTGACTAATAACTTAAATTAATAGATTTAATTGACTTTTATGTTTTTTATTATTAAATATAAACGAAATAATATTTAAACTAAAACTAGACACGGACAAATCGGTTTAGAACTTAAATAGGGGGACCAACTACCTAGGCAAGGAATCCTACTAGTCAACTCGTAAACTCTCGGAATTGGATTTATGATTGGTACCGTATTATAAAAATATGAAAATTAAGGAATAACTAAAGTAAGCTAGATCACCTCCTTGTCTCACCAACAATACTTAAGAACCCTAAATATCATGTAAAGCTCAACGGTTAATGGTTCGGTTCACCTCCTGGTCTCACCTTACCTAACTATGCTAAGGTACCCAAAGACTAAATTACCTTCCGGTCTCTCTAATCACAATATACCCTAAGGCGTAATGGGGTATTCTTATTGATTTCGGTTATAATTCAGATCTGTAAGAACCTAAAGAAGTCTAGGGTAACTCACTCCCATGCAATTACTACCCAAACACACAAAAACCAAAACAGACGACACTTAATTATCTCTCGGTCTCTCAAGTGGTAGAATATAAGGTATATCTAAACTCTCAATTACCGTTCCTATGGGATACGTTAACAGTAAACCATAAACTAGTTGTAAACACACAGTAAACAACCTAATATGTATCCATACATGAAATACGTTCACAAAGACGCATTAGGAACAATACATTAATTATAAATTAATACCAAATACTCATATGCATAACCACCAAATAAAATAAAAACTTTACCAAAGCATCTCCAATTTCTTTTTGGTCGTAGACTTTTGAGAGCAACCTTCGTGCTACTTCCTTCTATTCTCGTTGAACCCCAACAAGCCGTAGGGTCCCTTTTTGCCTTATGTCCCTTTTTTTCTTCCTTCCATGCCTTTTTGTGAAATCCTTTTATAAAATTCATAGTAACCGACTCCACAATGAAAGCCCATGTTTTGAAAATTCAATTAGCTGAAGCCCATATGGTGTTAAAATCCAACCTGCTGGGATTTCTTTTTTTTTTTAAGTCCCTGTTCGCAGTATAAAATTCGTTTAAATATATATTTTGTGAAACTCTAAAACAAATTCCATCACTATATTTATTTTAAACAAATAAAACTCAAGATCACTAAAACTAGTAAAATGGCATATTGTTATATTGATCATAATAATAACAATAATAGTCGATACAAGATTTTCGCTCTTGGTCTCTTGAAATCTTTTAAACCCAAATATGAGTCAAACAGAAATATATTCTATAAAAACGGGCTTAAAATACCTGAAAGTATATGAAATATTTATATATTATTATGAATATGTTTTACCACATAAATTGACAAGTTTATCTTTCAATATGTTGAACGATTCAACACATTCTTCAGAAAAGATGAATGATGCATCTTTCTCCAAAATTTTGGTCATAGGTTTAGCAATTTTGGAAAAATCTTTTATGAAGCGACGGTAGAATCCTGCATGACCTAGAAAACTACTAATTGCTTTGACTCTAGTTGATTGTGGAATTTTGAATATGGTTTCGATCTTTGATTTATCAACTTCCAGTCTTGATTAGGATATCTTATGACCGAGAACAAAGTCCTCTTTGGCCATAAAGTTACATTTTTCCCAGTTGAGTACTAAATTCACTTCTTCACACCTAGTCAGCATTTTGTCTAAGTTTCTTAGACATTGATCGAAGGAGTCTCCAATGACTGAAAAGTCATCCATTAAAATTCCATAGAGTGTTCGATCATTTAATGAAAGATGGCCACCATGCAACGTTGGAAGGTGGCTGGAGCGTTACATAGTCCAAATGACATTCTTTGGAAATCGAATGTGCCATACGGACATGTAAAGGTGGTTTTCTCCTGATCTTCAGGAGCAATGAGAATCGGAAATATCCGGAGAATCCATCAAGAAAACAATAGAAAATTTTTCTAGACAAATGTTCAAGCATTTGATCGATAAAAGGAAGTGGAAAATGATCTTTTCTTGTGGCAACATTAAGCTTCCGGTAGTCAATGCAAACTCGCCAGCCTGTGATGGTCCTCATTGGTATTAGCTAATCAATCTCGTTCATTACTACAATCATTCCTCCTTTCTTGGGTACTATTTGAACTAGACTAACCCAAGGTGAATATGCGATTGGGTAGATTAATCTGACATAAAGTAGTTTGATTACTTCTTTCTTCACCACATCTTGCATGTTGGGATTAAGACGTCTTTGATGTTGGACCACGGGTTTGTACTATTCCATCATGAGGATTTTTTGAGTACAAAAAGAATGACTGATGCCCTTGATATCCATGATCTTCCATGCGATAGCCTTCTTATGGTTTTTAAGAACCTTAAGAATTTCGTCTTTCCCTTCTTTGGAAATGTGAAATGAAATAATTACTGGGAGTTGAGAATCTTTTTCTAGAAAGACGTATTCGAGATAGTTCGGGAGTTCTTTTAACTCTAAGGCTGGTGGTTATTCGATTGATGGTTTTGCTTTTTCATCACACTCGGTGATCTCACATATTTTTTTTATGCTTCTTGATTGTTGTTGTTGGCATCGAGATTTTCGTTTTCTAAAATGGTTTTGGTGATAGTTTTGGTTAAGACTTGTGTTTCTAGTCGGTTAGTGATGGATGAGTCTCACACAAAGCAACTCACGATAGAATTGATGATGTCGACACGGTATAGTGTGTCATCGTGATGTTCCGGATGTTTCATAGACTTTCATATATCATACGTGATTGCCTTGTCATTAACCCTAAGAGTGAGTTTGCTGGTGCAAACATCAATAATAGCCTTCGCAGTGGCTAAAAAGGGTCTTCTTAAAATCAGAGGTACACCTTTGTCTTCCTCCATGTCTAAAATCACAAAATTTACTGGGAAAACAAATTTATCAATTTTGACAAGCATGTTTTCAGTAATTCCCCAAGGATATTTAACGGATCGGTCAGCTAACCGAATGCTCATGCAGGTGGGCTTTGGTTCTCCTATCCCTAGTTTTGCAAAAACCACATAAGGTATTAAATTAATACTAGCTCCTAGGTCGGCCAAGGCATTGCTAACAGAGAAATTTCCTATGAGACAAGGGATAGTAAAGCTCCCTCGATCGGTCATTTTTGGTGGCAACTTGTTTTGGAGGACAGCTGAGTGTTCTTCACTCAAGGAGACATGCGAGAGCTCCTCCAGCTTCATTTTGTTGGTCAACACTTTTTTAAGAAACTTTGCATATTTCGGCATCTGAGCAATGGCTTAGACGAAAGGAATGTTGATGTGGAGTTTTTTGAAGAGTTTTAAAAACTTCCCGTACTGAGCTTCCAATCTCTCCTGTTTCAGCCGTCCAGTATATGGAATAGGTGAAACATAAGTTCGGACTGGTTCCTAAGGTTGTACGGTGCCTGTTGGGATAAGTGTTTCCTGCATCTTATTAGGATCTTCCTTCTCCATAACTTGTTCTGAAGTTGGTGAGGCAACAATGGTTGTGCCACTTCTCAACGTATCAGCGTTTGCTGTTGCATTTGGGTTTGTTATTGTGTTGCTTGGAAAAGCACCAGGTGGTCTTTCAGAAAATTGTCGGGCAATTTGTTGGATCTTATTTTCTAGACTCTGCAATGATGCTTGTTGTCTTTTTAGGTCAACTTCATGCTTTAACAATACTCTGCTGATGTCAACGGCTCTTAAGTCGGCTTTCTTTTCTACTTCATTTGTCTTGGTCTTGGTTTGGCTCAACATTTTTTCAATTCTTGAGTAGCTCGGACTCTGATGGCTACTGGAACTTTTTTCTTGAAATTGAAGTTTAGGTTGGAAAGAATGATTCACCAGCCTCTTTCGAAACCGGGTAGGGTTTGAGTGTTACCTCCATCCTTCCAACTAAAATTCAGGTGGTTTCTCCATCCTGGATTTTAGTTATTGCTGAAAGCTTTGTTTTGACGGGCAATGAAGTCAACTTCTTCCATAGCCATAAGGACTTGTTTGCAGTCACTTGTCTTATGTGTTCCTCTACTGGTGTCACAAGTGATTTTGGTTTTTGATAGTTTGGCTTGAAGTTGCTCGAATTTCTTAGAGAGTGCTTCAAGCTGTGCGGTGACAAGGGTGTTGGAATCGACGAGGTGCATTCCTTTATGTGATGGTGTAGATCTTGGTGGGTTGTAAGAGAAACTCTTCTTTGCTATATTCTCCATAATTTGAAATGCTTCGTTAGGTGATTTGGATCCTAGGTCTCCACCGGCGACTTGGTCGATGACCTGTTTGTTTTGACTGGATTGTGCGTCAAAGAAAGTTTGTACTTATAACCATAAGCTCAGTCCATGATGTGGGCATATTTTCAAAAGACTTTTGTATCTCTCCCATGCTGCGTGTAGCGATTCATCATCTTCGGTCTGAAATCCGGTAATTGTGGCTTGATATTTTTTGCAGTTTTATCAGGCGGAAAATGTTTGAGGAGAAACTGTTCAACCATCTGGTCCTAATTGGTGATGGAACCAGAAGAAAGAGATTCTATCAATTGTTCGGCTTTTCCCCATAGAGAGAAAGGAAAGAGTTTGAGTCTGATTTGATATTCTGAACAGTTTTGAATTTTAAAGGTTCCGTATATTCGTAAGAGTCGAGATATATGAGAAAGAGGGTATTTTTCGAGGAGACCGTGAAATTGAACTGAATTTTCCACCATATGAATGTTGCTTGATTTGATTTTGAAATGCTCGGTGATATCGGGTAGAGCCACTTCATTGCCGTAACCTTCGAGGGTTGGCTTGGCTGACTCATATTTGATTCATTGTTTGGAGCTGCCATCATTTCTTCTTGATTTCCTTCCGATGTCGTGGTTTCTACTAATTCGTCTTCGATTGTTTAGCGGTTTATGTTGTTCATTTGCGTATTCTTCGGCAAAAAAGTCGTTGGGTTCATAAATCGGAGAAACAAGCTCAGGTCTGATGTAGAGGAAATACATGGGATTAAATCAATTTTAAACTAACTAAACTATTAAAGGTTATGCTAATTAAATTTAAACTTAGGTAAAGTTTAGGCTAACCTTAAAATAAGAAAAATCTAATAGTTAGTAGTAAAAGAAAATAAAAGTAAAATTAAAAATTTATACAATTATAAACAATGATTAAACTAAAACTTGAATCGTTCTTAAACATTTACTGTGTCCCCGAAAACGGCGCCAAAAACTTGATGTGCGTGTGCGCGTATCTTTTAAAGTTGTTATGCTGGAATTTAGCTTTCGCACAAGATCGTGTTCTAAATTTATAAAAGTGATTTCTACTAAGACGAAACACACACAAATAGGCAAGTGTACCTATCATATATGTAGAATAGTATTGGTAAGAACCGAAGATCGATGCGTGGACACTAATATTTCTAATAATAAACCTTCATTTTAATCTAATCAGAGAAGATAATCGTTTTGGGGTGATTTTTAAACATTCACAGAATAACATATATATATATATATATATATATATATATATATATATATATAATATAGGTGAACAAGAAGAGAAATCTAAATAAGTAAATCAATTATATGAAGGTTACCATCTAAGATCAAGAATTCACTCCATTCTTTCTTGATGATTATTTAGTAAACATGTGATAAACTTGCCTTAATAATGTATGATAAAATAGCCCCTCATTTCCATGTGAACATATCCTATGACATATGATTTCTTTAACTAACATGATAACCTAAGCAGCCATGTTAACAATTTTATTTCAGAATTATCAAAACTAAAGAAATAGATCATAGCTTATATCTCATCATTTCTAAGTGGAATAAGGATCCATGTTTTATCTTGGATAAGTTATCAAGATATTCTTTTTACCATTTCTACTTTCGAAGAATATGAGTGAATCATGAATGATTGTTAATCATCAACCTTGATTTGTTGAGTTAAAGTGATAAAACATTTTTCATCAAAGGATAATTGCAAAATAACCATGTACTTTACTGAACTAAATCACATATTTAATACAATCACCAAGTAAAACAATGCTTCTTCATAGAAATTAGATGGTAAATGGAGTTTTAGCTCATAATGAGCATGGTTATGGACATTAAAAGAGATGAAGATGAAAACACATGATTAAACTAGAACAATATAACCAATTATGGATGAATCTTCCTTCTTCAATGGTGATGGATGATGATGATGATAACCTCCAAGCCTTCAAACTCTCCACAAGATCTTCAAAATGAGTGTAAGTGGGTGTTTTTATAAGTAAAACCCGTATAGAACTCTCTTCATGCACACCAAGTGAATGCAACATGCTCCTCTATTTATAGGCTTTCTGGGAGCCCAGGCACGACCCCGTGCTCCATAAGGCACGCCCCCCGTGCCCAGGTGTCCACTCGCATTTAATGCTTTGTCAGATCATACATGATGACTCACCACGGGGGCATGCTTAATGAGGCACAACCCCGTGTTTTTGGGTGTCTGTTATATTGTCTTTTATCTTTTTTGAAAGGTGACCACAACCCCATGTTCTCTGAAGCACGACCCCGTGTCCAGCTATCCAGTATTTTGTCTTTTCTTGCAGATTTTTGTCTTTTCTTGCACAGGAAAGAATGGGGTGTGTTCCATGAAGCATGGGGTGTGTTTTGCTGTTTTCTTGGGTTTTCTTTGATTTTTCTTTGGCTTTTCATTCGTTTATTCGTTTAAGGCTTGGATATATCTGAATATATACTTTAACATGATAAGTAGTTATTTGAACTATATTATACGATAGAAGTTGTAGTTTTTTTGAGATTATTTGATGCTTAAAAGATGTATATTTTTATATACGTCAGAGGCACTTCCAGTATGGTGGTAGATACTTCTTGTCACAAGTTTTCAAATTAGTGTCATAACCCATGTTCTCCACAGCCTTTAATACTTCCTCCTTCTTAAACATTGTGTAGACGTGGTCAGGTTTTTTTTTGATATTTTAAACCCGTCTAATATCATCTTCATCAATAATTAACTTCTTTTCTGCCACCTAAGAGGTAATGATTGATATCCCACTCGTTTCCTTCGTCTTTTTGGTATTTCTCCATAACTCTTCTATCCAACACGTATGTATCTCCGGATCAGAAATAATCATATGAATGCAGATTCCTTTAACCCCTTTATCATTGAGATGAAAATCTTATGCTTTTTCTTAATAGGAAGTTCCATGGGAGAAAACATGTTGTGCTGCTGTACGACAATATCAATAAAAGACATTAGTACTGATAAAATAAAATTAAAACCTAAAACAGAAAATTAAAATAAAAATTTTAAAATTTTGAAAATTTTGAAAAATTTTCTAAGTATGGGAATCCCAATCGAAATCTCATTTTGATACAATAGCATTCGCTTTTAAAGAATGCGATTGCGATTCTAGTCAGAAATTGCGATTGCGGTTCACAATTTGAATGAGATTGATATTCACATCGTGAATGCGATTGCGATTCTAAAGACTTATGTTTCTCCAAAATTCAATCCGTTTTAGTACCAGGGTCGCAATCCCACGAAAAGCACTTATGTAAAATCTTATTTACAAACACAAACACTACGAACCCAAATCTGAAAAAAACAGGGTCCGAAAAACCCTAAAAATCCTACAAGATCTATACTAAATGTTGGGATAAGATTATGACAAAGGAAGATTGGAATCTTCTCAACCTTCTCATAAAATGGCTAAGTATGGAAACCGATCAAACTTAGGCCTTCGAGCAAGCCCAAGCTTATTCAAGCAAGGTATTTTGTTTTCCAAGCAAAGTTATCTTTTAGAAGTCTTTTAAGTGTTAGTTCGAGCAAACTACACTTCGTCAAGCAAGGTTGTTCTTCAAGTCGAGCAAGGTTTGTTTCAGAGCAAACTCTTGACTTAACCAAGCTAAAACCAAGTATATTGGTGGATCGAGCAAGGTTCAATAAACAGTGGTCCCAGCATACTTGAAGGAAGTTTACTGAAGAAATTACTAAGGACTTCCAACAAGCAAGGTTCAACCTCGAGCAAGCTACAGTGTCACCAGCACACTTAACTTGTTCTAATAAGTTAAGTAACAAAAGGTGGAAGGGATTCAAGAAGAACAAGTTTGCTCGTAGGATATATATCGAGCAAAGTTGGATATAAATCAGAAGATTAAAGTCTGATTGAAGAATATTTTCTTAGGAAAATATTCTAAGTAAAGCTTACTCGGAGAACAGGTCAAAGCACACTTCATTGTTACCAGATCTGCTCAACAAAGACAAAAGCTTCCAAGCTTACTCGAAGACATGTTTACACTTAGTAATTTGTGTAATATGTTTGAATATGTTTAGTATCAATCATTAGGGTTTCTAGAAGGAATGTTAGGTGTGCCTATATAAGGAACCTTTAGGGCACACCTATGAGAGAGGACACTGAGAAAATATTGTGATTTGACGGCTGTCTTTTTCTTGAAAAGAATATATTTGTGCGGAAAGGCTGCCACAAACACAAACATACCTCCTAGAAAGCCTAATCGATTTTCGTTGTATCTTTCACAATGTAAATGGAAATATTTTGAGTTAATTTGTGCGTTTGTTACTTTTCTGTCCGTATCAGCAATCATTTGAGTATTATTGATTCTGCCTTTGATATTCATTGTTCTTTCACAAAAGTAGTATTTCGTAACCTTCTTGTCGACACGTTTGTGTGGGTTACGAGAGTGATTAAGTGAGATAATCGAGACCCGACAAGTGGTATCCGAGCTTGTGTTGTTGCATGTGTGAAGAACTATTGCTGATTTGTTACTGAAAACTGTTGATTTTGAAGATGAATAATGACGTCAGCTGATAACTATTCTATTGATTTGTGTTGTCAGCCGCCCTGTTTTTCATTTTTCTCAGATCTATGGTTGTGTTGAGATTTAAAAGTGTTCTTTACTCAGATCTACTTTGATTTCTTACCTTTTGTGTCTAGATCTTGTTAATATCCTTAGATTCGTAAGATCTGAGGATTTATTTTACAGATCTGATTATTTTTCAAAGTTTATTGAGTTTTTAAGTAAGTTTTCATTTCAAAAATCTTTCAAAATACCAAAAACATGTCTGGAGTAGTGGATGAACAAGAGGCGTCAACTAACAAAATTCCAAGATTGATAGGACAGGAAAACTATATTAAATGGAAGATTATGTTTGAGGCTGCCGTGTGCTATAATGATGTGGAAATGTGGAATTCAATCAAAAATGGACCTTATACTCCTAATGGCACAAACAACAATCAGTCGATTGAAAGACAGATGAGAAAGAAAGATGATAAAGCACTGTCTATGCTGAAACTTGGTCTCTCTTGGGAAATATTGACTAGTGTGGTTCATCACACTACTACAGAGGCTATGTTTGATGTCATTGTGGAAATGTTTGAGGGAAACACTGAACTTAAAGACTTCAAGAAGGACATATTAGTGCAGCAGCTAGATAGATTCAAGTTCAAAGAAAGAGAAAGCTTGAAATCTGTTTTGCATAGGTTTGTTGCTATTGTCAATGAAATTCGAACCACTGACCTTGCAATAACAGACTTTGATCTAAACAAGATGCTATTGTCATATTTTTCTGGAGAATGGTATACTGCAAGCAAATTCATCAAAGAAAAACTTAACTTCCCAACTTTCAAGCTTAATGATGTCATATGCTTTTTACAAGCTGCTGAGCATGAAATGATTGAGAACAACATGATAAAGGAAGATAAGCCAAGCTTCCAAGTGGCTAATGCTCTTATTGCACTTATGGGGAATCTGTCAACCAAGAACCAACAACAAATACCCATAATCAAAGAACCAATTGAGTATGGTGCTGAAACACCAAAAGTGTTTGTTATTGGTCAGTCATGAAATCAAGGAGGACATCCAAGATTCAATGTTCAGTTGATAGATGATAGTGATACATCATCAATGGCTAGTGGCCAAGCACCCTATGTTGCTGGAATGTGAATCATGGAATGAGTATCAAGCTCTTTTTTCTATCTTCACTGAATCTTATAATGCATTTGTTTCCAAGAATCTGATTCATATACGTGTAGTTCAAGAAGATCTTGAGCAGATTGATGCAGATGATTTGGAAGATGTGGATCTGAAGTGGCAGGCTGCAATGCTAGCTGTAAGAAGTAAAAGACTGTATAATAGAACTGGTAAGTCATTGGAGTCCAGGCCAAATGACAGAATTGGGTTTGACAAATCCAAAGCAATTTGCTACAATTGTCAATTACCAGGACATTGTGCAAGAGAATGCAACCAACCAAGACAATTCCAAACTAAAAATAACCAAGAAATATATCAGTTCCAATTCCAAAACCAGAATCAGGGGCAACAAAGGCAGTTTAACAACAACAACAATAATTTTCAAAAGCAAAATCATCAAAAAGTGTCACACCCCCATCGTAGGGCCTAGGAGTGCGACCGACAGTTGGTATCACAATTGTAAATCAATCAGAGTTGCGTTAATTTGCGGAAGACTTTATAAAACTTTAAGGATCAAAATGTAACATTTATATATATACTCAAAAGACGGGATTATAAAAATACCCGTTTAAGTTATAACAAAATGTATTAGTTGTTTTACATTACAAACCACCTTTTAAGTTTACAAAACAATTCCAAGCCATCGGATATTCAAAGCACTTCATTACTCCAAGCGCTAACTTTGTTCACCTGCAAAATGTAATTAAAATACGTCAGCAACGAATGCTGGTGAACACGCTGACGCAAAAAAATTTCTTTTACTTTATTACCCCTCGAGGCTACGCCTGCCTCGGCCATTGTGGCTTAGGAATAACAAAGTTAAAACAACACATTTATAAATTCAAGTCTCTACTCTAGGTCACCTCAGCAAACACCGCAGCGTTCGACTTAGTTAAGTACCCGTAAATATACACAATGATCGTACTTCCCACGGGAAAGCGTCCTACGATCAGGGTGGTGCGATGTGCCCATCGCGTACTACCACTTATGTAAGGATCCAGACATACGTATACCATAGCTTGAGGGCTAGGTTTATACTTTCATTTATAATGGTTTTAGGAACACGTAGTTCCTTGTAAACAATTTTCACATAACATGTTTGACTCGTGTGAAAACAAGTTTATAAAAGCTTGAGGGCGTATTCAACTTTTCTCTTTGGGATCGGCTTCACTCATCGTCCGAGGGTCTTTCCCTTTTTATCTCGCACCTATAGTACGAGTATAAATATTTGTTAGTCGGATATACAATCCGGCTTAAGACCTTTAGTCTTGTTTTATACCTCGATGAACCTTTAGTTCATATATATCATTTACTTGAAAATCTTTAGTTTAAAAATAATTTATAAACCTTTAGTTTATATAAAAACCCGATGTTTCTTCTTCTCAAAGAAACGTATTCCTTACATATATACTTACACACATATATACATATTCACAATTCATTCTTTTATTCTTTTATTTGTTATGTTCATATTTCTTTTATCGAGGTATCGAGTATAACCTCGACTTAAGACTTAAGCCTTGAATATAATATTATATTGATTTGTTGTTATGCCAAACCTTATTGGCGTATTGGAAACCTTAGGAACTCGAGTAGTACTTCAACGCTGCTTCACTTTCTTGATCAACTTGGTACACCTTCCTTGGCACGCCAATGATCAAAAATTTTTGACAATCGTCTACACGCCTTCTGAGAACAAACACCCTCTTGGTTGTATGAGGATGGAGGGTGGCACAAACTTCAAAGAAATATCGTCACGGAAATCGAGGAATCGAGGCACATTTATCGAGGAAACAAGGCACGAACTTCGAGGTATGATAATATGGCTAGAGAGATGTTAGAGAGAGAAAGTTTGTGACATTCGTGACAAAAAGAGGTATACCTTATTTTATGCGTAGCGAGTAAACGATAAGCCGGTTAATTCGTAGTGCTTAAACGAGTAACCGATTGATACAGATTATGACCCGTATATATACTGAGGGGTCATATACGAGTTATGTATATATTATGGTGGCTAACATATTGATATATAGGCCTCAGTGCGTTAAAAACCATTTAAACGAAAAAGGTTTCGTTTATTGATACGCTATGAGTATAAACGCAATCGTTAACATCAAAACGAGCATTGTATCATTCGTTAAGCGAAAAAAAGATTTATAAAACACTTATATGACATGTTCTAAGAAATATGTGAAAATATTTTGGATTTTTACAATGAGTCAGAACGTTTTTCTTATTTTACAAAAATAAGCTGAAAAACACTCGTTTTCGCGGTATTTCTCGCACCCGTTTTAATTTTCTCGCGAAAAACGAACCCGAACTAAATTTTGGATCGAAAATTACGCATGGCACGAATACCTAGGACCCAATGGGCCAAAAGGGAGGCCCAATGGGCCCTTTTTGTTTTTGGTCACAACTTTATGGGGGGGGGGGGTGACCCCTTTTGAATAGCTTGTTAAATAAGCTAAGTTCAAAAGATATTATCCATTCCAAATACGTCTAGAAACATCCCAGCTGATCACCTTCATATCTTCACCAAAACCTTAAGTGGTAAACTTCATATTTCTTGATTTTCATACTTGATTTAACAAAGTTTAAACACAGAAAATTAGTTCTTGATTAGTTTTAAACATGTTTAACCATTCAAAAACCATAAAAATCAAGTAAAATCATGTTTTTATGTTAAACAGGTCTACAAAGCTGTATCATATAGATTTTTGGTCAAAAACGCGAATTAGAACATAAAAATAACGTTTTTACGGTTTGAAAGTTCGGTTTGAAACCAAAACCGAAACCCTTGTTAACAAGGCTGATAAATGGATGATTTATGCTTGGTTTGATGTTATATGATATGTAGATACACTGAGTTTGCAACCCATGACCCGGGAAGTCGTTTAAATTATCGAAAATCACCGAAAACCGACTAGGTAATACCGTATTACTCCTTTAGGGGTTGTTTGTTCTTAGATTGTGACGTTCTTGTTGGATGAAACTTTTCAGGATCATTAGGGATCACATAAGTGAGTCCCTGTTCAAGTTTGGTAATTTTTCGATAAACGGAGAATATTTGGCGAATTTATTACCGTTTATTGGCGTTTATTTGGGGAAAAATAGTTAAACTTCATTAAAAATTATGAAATTTTGTTTGGGAACATGAAATATGATTTTAAGATCACTGGTAAATTTTGGGGACAATTGGACATGTCTAAGTATGGTTTATGCAAGGGTGTTTATATCGAGTTTTAACAACAGAAAAACATGCAAAAAGGCATTTTGCCCAAAGAGTTAGATTCTGGATATTTTTTAGGGGCTATGTAATGATATTGAGACCACTTGGAAAAATAATCGGATTTTTCGGATGTCGTTTGGTATAAACGGGCTATTTATTACTTAATTATAACACATTAAATGAATTTTTATAAATAGATAACTAATCATAAAAATTTCTGAAAATATTTTTATAAAATTATCCATATTTTAGTTTAGTTTTACATAAATTTTCATAATTTATATATAAGTACATAATTAGTTATGAATAATCAAAGATTTAAAATATATTTGTTTTAACGAAACCGGCAGTTTTGTGTTTAACGGACTGACTGGTATGTCAAAATGTCAAAAGTGGTTAAATATCGTATTTTTGGACAAGTTTGATAAAATGAACTTTTTATGAGAATTCCGGACAATTCGGGTGGATAGTGCGCGTTTTATATAATTAAACCCGTGTAAATACGGAATCGAACCCTGCGATCAATCCAGATACCAAAACCTCAAGATTATTTCATAAATCAAATCATTTAACAATCAATATGTTTACTTAAGTTTGTATGATCTTACCCAATCCCGAAACGCATAAACGATCAACTTGGCTAGGCTCGGAAAACGGTGAAACTGAGCCAAGTCTGATTTTGAACATTTCATAGTATACAACGTCACAATCTAAGACTATGGTCATGTTTTGGGCCTAACAGCTATAACCAGACTAGTTATACAGCCCGATTTGGTTTAAACACTGTACTAGTATTAACAGTACGATACCGATTATAGGATACGAGTTAAAATCAAGGCATAACACTTATTGACGTATATTACCTGCTCAAACTACAATAAGGTGAGTTTCATGACCCCACTTTCTAGACCGTTTAACGAACTTTTGGGGTGGAAAGCATGTTTACGTATACTTACTTACTTGAAATCGTGTGATGATGTGATTTATCTAAGTACTAACACTTGAAATGTAACACCCCGTAACCGCAGCGGAAACGTAAACGGGATGCAACAGACACATCTGATATCAACAGCATTGCTTATAAAGAAAACACCACTACATTAATTTACATCATATTACATTGTTCCATGTTTAGTCCCGTCTAGGCGATAACATATAAGTTTTACCAATAATACATTAACATATTAATACAACATGATCACTAAGCTTCCACAAAAGCACACATCATCAAGCATGTAGCACTTATTCCAGTTTGGGAGTACCTAGAAAGCATGTAAAGAAAACGGGTCAACTACGAATAGTTTGTGAGTTTCACAATTTGAATAAACCATGATAAATTCATATCATAATATAATATTATCTGGGGACACTGTTAACCCAGTACAGTACTCATTCCGGGGGCAACGTTAACCCAGAAACACTACCTAAGACATCTGGGGACACAGTTAACCCAGTAACACTTCCAAAGACATCTGGGGACACAGTTAACCCAGTAACACTT
The DNA here is from genome assembly GCF_021521415.1 of Bidens hawaiensis. NCBI lineage: Eukaryota > Viridiplantae > Streptophyta > Magnoliopsida > Asterales > Asteraceae > Bidens > Bidens hawaiensis. The sequence goes on from NW_027492476.1 coordinate 167,938, forward strand.
CCAAAGACATCTGGGGACACAGTTAACCCAGTAACACTTCCAAACACATCTGGGGACACAGTTAACCCAGTAACACTTCCAAAGACATCTGGGGACACAGTTAACCCAGTAACACTTCCAAACACATCTGGGGACACAGTTAACCCAGTAACACTTCCAAAGACATCTGGGGACACAGTTAACCCAGTAACACTTCCAAACACATCTGGGGACACAGTTAACCCAGTAACACTTCTAATGACATATGGGGACACTGTTAACCCAGTAATGTACCCATTCCATACGATTCCCGTACAATCAAATATTTATAAATACACACAATTCCATGCGTTCAGTATGTAATTAAACATTTAAATAATAACATGCTTTCCGCCCCGGGAAAATATTTAAAAATAATTCAGAAAAAGGGGCTCGTGAAACTCACTTTATCGTAAGCAATTAAGTAACACAATACTCCAGCTACTAGTCCAAATCTGTAATACGATCCCTAGTTCGTTACTATACAATCACTATTAACATAATCTTTAACCGTGTTAACCGGTACATCTGGGGACACTGTTAACCCAGTACTGTAACCGTTCCGGGGGAAATGTTAACCCAGAAACACTTCTCCGGACTCAGATTGTGATATCGTTTAGAGTTCACTAGTCAGATTTACTATTAGTCGTTTTCCCGTTTTGCGTGCCTAGCACGGTTATCCATTTTTATGTTTCAAAAATGAGTTTGGTCACACACGACCCGAAAATAGTTGTTAATTGATAATTTAACTAAATTTGGGGAATTAGGGCTCGGTTTAGACGCCCCGATTGGCCGCGGGACCCGTTTCCGTTTTTAGCGTACCGGAAACTGTTAAAAATTACTCAAATCATCCGAATTATTTTCGGATGATTCATTTTTACTTGTTTAACTCAATTATATGAAAATAGTTCATCTTTAGGGTTTTTATACATCAGTCAGCTCGCTTATGCGAACTTTACCGGTTTACGCGTTTTAAGCTTTAAAAGTTTGTTTTAGCACAAATAATTATCCGTTTAGTCTCGGATCTTGAAATTTTGCACAAATCACTTTTTGACAGTGGGGAATTTTATAAAAATATTTCCAGAATTAATTTTTATGTTTAACATTTATTTATCTATTTTTAAACACCATTTAAACACTAAATATGTCGTAAATACCAAACGATCTTAGAAAAATCCCAAATTTTTCCTGGATGACCCCTGCCATCCACATAGTCCCCTGTAATTTTTCCAGAACCAAAATCCCTTTTTAAATGCCGTTTTCACTAAAACCGAGCTACAAAACCCTAGAACTCGTTTAACCGAAAATCCTACTTAGACTTCTCCAACGGACCTAAAATTTTGTGTGTGACTTATACATATTATAAAAAACTTATCTGAAATTTTCCAGAATTTTTCATGATATTTAACTATTTTTCACCATTTTTGGCCAAAACCGAGCATTAAATTCACCAAATATTCATCCTTTGTCCAAAAATTACCAACAATTAACAGAACTCATATTTTCAAATATCTAACACCTATGTAAAATTTCATGACCTAACTCTACACGTATCACATTCTGTCCAAAATTCATAAACCATACACAAACCGAACTACCTTGTGTTTCTAGCTTCAAATCGCAAGAATCTCACTTTCTAGCCTTTGCTAGCAACTAGATACAACACCTACAAGCACAATAACACCACACCAAGCAAGTTACACCCACAATCAAGCCATTTCTTTCATGGTTTCGGTTATGATATACTTGTTTTCTCTCTCTCTAGGAGGCGATTTTGAAGTTCAAACCCTAGTGCCTTCGGCCGCTTAGGGTTTTGATTTTTTCTTGATTTTATTGCTTAAATCTTGATCTAATCCTTGGTTCTGATTGATTAGCAGGTTTGTTATTGATCACGGCTATTGTTATAGTTTAGTTTGATCGATAATATCCTATTAATTGATTAAGAATCTTGTGGTTAATCAAGGTTAGGGTTGTTTGTTATTGGCCGTTTCTTGGGTTTCTTGATCTTGATCCTACTTGATCTTGATTCGGCGTTGGTGTTCTTGATCTAGTGGCCGATCTTGATTAGGGTTTCTTGGCTGATTGGTTCCTTGGAGTGCTGGGTTCCTTGGATCTTGATCTTGGCTGATCGATCTTGATCTTGATTGTTCTTCTTGGTCTTGATTAGGTGTTGCTTGATCTTGATCCATTGGCCGTTCTTGATTTGGCTGATTGGCTGATTGGTTCCTTAGTGTGGCCGATTGGTTCTTGGCTGAGTTGAATTCTTGGTTCTTTGGATCTTGGATCTTGATTGTGTTCTTGGCCGATTTGATCTTTGGATCTTGATTGTGTTCTTGATCTTATTTTTGGCTGAGATTTTTCTTGATCTTGGCTGAGATTCTTTCTTTGGATTTTGATCTTGTTCTTGATTTTAATTTTGGTTGAGATTGTTCCTTGATCTTGGCTGAGATTCTTTGGATCTTGATCTTGTTATTGGCCGATTTGTTGATTGGCTGATCTTGATCTTGATTTTGGGGTATCTTGGCTATTTTGTGACCGATCAGGGTGTGGTGTGATTCTTGGGTGTGCATGGAGCAGAAGGGTGGTAATTGCTTTGTTGATCGTGTTAAGCAAGGGTTTTCAGCTAATCGGGTAACGAATATTGATGGGGTTCTCCCTCGTAGGGGGGCTCTGAAAACCGGTTCATCGGAAAACCCTAATGTTACGGGTTCGTCTGTTTCGTTTGCTGCAAACACTACATTCATTGCTCCTTTAAATGATGTTAGCAACAAAGATGGTGGATGTTCAGCCATGGGGAACAAAGATAGTGGTTGTTCGAGCGATAAAAAGGCTATTGGATCAGATTCGTTAAATATTAAACAAGATGAAGGTGTTTCAGCCTTTGTCTCGAATGACAACAAGGTGTTTGGATCTGAATCTTCTTATATTCAGAGGGATGTAGGGAAGGAAAAACTGATGGAAAATTCTAAGCCTTCGTATGTGAGTGTTGTGCAACTTGAAAACAAGACATCGAAGGTAACATTAAGAAAATTAAATGTGGAGTCAACAATGGAAGGAGTTGATGTGGTTATCCCGGTTGAATCTGTCAAGAAAGTTAAAGAAAGGTTTAATAATACTTTGTTTGGCTATTTTTTGGGTAATAGACTTCCTTTTCCGGTTGTTGAGGAATTTGCTAAGAAAAATTGGAACAAATATGGGCTAACGAGACTTATGATGAATGCGAAAGGGTTTTTCTTTTTCAAGTTTCATACGGAAGCTGGGATGATGAAGTTGATTGAAGATGGTCCTTGGATGATTAGGAATGTCCCCATTATTCTTCATATTTGGACTATGGAGTCAGATTTGGAGAAGGAGGATGTACGGTCTGTTCCGGTTTGGGTCAAATTACAGAACATTCCCCTGGGTGCTTTTACTGAGGAGGGTCTAAGTATGCTCGCGTCAAGAATTGGGGATCCGATAAGTATGGATTCTTATACTGCCAATATGTGTAAGGAATCGTGGGGAAGAAGTAGCTTTGCTAGAGTCCAGGTTGAGTTTCAAGCAAATCAGGATATTAAAAGAAAGCTTGTTGTTGCTGTTCCGGATACGTGGGGGGAGACAAATAAGATCTCGGAGATTAAGATTGAATATGATTGGGAGCCCCCCAGATGTTCTCTATGTGAGGTGTTTGGTCATTCGAACACCCAATGCCCGAAACAAGTTCATGATAAAAAGTTAAATGAAGAACCAACGAAAGTCACTAATGATGATGGTTTCCAGAGGGTGAAGGGAAAGAAAAAAGTTAATACGCAAGTCAAAAAACATAATCTTGTCTATCGACCGGTCGTTAAACCTGCTGTGTCACAACCTATAAATAAACCATCTGCTCATCGACAAGACAATAATCATCCTGTGGGTAAACCTACAACTCCTATGGCTGTGGGGGTCCAGTTAAAGGAAAAGCATGCTGTCCAAACCAGTAACCGGTTTGGTAATTTGGCGGACGAATCGGAAAGTGAGGCAGATGATGATGATGTGGAGGAGCTGTTTACGGATGTGGCTAAAGCTATGAAAGCGGATATTGGTTCTGAGGGTGCAAGCACACCCGGTGAATTGGGTGTTTAATGGGTACCATAGCCACTTGGAATATAAGAGGGTTGAACCGCCCTCTTAAACAAAAAGAGGTTCGTAAGGTAATCCAAGAGAATAATATTCAGGTGTGTGCTATTCTTGAGTCTCACGTCAAATTAAACGCGGTTTTTGACGTTTGTAAGAAGATTTGTAAAAATTGGGATTGGACCAGTAATGGTAGTGTTTGTGATAAAGGTACTCGGATTATTGTGGGGTGGAATACGGATTTGGTTGATCTTATGGTTATTGATTATTCGAACCAGGTTCTTCACGTTCAGTTAAAGTTTAAGCTGGATAGCAAGGTGATGTATGGTTCTTTTGTGTATGCAGAGAATTGTTATTTGAAAAGAAGGGAGTTATGGCACAATCTTACTGTTCATAATCAATTCACTCGTGGTAAACCTTGGGCTTTACTAGGAGATTTTAATTGTGCTCTTAATTTGGAAGACAGCCTACATGGTTCTTCCAAAATCTCCACTGGGATGCTTGATTTTTGTGATTGTGTTAACAACATTGAAGTTGAGGATATTAATGGGGTCGGACTCCAATTCACTTGGAGCAATAAACCGAAAACGGGTATGGGTCTTTTCAAAAAGCTTGATAGGGTGATGGGAAACTCTAAATTCATGGAGATTTTTAATGATTCTTCGGCGGTGTTCCTCCCATACCGGATTTCAGACCACTCTCCATGTCTATTGAAATTCCCCTCTCTTATTAAAGGTAAGCCTAAACCGTTTAAATTCCCTAATTTCTTGATTGGAAAACCGGGTTATAATGATATTATTGCTAATGGCTGGAATATTGAGGTGAATGGTTATCACATGTTTCGCGTGGTAAAGAAACTCCAAAACTTAAAACATCCTATCCGCTCCTTGCTGCACCGGCAAGGCAATCTCCACAAGAAAGTTAATGATCTTAGAACCCTTCTAGATGCTTGTCAAACCCGTCTAGACATTGACCCTACGAATTTGGAGTTGATTCGGGAGCAGAGTAGTTATCTCAAGGCTTATCATGAGGCGGCTAAAGATGAGGAAGAATTCCTTAAACAGAAGGCTAAAGTTGATTGGTTAAAGCTTGGTGACTCTAACACTGCGTACTTTCACAATTCCTTGAAAATGCGAAACCATAGGGGTCGTATTGATATTATAAGTGATGCTCAGGGTCGTTTTTTTGAGGGGTTGGATGTTCCTTCGGTGTTTGTTAATCATTTTATGAACATCTTTGGCTCTGATTTGCAACCATTGAGAAAACCGGATAATCAGATTTTTACTACTAAGCTCACGGCCTCTCAGGCGGAGCTTATGGTTAGACCTATATCCGATTTGGAAATCAAGGATGCGTTTTTCTCTATTGGGAATTCCAAAGCGCCGGGTCCTGATGGGTTTTCCTCGGCCTTCTTCAAAAGTTCTTGGGATATTGTTGGGAAAGATGTTTGTATGGTGGTTCATGAATTTTTCAGAAAAGGAAGTCTCCTTAAACAGGTAAACCACACTATTATTGCCCTTATTCCCAAAGTGACCAACATTGTGACTCCTAATGATTTTCGCCCCATCTCGTGCTGCAACACTTTATATAAATGCATTACCAAGATTATCTCGGTTCGTATGATGAAGGGTTTGGAGTCGTTAATTGATATCAATCAGTCTGCGTTTGTGCCTGGGCGTAGGATTTCTGATAACATCCTTTTGACCCAAGAGTTAATGCATAATTATCACACTAATAATGGTCCGCCTAGATGTGCTTTTAAAGTTGATATCCAGAAAGCTTACGATACGGTCAGTTGGGACTTCATTCGTGATATTCTTTTTGGGTATGGTTTCCACGATAGGATGATTCATTGGATAATGGAGTGCATAACCACTTCTTCCTTTTCGATATCCGTGAATGGGAACTTACACGGGTTCTTTAGTGGTAAAAGAGGTCTGAGACAGGGCGATCCGATGTCCCCTTATATTTTCACACTGGTTATGCAAGCTCTCACGTTAATTTTGCATCGTAAGGTTCGTATTGAACGCTCGTTCCGTTTTCATCGTTATTGTGAAAAATTAAATATTATCAATATTTGCTTTGCGGATGATTTGTTCCTGTTTGCTCGAGGTGATGTGAATTCTGCTAAAACTATTATGGGGGCTCTGAATGATTTCAAAGATATGTCCGGACTTACTCCGAGTGTTCCGAAAAGTACCGCGTTTTTCTGTAATGTCCCGAACCGCGTTAAAAGTGGTATTTTGAGTATTATGCCCTTCGTTGAGGGAAGGCTCCCGGTTAAATACTTGGGAGTTCCGCTTATTTCCACGAGGTTAAATTACCGTGATTGTAAGAGGTTGCTGGATTGTATGGATAGTCGGATTGGAAGAATAAAACTTTATCCTTTGCGGGTAAACTGCAGCTGGTCAGGTCTGTTCTGTCGTCCTTATATATTTATTGGTCTGCTGTGTTTTCACTCCCTTCTAGACTTATTACTGATCTTGAGAAACGGATAAAAAATTTCCTTTGGGACTATGGTCACAATAGGGGAAAGCATAAAGTCTCTTGGGATATTGTGTGTCGGCCGAAATGTGAAGGTGGTTTGGGTATCCGGCGTATCCGGGATGTCAATAACTCTCTTCTGGTTTATCATATTTGGAGCTTAATCAATGAGCGTAATTCGCTGTGGGTAAAATGGATTCATGAGTATAAAATGAAGGGGCGAAATTTTTGGAGCTTGCAGATGCCTAACTCGTGTACTTGGGGGTGGAGGAAAATTATTCAGTTTCGTCCCCATATAAGACCGTTTATATGGCATGAAATTGGTAATGGGAGAGCTACTTCAGTTTGGTACGATAAATGGGATGTTCTTTGTCCTTTAATTGATTATATCAACCCTAGAGCAATTCATCGGGCTGGATTGTCTTTACAGACCTGTGTCAGTGATGTTGTTCATCATAATAACTGGGGTTGGCCGCCTGATTGGTCTTTGAGATACCCAATTCTTTCGAACTTAAAAGATGTAAGTATTTGTCCGGATATGAGGGACAAGATAGTGGTTTTGGATGAGAATGGGACTTCGATGAATTTCTCGACTTCAGGTATATGGCATCTTCTTCGGAGACCGGCTGATAAGGTGTCTTGGGTGCAGGTTGTTTGGTTCTCTCAATGTGTTCCAAAACACTCCTTTTTGTTGTGGACTGTGATTCATGACAGGTTGAGCACGCAGAATCGTATTATGGGGTGGAAGATTGGTGGGTATCCAAATCATAACTTGTATTGCTGCCTTCTTTGTAATGGAGAGCCGGATTCTCGTAATCATCTCTTCTTTGACTGTAAGTTCTCTTCTGAGGTTTGGAGTATTGTAAAACTGAAAGGGAAGTTTCAGGGGTGCAGAAATGGTTGGGCGAATATTCTTCAATGTGTGTCTCAATTTGGAATGTCCAACTCTATTGATAATGTTGTTAATCGGCTGTTATTTGGGGTGTCGGTGTACGTTATTTGGAAGGAGCGAAATAACCGGCTTTTCAGGAACTCCTTGAAGACTCCTACGACTATTGCTGAAGAAATTATTAGGGGTACTCGCCTAAAGCTTATGACTCTAAAGTTCAAGAATTCTGAACGGATTAATCGGGTTCTCGAGGATTGGCACTTTCCGATGGGAGTTTCCCATCAAATTGATGATAATGGTTGATTTGTTTTTTTGTTTTGTTTTTTCCTTGGTTCTTGTGTAAGCTTTAGCTGTGTTTACCAGTTTTGGTGGTTTTGGTTTGTCTACTCTTGTATGGCATGTCATACTTGAGAACTAATATGGCACTCTGTCATATTACTTGTATTTTTTGGCTGTGTGAATGCATTTAACCGGGTGAACCCCTTTACCCAAAAAAAAACAAAGATTTAACCGTAAAAATTCGTTTTTGGTTCGTTTAACTCCTTTCTTGGACCAAGATCCCTTGTATAACCCGTATACATCACTTGATCATGCAAGAATCGGTTTCATCTCGGGTTTTCACCCTTTTTCATTTGGAAACCTCCTTTTCTTGCAAGAACACTCAAGAAACGAACATAAACACGTACATAACACAATTTTACCTCGGTTTTTCTTGCTAGAATTCTCGGTTTTTGGATGAAATTATTGAGAGGATGAAAGGATTGTTGAATAAGTTGTTGTAAAAAGAAAAATGGGATGGGGTAACACCCCTAAATCCCGATCGGACCACTTGGAGGGTGGGGTGGGACCCACATCTCCATTTTAAGCCACACATTCGGATTCTCGTAATCCGGATAATGTTTTGGATAATCTGGTTCAGTTTGTTTTTTGGTTAAACGTTTAATTCGGCTTAAAACGAGGCTAAAACGGTCGTTTTTCGGCTTAAAAATGAAATTTATATAAAACCGATTTAAAAACTTAAACCATGACATTTATTAACTTAAAACATCATAGTATTAATAATTGTGCATCTTTTTCGGCTTGATCGATCGTCTCGTGCTTGGTTTGGTATTACAGGTTTCGTTTAACGTACCGACGTACCATTAAATTGAAAATTCTTTTCTGTGCTTTAATTCACTTATCCCGAAGCTTTAATACTTCGTAAACATCACTAAATATTATATATTTCGTCTATAATACAATCCCCGATCGTTCGGGCTTCAATAACCGTTAATCGGTTAATCGTATTTCCAATACGATTAACTGTATAATCGAGTATAATTCGTACTATGAATCATACATACTCGTATAAGCGCATCATAATTCACGTATTCATCATTAAATAACACATAAATAGTATATAGCGGTTAGGGTATACCTGATTTTGCCGGAATCGTTACATTCTCCCCCCGTAAAAGAAATTTCGTCCTCGAAATTTTTACGCGACGACTACTTCTTTTTGAGGAAATAGATGGGGGTATTTCTTCCGGAATTCGTCCTTTCGCTCCCATGTATATTCTGGGCCTCGTTGCGAATTCCATATAACTTTGACCAACGAAATCTTGTTGTATCTAAGTTGCTTGATTTTTCCGTCTACTATTTCTACGGGTTCTTCTACGAAATTGAGTTTATCATTTATTTGGACACCCTCTAAAGGTAACACCGATGTCTCATCCGCCAGACATCTTTTCAAGTTCGATACGTGAAACACGTTGTGTACTGCACTCAGTTCATCGGGTAGTTCTAATCGGTACGCTACGGGACCGATTTTTGTAGTAATATTGAAGGGTCCAATATATCTCGGGGCTAACTTCCCCGCCTTACCAAATCTGAATACACCCTTCCAAGGTGATACTTTCAAATACACTTTATCACCTTTCTCAAATGACAACGGTTTTCTACGGGTATCGGCATAACTCTTCTGCCGATCCTGCGCGGCCTTCAGATTGTTCCTAATTTCAAGGATTTTGCTGGTCGTTTCCTGGACCAGGTCTGATCTAATAACCTGAGTGTCGCCCACTTCAGTCCAGCAGAGTGGTGATCGGCACTTCCGACCATACAATGCTTCGTAAGACGCTGCCTTTATACTGCTATGGTAACTGTTATTATAGGAAAATTCAACGAGTGGGAGATGTTGATCCCAATTTCCTTTAAAATCCAGTACGCATGCACGAAGCAAATCCTCCAGGGTTTGGATGGTCCTCTCATACTGACCATCGGTCTGAGGGTGGTAAGCTGTGCTTAGATCAATGCGCGTTCCCAGCGTTTCTTGGACAGCTTGCCAAAGATTGGAGGTGAAATGGCTATCCCGATCGGAGATGATCGAGATGGGTATCCCATGACGAGACACAATTTCATTTATATAAATTTGCGCAAGTCTCTCAGTGTTATAATTATTCCTAATCGGGATAAAATGTGCCGATTTGGTTAAACGATCCACGATTACCCAAATTGCATCATGTCCTCGGGACGTTTTAGGAAGATGTGTCACAAAATCCATCGTGATTTGCTCCCACTTCCATTTGGGAATTTCCGGTTGTTGTAACATTCCCGAGGGTTTCTGGTGCTCTGCCTTAACTCTCGCACAAGTCGTACATTTACCGACATACGTTGCGATATCCTTTTTCATACCCGGCCACCAGTAGAACTCCTTCACATCCTTGTACATCTTATCCGTTCCCGGATGTATGGAATATTTTGATCTATGTGCTTCGTCCATGATTAATTCACGAAGATCATGGAGGGTCGGGATCCAAATCCGACTTTTGAAATAGAGAATTTCGTCCACGCGCTGTTCGAAATTCTTCTCATTACCGTAAAGTCCCTCCTTTTCCAATTGATCCTCTTTCAATGCCTCACGTTGAGCGACTCGAACCAAGTCAGAAAGGTTCGACTGGACTATCATCCCCTGTGCTCGCACTCGCAATGGCTTAACCCGATCTTTCCTACTCAAAGCATCGGCTACGACATTAGCCTTGCCGGGGTGATAACGGATGTCACAGTAATAATCGCTTAACAACTCGACCCATCTTCGTTGCCTCATATTCAGTTCTTTCTGGTCGAATATGTGCTGCAAAATTTTATGATCGGTGAAGATGGTTCACTTCGTACCGTAGAGATAATGTCTCCAGATTTTAAGTGCGAAGATAACCGCTCCCAGTTCTAAGTCATGAGTAGTGTAATTCTTCTCATGTACTTTTAACTGTCGGGAAGCATAGGCTATAACCTTATTATTCTGCATCAACACGCATCCTAACCCTCTACGCGATGCGTCACAATACACGACAAAACCATCGTCTCCATCGGGGAGACTTAAAATCGGCGCTTGGCACAATTTTTGCTTTAACGTTTGAAACGCCGTCTCCTGCTCTTCTCCCCATTCATACTTTCGATCCTTTTGAGTCAGGAGAGTTAAAGGTTGGGCGATGCTGGAAAAGTTCTCTATGAATCGACGATAATATCCAGCTAAGCCTAAGAATTAGCGGATTTCCTTTGGCGATTTAGGCGCTTGCCAATTCTTAACTGTTTCAACCTTACTCGGATCAACGTGTATTCCTTGATGGTTTACCACGTGACCGAGGAATTGCACTTCTTGTAACCAGAAGTTACACTTGGAGAATTTTGCATACAACTTCTCCTGATTCAGAAGCTCTAAAATTATTCTTAAGTGTTGCTCGTGCTCTTCTTTACTTTTCGAGTAAATCAAAATATCGTCAATAAACACGATGACGAATTTGTCGAGGTAGGGTTTACAGACTCGATTCATGAGATCCATGAACACTGCCGGCGCATTTGTTAGCCCGAAAGGCATAACTAAGAACTCATAATGGCCGTAGCGAGTCCGGAATGCGGATTTTGGGATATCTTCTTCCTAAATTCTAACCTGATGGTAACCCGATCTAAGATCAATCTTTGAGAAATAGCTCGCACCTTGCAGCTGGTCAAACAGGTCATCAATTCGGGGAAGAGGGTACCTATTTTTAATGGTTAACTTGTTCAACTCCCTGTAATCAATGCACATTCTAATGCTCCCGTCCTTCTTTTTCACGAATAATACAGGTGCACCCCACGGGGAAAAACTAGGACGTATAAATCCTTTATCCAACAATTCTTGCATCTCGGACGGTGCAAGTCGGTAGGGTGCTTTAGCAACAGGGCCAGCTTGAGGTAATAAATCGATTCTGAATTCGACCTGTCGGGTTGGCGGTAATCCAGGAAGTTCTTCTTGGAAAACTTGTGGAAATTCGCGTACCACCGGGATATCATCCACCCGTTTCTCATCAGAATCTGTGGCCGTCAAGCTTGCTAGATACGCCACGCATCCCTGGCGTATATATTTTAACACCTTGAGGTGGGATATAAATGGTATCATTGTGCCCGACTTCTCTCCTTGTACTAACACCTCTTCGTCATCCGACACCCGGATCTTGACGATTTTCTTTTCACAGTTTATTTCTACTTTGTTACGTGCTAACCAATCCATTCCCACTATCACGTCAAAACTACCTAATTCTACCGGTAATAAGTCAATTAGGAAGGATTGATCGTTCAGAATAAAAGGGCAATTCCAAACTATCTGATTAACTATCATGGTTTTGCCGTTAGCGACTTCTACGGTGTAAGGTTCTATGGTTTCACTAATCGGAAGGTTTGCTATCGATAGGAAATTAACAGAGACAAAACTTCTATCAGCGCCTGTATCAAATAACACAGAAGCGTAATGATCAGAGACGAGGAATGTACCTGTCACTACGCTGGGGTCCTGGCGTGCTTCGTTCGCCCCCATCACGAATGCTCGGCCTCTCGCCGGATTGGACGACGATGCCTGACCCATGATTTGCCTCCCAATTCCTCCCTGGTTCAGTCTCGGAAAGTATCTCTTGAAATGATCTGTGCTGCCGCATTCAAAGCAAGCACGGCTGGTGGTCATCATTTGGTTTCCTTGTGGGTTTTGTTGTCGGGCTGGTTGGGTCCTAAATGGCTGCGCACGGATAGGTTGCGGTTGTCGGTTCAGGTTTGTCCTACATCTCGGTGCGTAGTGCCCCTCCTTGCCACACCGGTGGCACACTACCTCCTTGCACACGCCACCATGCTGGTAACCGCATTTCCCACACTTAGGAACGTCCCTTTCTGCGATTCCTGCCTTCCGCCTGAACTAGTCATGGCGTAGTTCTGGGCAGCGGGCCTAGCACGTTTATTTTGCTGCTTCTCTTGGATCCTACTGTCGTACGTACCTCGCTTTCCCCCAGCAGACTCTCCTGCCACCTTCAGTGACCCACTCCTCACGAAATCGTATGTGACGATACCAGCTTGCGTCACCGCACCCTCAAACGTCTGGTGTCCCCCAGCGTTGACTATACTCCTTACTACTGGAGTTAGTCCCCATATATAACGCTCAACCCTCTTTGACTCAGGGGTGACCAACCATGGCACCAACCGCGACAATTCATTAAATCGATTCGTATAACCCAAGTGGTCTGCCCCCTGCATCTCCAAGTTCCACAACTCGTTTTCTAACTTCTGCAGTTCGTTTTTCGGGCAGAAATGTTCCAGTACCAGGGCTTTGAGTTCTGCCCAGGTCATGCGGTTTGTCGCTGCCTGACCGCGAGTTTGTACTATTGTGTTCCACCATGTCAAGGCATGGTCCGTGAACATGCTGGTAGCATACTTAACAATGTACTCCTCAGGGCAGTTACTGATGTTCACAACCGACTCTATTTTCTCAATCCACTTAACCAACCCATTGGGTCCCTCAGACCCGCTAAATTCTAGGGGCTTGCACAACATAAAATATTTAATTGAACATCCCCTTGTTGCAGGAGTCGGTTCAGTGCGGTTCGTTTCTACACTGGGTATAGGGCCATTACTGTCTGTAAGGCGGTGCGTCATTACTTGGAATCGGGTTACCGTTCGGTGGAGGATTAACATTTTGTTCCCCAGCATTATTGGTGGTCGTTTGATTGCTCGCAGGGTCTGGATTGGTCGTATTGTTAATACTGGCGGCGATGCGCGATACTATATCCGGTATCGCCGCCTCTAACTGTCGAGCAATCAGACGACTCACATCCACTTCTGACATTTGAGCTGACCGTTTAGGTGCCATTCTACACAACATTAAGAAAAATACATATAATTAATACAAAATCCAATCTCGATACACAACACATATTCCATTCATTAATAAACATTAGTACATTTTACATAATCATTAGTACACATTACATTAACGTCAGCCCATAGATTAAGTTTTCATACATCAGTCCTACATCGGCATCATTTCGACATAACCCGCTATGGGTCAGTGCTTGAATGATACATCAAAAATATCTACAATAATACTCCCAAACAAAAAGAGACCCCCTATGGGCTAGTGGCTGTACTATAACTACCCAAGATTCACTCTATGTTAGCATCGCCACTGACTGCTTACACAGAGTATCAAAAAGCGGACCCTGACTACTACCACCCTAACATGATCTAAACATGGTGGTATACCAACCACACCATCACTGCCACCATCACTACTAACACCGCCATCAAACCCCGGATCCGTGTCTCCATCCGGTCAATCATCCACTGGGAGTATGCACCCTCCCTCCTCAGCTGACCAATCGCGTACTGGCTGTCCAGTACGCAGTCCGCCAAGTGATTCCTCCTCTGAATACCCACCGTCAAAGCGACGGTGTGATCAACCACCTGCTCATGGAGCACTCGAAGCCATGCAGTCTCGGAGGAGGGACGCTCATCCCTCTCCGGCCTAGGGGTACCCCACACGGGTGGAGGCACAGGCTCAGGCTGGAGGCGGGAGGACTCGCCCCTGTGGTAAGTGGGTCTGGGTGGGGTAGAGGTAGGTGGGACATAAGGGACACTGATCTGCGCCGTGAGGCGGGGACCGGGTCTGGGAGGGGTAAGGGTGACCTGTGGTGCGGGTGGGGTGGGGGATCTGGCAACCCTAGCAGGGGAGGACAAGCTAGCACTCCTATGGCTAGTCTTAGTAGGCTCAGTGCTGGAAGCTAAGCGTAAACTCCTAGAGTCCCCGGAACTGGTCTCCTCCGGGTCCTCCTCTACTGATAAACTTCGTGATCTTGACATCCTTACCTGTACACAAGTTAGCAAACATATAGTTCCTTCCATAATGTAAATCATAATTAAATTAGTATACACACATTTATACAACCTTGTCACATAAAAATATTATCATATACTTACACATATGTTGCCGATTTTACCTATTAATGTTCCCCGTGACTTCCCCTGAATTCCCTCGTGCGGACAAGTCTGTTATTATGTTCCGGACCATAATAACTCACTTGTCCATCCAAGTTCATCCAGATCTCGTCACTATATATTATTAGTTGATATTCAGATCCTATAATACTTGAGCTACTGGTTATATTTTAGGTATCTTTTAAAGACATCCTAATTCTTTATAACCAATGGCTCTGATACCAAGTTCTGTAACACCCCGTAACCGCAGCGGAAACGTAAACGGGATGCAACAGACACATCTGATATCAACAGCATTGCTTATAAAGAAAACACCACTACATTAATTTACATCATATTACATTGTTCCATGTTTAGTCCCGTCTAGGCGATAACATATAAGTTTTACCAATAATACATTAACATATTAATACAACATGATCACTAAGCTTCCACAAAATCACACATCATCAACCATGTAGCACTTATTCCAGTTTGGGAGTACCTAGAAAGCATGTAAAGAAAACGGGTCAACTACGAATAGTTGGTGAGTTTCACAATTTGAATAAACCATGATAAATTCATATCATAATATAATATTATCTGGGGACACTGTTAACCCAGTACTGTACTCATTCTGGGGGCAACGTTAACCCAGAAACACTACCTAAGACATCTGGGGACACAGTTAACCCAGTAACACTTCCAAAGACATCTGGGGACACAGTTAACCCAGTAACACTTCCAAAAACATCTAGGGACACAGTTAACCCAGTAACACTTCCAACGACATCTGGGGACACAGTTAACCCAGTAACACTTCCAAAAACATCTGGGGACACAGTTAACCCAGTAACACTTCCAAAGACATCTGGGGACACAGTTAACCCAGTAATGTACCCATTCCATACGATTCCCGTACAATCAAATATTTATAAATACACACAATTCCATGCGTTCAGTATGTAATTAAACATTTAAATAATAACATGCTTTCCGCCCCGGGAAAATATTTAAAAATAATTCAGAAAAAGGGGCTCGTGAAACTCACTTTATCGTAAGCAATTAAGTAACACAATACTCCAGCTACTAGTCCAAATCTGTAATACGATCCCTAGTTCGTTACTATACAATCACTATTAACATAATCTTTAACCGTGTTAACCGGTACATCTGGGGACACTGTTAACCCAGTACTGTAACCGTTCCGGGGGAAATGTTAACCCAGAAACACTTTTTCGGACTCAGATTGTGATATCGTTTAGAGTTCACTAGTCAGATTTACTATTAGTTGTTTTTCCCGTTTTGCGTGCCTAGCACGGTTATCCATTTTTATGTTTCAAAAATGAGTTTGGTCACACACGACCCGAAAATAGTTGTTAATTGATAAATTAACTAAATTTGTGGAATTAGGGCTCGGTTTAGACGCCCCGATTGGCCGCGGGACCCGTTTCCGTTTTTAGCGTACCGTAAACTGTTAAAAATTACTCAAATCATCCGAATTATTTTCGGATGATTCATTTTTACTTGTTTAACTCAATTATATGAAAATAGTTCATCTTTAGGGTTTTTATACATCAGCCAGCTCGCTTATGCGAACTTTACCGGTTTACGCGTTTTAAGCTTTAAAAGTTTGTTTTAGCACAAATAATTATCCGTTTAGTCTCGGATCTTGAAATTTTGCACAAATCACTTTTTGACAGTGGGGAATTTTATAAAAATATTTCCAGAATTAATTTTTATGTTTAACATTTATTTATCTATTTTTAAACACCATTTAAACACTAAATATGTCGTAAATACCAAACGATCTTAGAAAAATCCCAAATGTTTCCTGGATGACCCCAGACATCCGCATAGTGCCCTGTAATTTTTCCAGAACCAAAATCTCTTTTTAAATGCCGTTTTCACTAAAACCGAGCTAGAAACCCTAGAACTCGTTTAACCGAAAAGCCTACTTAGACTTGTCCAACGGACCTAAAATTTTGTGTGTGACTTATACATGTTATAAAAAACTTATCAGCAATTTTCCAGAATTTTTCATGATATTTAACTATTTTTCACCATTTTTGGCCAAAATCGAGCATTAAATTCACCAAATATTCATCCTTTGTCCAAAAATTACCAAAATTTCACAGAACTCATATTTTCATATATCTAACACCTCTGTAAAATTTCATGACCTAACTTTACACGTATCACAATCTGTCCAAAATTCATAAACCATACACAAACCAAACTACCTTGTGTTTCTAGCTTCAAATCGCAAGAATCTCACTTTCTAGCCTTTGCTAGCAACTAGATACAACACCTACAAGCACAATAACACCACACCAAGCAAGTTACACCCACAATCAAGCCATTTCTTTCATGGTTTCGGTTATGATATAAAAACAAAGATTTAACCGTAAAAATTCGTTTTTGGTTCGTTTAACTCCTTTCTTGGACCAAGATCCCTTGTATAACCTGTATACATCACTTGATCATGCAAAAATCGGTTCCATCTCAGGTTTTCACCCTTTTTCACTTGGAAACCTCCTTTTCTTGCAAGAACACTCAATAAACGAACATAAACACGTACATAACACAATTTTACCTTGGTTTTCTTGCTAGAATTCTCGGTTTTTGGATGAAATTATTGAGAGGATGAAGGGATTGTTGAATAAGTTGTTGTAAAAAGAAAAATGGGATGGGGTAACACCCCTAAATCCCGATCGGACCACTTGGAGGGTGGGGTGGGACCCACATCTCCATTTTAAGCCACACATTCGGATTCTCGTAATCCGGATAATGTTTTGGATAATCTGGTTCAGTTTGTTTTTCGGTTAAACGTTTAATTCGGCTTAAAACGAGGCTAAAACGGTCGTTTTTCGGCTTAAAAATGAAATTTATATAAAACCGATTTAAAAACTTAAACCATGACATTTATTAACTTAAAACATCATAGTATTAATAATTGTGCATCTTTTTCGGCTTGATCGATCGTCTCGTGCTTGGTTTGGTATTACAGGTTTCGTTTAACGTACCAACGTACCATTAAATCGAAAATTCTTTTGTGTGCTTTAATTCACTTATCCCGAAGCTTTAATACTTCGTAAACATCTCTAAATATTATATATTTCGTCTATAATACAATCCCCGATCGTTCGGGCTTCAATAACCGTTAATCGGTTAATCGTATTTCCAATACGATTAACTGTATAATCGAGTATAATTCGTACTATGAATCATACATACTCGTATAAGCGCATCATAATTCATGTATTCATCATTAAATAACACATAAATAGTATATACCGGTTAGGGTATACCTGATTTTGCCGGAATCGTTACATGAAAGTCCCCACAAACACAAGTGATTAACTTCGTGCCGGTGACGTGTGGATAGTACTATCGGTTTGACAAACCCAACGGACAGAGCCGGTGGGGTATGCCGAAACATGTTAACCTAGTTTCACATTGTCATTTAAACTTATTACATACTGCTATGTGGTGTTAGACATAGTACATACTTGGGGCAAAGTGGCTGTTAAATGCCAACGGGAGTGCATGGGAAGGGGTGGCCATGTGTTTTAGCTCGTTTCGGTTTCACTTGTGGCTTAGTATAATACATCATACACATACGAACCTTACGAACTTGTGTACCGATTTTTGTTCGTACTCTTGAAACTTGAAACTCACCAACTAGACGTAGTTGACCCGTTTAAACATGCTTTTCAGGTAAACCGAAGTTGGAATGAATTGCTTACGTGCTTGGTGTTAGAAGCAAAGTTGAATAGCTGTGAATAGATGCAAATACATAGTAATGAATAAGAAGCCGTGAACCGGTTATGTGATTTCCATCTAGTTTGTAAACATAGTACCAACCCCTGTAATATGATGTAAATTAGTTGTTGAATTTCATTATAAATAATGTGGTTGATACCAGAATTATCTGTTACATTCCCGTAGTACGCTTTCGCAATTACCTAGTCGGGGTGTGACAGAAGTTGGTATCAGAGCCATTGGTTATAAAGAATTAGGATGTCCCTTAGGATACCCTAAGATAACATTAGGCTCGATTAGCTCTGGGAATAAAATAATATTAAATAATATATACTGACGATTCTAATGATGAACTCGAATGGAGAAGTGGGTTATTATGGTCCGGAACGTAATAACGGACTTGTTTGTACGAGGGAATTCGAGAAAAAGTCGTTAAACGATCCAATAGGTAAAAACAGCAACATATGTGTATAAAATATAATGATAAATAATTATATATGTATATACACCGGTATATGTGCTTATGTGTATAAATACCTGCATGTATTAATTTATGATTAATATAATCGAAGGATATTATTCTTATTACTAACCATTGTGCAGGAACATGTCGAGGTCTACGGATCGTTTACCTATTGCGGTACCAACCTTATCTGGAGAGGAGGAAGACCCGGAAGAGGAAACTGGGGAGGAACCAGAGGAGGAGATGAACGGAAGTCTAGGAGACGCGGTGGTCCCCCATCAGGTACCCACAGATCAACTCGATTTATCAGGTTACCGTTGTGACACTTATCCCCCTAAGGAATCCCCTAGGAATGATATAGGACAGGGAGCCACTAGTGCCTACCAGACCCCAGTGAGAGACCCTACACCTCCAGCACCCCATGTTTCCCCACCCACTATTAGAAACCGTTAGACCGCTCGTATTTCAGTGCGCCAACCTGAGCACACCTCTCCCCCACCTCGATCTACATACCATAGGGGAGAAACATCACGTGTCCAGGTCACTGAGATACCTATTCCTACTTGGGGTCTACCTGCACCGATACCAGAGCCACCCCTTCTGTCTGATTCCGCATGGTTGGGTTTAGCGACTGATCAGATCGTAGAACAATCACACTCGATAAATAACCTTAGACAATTCAAACAAGAAACTCAGGAAGATGTTTGGTACCTACATCAAAATATGAGGGATGTGAGGAGAATGAATACTGGCCACCGATGGCGACTGGAGCAGATTGATTCTCATCTTTGGATCGATAGGGCGATCTTGGTAGCTGTGATAGCTGTTCTTGATTGTAGGGGTGTGCATAAGTAGGTCCTACCCGAAAAAAACCGAACAACCGACCTGAAAAAACCCGATCCCGACCCGACCCTAATTAAATACTCATTTAATCGGTCCACTATATTTTAATAGAGTCGGGTTCGGGTCGGGTTCGGTCTTTAGCCCATAAAGACCTAAAAAACCCGAAGTCCGATATTGGAATTTGGATCTCATCAGCTCATGGCCCATAATAGCTGCATAACCCTAAAAAAACATGCACGACACAAATAAACTTCCAAACTTACGTTCCATTATACTCCATTACATCTGATCGCTGCTACTCTCTGCATTAAACTCCAATTCAATCTGCTCGCTGCTACTCTGTTTGATCACCAACTCACCAGGTCTACATTAAACCTTTATCATGAATCAGTTATTAATTTTTGATTGATCAATCACACAATTTTTGTAATACAACACTTGCTTTTGATACCTGTTGATCTGTATTGTAAACGAACAATAACTGCTTTGATCAATTACTACATAGTTGCTTCCAATAAATGTTTTACCTGCATTTATAAAACCTACACTAAGTAAGTTATGCAACAATCACTATATTTTTATAACATCTATATTACGAAAATCAATTTCATATAATATATAATATTTGTATCATATAATATATAATCTGATCTTTCATGAGCTCCTTTGTGGCTTTGCCAAGGATGAATTGATGGCCCATAAGTTAATTATATAAAAAGAATCAACTTCATGATATTTTTTAGAGGATGCTCTATAACGTTAAGTGACTCGATAAATATTGATACAAACATGATGATCAGTAAATATGTTAAAAATTTGTTTGATGTTATTCATAGATTTTAATACTATATTTTTTTGTTAATTAAATGTAGATGGAGTCGACGAATGTTGAAAATTTATCAAGTGACGAATCTCTCAGAAGAGATAAGAGGAAGTCCCCACCTGTTGTTCAAATAGAAAATGCAAAAAAGAAAAGTAAAACCACAAGTTCCAATAAAGTGACAAGTTCTGGTAACACGAGCGCTTCCAAAAAGACGGGAGCTTCCAAAAAGAAAGGAGCTTCAAAAAAGCCTAGTGTTTGGGTTGATTTTGAGAAGTTTGTGGACAAGGACGAGAAACAAAAGGCAAGATGCAAGCATTGCTCAGCTGAATTGGCAGCACACCCAAGGTTAAACGGCACATCAGCGTTGCGCCGACATGTCCTTAAATGCGAACAACACCCCGATTACATGAAAAATCAAAGCAACATATTTCTTAAAAAGAACGATGATGTTGAGGGTGGTTCTTGCGAGGTCAAAACTTGGAAATTCAATGCTGAAGCATGTGACAGAGCTGTAACCGAGATGGTTATACTCGATGAACTTCCTTTTTCATTTGTGGAGCATGTGGGATTTAGAAGGTTTTGCCAAACCTTGAATCCGAATGATAAGCCACCTAGCAGGACCACTGTTGGGAGGAATACTGGAAATATATATTTGGAGGAAAAGGCGAAATTGAAGTCATTTTTTGCAAATAGTAATAGGAGGATTTGTCTAACCACCGACACATGGACATCGATACAAAATGTCAACTATATGAGTGTCACGACTCACTTCATCGATGACAATTGGGTGTTGCACAAGAGGGTCATTAATTTTGAGGACATCACCAGCCACAAGGGTGAAGACATTGGTAGGGCTCTAATTCAGTGTCCAAAGGAATGGGATATTGAAAACATCTTAACCATTACAGCAGATAACGCTTCAGCAAATAATACGACAATAGAGTTTGTAAAAGACAGGTTAGACAATTTATTGGGGGACGGGAGGTATGTACAAGTCAGATGCATGGCACACATTTTCAATCTGATTGTGAAAGATGGATTACGTGATGGGGCCACCCCAATTGAGCGGATAAGAAACGCGATTCGATATATCCGACAATCTCCGAAAAGACTAGACGCGTTTAAAAGATGTGTTAAAGAAGAAAGGATTGAAATTAAAGCATTAGTATGTTTGGATATGCCCACCAGATGGAATTCTACATTTGACATGCTAGACAGGGCCGAAAAATTTGAGAAGGCGTTTCAAGCGTTTGATTTGGCACACCCAAGTTTTAAAAATGATTTGGGTGATGGTTTTTCTAAAATTACAGATTGGAGTTACGTGAGAAAGATAAGAGATTTATTAGAATTGTTTAAGATTAAAACCACCAATGCTTCTGCTACTAAACATGTGACTATTAACATGTTTTATAGTGAAATAATGGATATCTATAGGCATTTAAGAAAAATGAGAGATACAGACCTTGAAAGTAAATTTATGGCTGATAAGATGCAAGATAAGTTTGACAAATATTGGGGGACTAGTAACAAAGGTTTTAATTATATTCTCTACTTTGCCGCTATATTAGATCCTCGATTGAAATTGCGTGTTTTATCATTTGGATTTGCGGAAGTATTTAGGGCTGAAAAAAGGAATGAGACAGATGAGCAACTTAAAAAAGGATCGAGACAACAGTTTCCTTTATAACATTTGAACTAGAGATAGTGTTTAAGCATTATGAGTATGAGTTAATAGGGAAAGGCCAAGTTCAAGTCAAGCTTCTCAAAGGGCAAGTAAGGTTGCGGGTTCAACAGATGGATCGAGTAGTTTTTTTGCTTAGTTTAAATCGGCTGGCGGTTCTAGCTCGTATGAAACTAAAAAAGAACTTCAGAAATACCTTGATGATATAGAGGAGCCTGATTATGAGGGATTTGACATTTTACAATGGTGGAAAGCTTCGTCTTCAAAATATCCGATATTAGCAAAAATGGCGAAGGGTACGTTTACCAATTTACTAAAAATTATTTTTTTCCTTTTAAATTAACCTATCATTCATTATAATTATTGTAGATATATTAGCTATCCCGGTTTCGAGTGTGGCTTCGGAGTCGGCTTTTAGTACGGGCGGGAGAGTTGTGGAACCGTACAGAAGTTCTTTGACCCCTTCAATTGTTGAGGCATTAATATGCACGGGAGATTGGATTGGCATGTCAAGCAAGAAGATAATCAATGAAAGCCCGACTGATTTTGACGATATCGGAAAAGGTAGATTTACAATACATACACTATGCATGCCCTTTTTTAGTTCGTTTATGTGGTATTTATATTTAGTAATATATGGTTGTTTTTTTTGTAGAAATTTATGAGAAAGCGGAACCGGGTAACATGAATCCAGGGCTCTAATAATCGGTGGTTGTGTGAATGTGGGTTTGAGGAACATTGCTTAAATATTTGAGATATGGAAAACATGAAGGTTGTTCGTTTTTTTTTATTGTCGGTTTATTTTGTGTTTGCGAGAAAAAATATTGTTTGGTTTAGACTTTGGACGGTTTATTTTGTGTTTGATTACACTATCCGGTTAAAAATTTTAAGTCTCATATATTTTGTGTTTGGTTTAGTCTTTTAAGCATTAATTAATTTAGATCAGGAGGAAACGGGCTGTAGAGTGTATTATATCAGCAACCAACACTGTATTAGATCAGGCTGATCTAATACTGATCTGATCAGCAACACTCATCTGATCAGCAGCTGTAGCACCCATTAACTACCTGCAGTGGCGGATGCAATGTGTTGGCACTTGGCAGGGGTAGCGGCAGGGTTGTTAATTTTTATAGACGTGTGGTTAAAGTAGTAGTTACATCAAGTTTTTAGTCTATTTTTCGACTAATTTGACTTGCATGGAATGCAAACAAAAATTGCAAATTCATGTCATATGTATGTATTAAAAAGCATATGCCATCTAATGATTTATAGAGAATGATACATGTTAGGAGATAATAATACCAAAATTTGTAATAGTTCACCAATGGTTACATAGTGTTTCCCCCTGTGAAGTCTTATAAACTATAACAATATCTTTTATTGTAGGAAGTTTACATAATAACCTTCCTGCCAAGGTTATAACATGTGCAATCATTTAAGCCAAATTTGTAGGACTTAAGCAAGGCCAGTGTTAAGAAAGTTGTCAATAGAGGTTGTCAAATAATCCGTTTAACCGAACGGGCCCGAAAATCGAACCGGTTTGAAACTGATTTTGTATAAACCGGTTTGAAACCGATTGAAACTGTAGTTTCGAAATCGCTTTGTAATTTTCTCTACCAAAACCGGTTAAGTGAACCGAAATCGGCCAAAATTGGTCAAAACCCGAACTGAAATTGATCAAAACCTAAACCAAAACCGATCGTAACCAGATCAAAAACTAATTTCGACCAGAACTGAAACCGATCATAAACCGGTTTTGGCTTTTGTTGACCAAACCGAACCGTTTTTAACTCAAACAGGTTTTGAGTTTTAAACCGGTTTATACACCTCTAGTTGTCATTTAATATATATAAAAAATATATAATTATAAGAATGTACAACAAACTAAGAAAACATTACAATAAAGACAATGCTTAACAAAGTGTACAACTAAAACGAGTAACCCAGAGCCGGTACGCGTATAACGCGAAACCAGGCCCGTGACATGCGATACACGTGACTGGGTGCTTGTATGAGCGAAACACATTTACGAACCCGGTACACGCGTAACCTAGCCCGATACATGAAAATCACGAAATTTGGCGCCCGTCCGCGAAACGGGTAAAAGAATTTTTCTTAGTGTACAGTTTAACTTTTTTTTTGCGCCACCCCTAAAACAATTTTCTAGATCCGCCACCGAACTACCTACTCTTGGATCACAAATTGTACCCTCTTTTGACTGCATTTTGATACTTTATCAGAAATACGTTTTAGCTCTTTATGTTTGTTTTACCGTTAGAACTCACTTTTTGTTAACCTAAATGTTTGAACTTCTATTTAAAAGCAAAGATGTAGCCTGCTCAAATATGTTACAAAAGTAAAGCAAAGGACTATATATGTAACTAATTAAAAGGATAAAAATTTAGCCTGCTTTCTGTAACCCTATTTAAGATAAAATTAAGCCCAACATTTTAATAAAAAAACATAAGTGGCCTTTCTTGTAACCCTAAAAAAATCGCCCCCCTGCCACTATTCTTCTATATATTAATATTTTCCCCAATTTGCAAACTCAATTTTATATTTCACCTGTAGGCTCTACTTTGATTAGAGGTATAATGTTAAATATTTACTCTTTTGATATATTTTATAGTCAAATCATGTATCAAATAAATATTTGTTTTCTTTTTAATTTACCATAGATGGATTTAAGGAGAGTTCCAAAGATTTCTACAGTTTGGACAGAGTTTGAGAAGTTTACTGATGAGGAAGACAAGAAAAAAGCAAGATGCAATCACTACTCAATGGTTTTCAATGCAAACATGGCTACAAATGGAATAGCTTCATTGATAAGGCATCTTAGTTTATGTCCAAAAACGTCCTGCTAATCGAGAGGTCGCTTAGAAGATGGTTGCGGATAACTATAAATAAATGATTCAGTTCTTTTTTCTTTTCTCTAGACTTTATCTTTGTGTTTGGTTTGAAGTTTTTTATCTTCTTTTCTCTAGACTTTATCTTTGTGTTTGGTTTGAAGTTTGTTATCGATCATGTTTGTTCTTTGAAATAACAAGTGATTAAGTTCAATATCGATCTGATAATTTATGTTTTCATGGTATTTTTATATGATTGTATCAAAACTTGGTGTGTTTGAGTTACTGCTTGTTTTTGATATTCGGTAACCAACAATTAACAAACACGTTTTCACTAAGACATTTCATCCAACACTTGGAGTGCATACTAAATTAAACAATAAATTAAAACTATATTGATAAATTTTGGTTCAAATTTGAGAAATCATAATATATTCAACTAGAAAGCAACAATCAAATATCAATTTCAACATAATCAAATAATACATTCAACTTAAGTTAAAGAATTTATAGAATTTTTACCTGACCAGTTGTTTGTGTTTAGAGTTACACAACAACAATGGCAGCTGCTTCACCTTCATCAAGCTCCTTTCACTCAAATCACCAATCACCATAACTGATCATCAAGCCAATTGATTGAAAGATTGAAAATCACCATATTGAAAAATATTAAACTGGTGTCGGTCTTTTGTGAACATACCCGAGGACCGATCAGAATGAAGACCGATAACCGATCAGAACCATCGGTCATGTAGTCGGTTCTTATTTTCATATTAATCGGGTATCGGGTCGGGTCGGGTCGGGTTTTACATTGTGCACACCCCTACTTGCTTGGTTGGTTTATCTTGTACGTATGGATAAATAGAATAGAATAGTATAGTTGGTTGTACATAGTCTTTTGACTTCCCATGCAGCAATTTTGTAACAACATGTTGAGCTGGCTTGGGAGTTGTTTATTGTTTAGTACTATTACAAGTACTGGCCCTTATCGAGTTAAGTCTATATGTCACTTAGTGACAAGTTTTGATACGCATATACAAGCGCTGACCTATACCAGGTTAAGCCCATGCGCTAATTTTGAGATGCATATGTACAGTAATGATTATGGTTAATACAAATGTATTTTCTTTGGCATAGTTGTGTGTTTGTGAATTGTAATATCGTAATGTTGTGCTGGTTATAGTGGAACGATAATACTTATTATATAATTGATTATTTTATAGAAGGGCCCCAAAGAAAGAAAACACTTTGTCTGAGGCGGAAGTGGCCGCAATGATTGCTCGTCAACTACAAGCAGTGATACCAAATATTGTAGCACAAGTCACTGCAGACATACGTGCCAACAATACTGTTAACGAACCTACGAGCACCACTACGGTCACTGCTAATATACCTCCGCTGGACACTAATGTAGCCCTGGGTGTTACTACCCCACTGAATACTGATAATGTTATGAATACTAATAATGCTCACCCGACTGTTAATGTCGTTGGGAACCCTGAAACTGTTTTGAACACCGATAATGTCACACGAATCCAAACCCCGTACCGGTTATCAACACAACTGCTAATAATAACACCCAACCAAATACCGGTAATACTCGTAATAATCCCGAACCCCCACATCTGGATTACACGTATAAACAGTTCACATCGTGTAAACCGACTGAATTCAAAGGTATTGAGGGACCGAACGGTTTGGTCAAATGGATTGAAAAGAACGAATCCGTGATTAATATTAGTGAATGTCCACCAGACCGTATAGTCAAATTTGCTACGAGTATGTTTCTGGATCATGCTTTGATGTGGTGGAACACAGTGTTCCAAATAAGGGGGCAAGATGCTATAAACCGTATGTCATGGACCGAACTTAAAACCCTTATGCTAGAGCATTTTTTCCCGAAAAGTGAGATTCAAAGATTGGAACATGAGTTGTGGAATTTGGAAATGAAGGGTGCTGACGATGTAGGATATACAAATCATTTTAATGGACTGTCTCTCTTAGCACCGTGGTTAGTGACTCCGGAAGCTAAACGTATTGAACGCTACATCTGGGGATTGACTCCTGCCGTGAGGAGTATAGTTAATTCAGTAGACCACCCAACATTGGAAAGTGCTGTATCTCAAGCGGGTGTTGTTACTTTTGATCTTATGAGAAGTGGTGTGATAAGGATGCCGGGGGAAATATCGAGTTTGAAACGATCTGATTATGGGACAAGGATGCAAGAGAACCCTCAAATAAACGAGCCCGTCCGAATACCCGAAATTATGCCATGACCAGTTCAAATGTGAAACAAGAATCTTATAACCAAAGTGTGGGAAATGTAATCTTCATCATACGGGTGATTGTAAATCAGTAGTTTGTCACAAGTGTGGAAGAACTGGACACTATGCCCCCAATTGTAGAACCCCCACCAATAATGTAAACCGACCACAACAACCAATCCAACTACCTCGACCTCAACCAACCCGACCACAACTCAATCAACAAACCCCACCCACCATGAACCTCCGTACCTGCTACGAATGTGGTAGTACGGATCATTTTCGGAGATACTGCCCCAAGCTGAACCAGGGTGCAGTGAGAAGGCAGAATCAAGCACAAACATCAACCTCCAACGCAGCTAGGGGACGCGCGTTTGTAATAGGATCGAGTGAAGCGCGACATGATCCGAACGTGGTGACAGGTACATTCTTAGTTTCCGGTCAGTATGCTTCAGTTATGTTTGATACGGGCGCCGATAGAAGTTTCGTATCTGTTAACTTTTTACCCTTAGAAAATATGCCGGTTAGTGAGCTAACAAAACCATATACTATAGAACTCGCTAACGGTAAGCCTATACTTGTTAACCGAATAGTCCGAAACTGTTCCCTCATCCTAAACGACCACCCATTCCTTATTGATTTATTTCCAGTGGAATTAGGAAGTTTCGATGTTATAGTCGGTATGGACTGGCTGTCTAAATATAGAGCTGAAATTGTTTGTAAGGATAAGACGGTTAGGATACCTCTCTCGAATGATAAGGCAATGACTGTTCAAGGTGAGAAATCTGGTACCATGTTGCCTCTCGTATCCCAACTTAAGGCATTAAAGTATTTGCGCAAAGGTTGTACATTATACTTGGAAAGCGTAATAGTTAAGGAACCCGATGAAAAGCAAACAGAAGACATCCCAGTGGTACACGAGTATTCAGATGTATTTCCCGATGAGTTGCCTGGTTTACCACCGACCCGACAAGTTGAATTCCGTATTGACTTGATACCGGGAGCATCACCCATTGCTAAGGCACCTTATCGACTTGCACCTTCTGAAATGCAAGAACTGTCCAACCAGTTACAAGAGTTACTGGATAGGGGTTTTATCTGACATAGTTATTCGCCGTGGGGAGCACCAGTGTTATTTGTGAAAAAGAAAGACGGAAGTTTTCGAATGTGTATTGATTATCGGGAATTGAATAAAGTGACTATAAAGAATAGATACCCCTTACCCCGAATTGATGACTTGTTTGATCAGCTCCAGGGTGCGAAGTATTTTTCGAAAATTGATCTCATCTCGGGTTATCATCAAGTAAGAATTCAGGAAGAAGATATTCCAAAAAGAGCATTCCGAACTCGGTATGGTCACTATGAATTTTTGGTTATGTCGTTTGGGTTGACCAATGTGCCTGCAGTATTTATGGATCTAATGAACCGGGTTTGCAAACCTTACCTTGATAAATTCATGATAGTGTTTATCGACGACATTTTGATATATTCGAAAAGTAAAGAAGAACACGAACAACATCTGCGGTTAATCTTGGAACTATTGAGGCAAGAAAGGTTATATGCCAAGTTGTCTAAATGTGAATTATGGTTACCAGAAGTACAATTTTTAGTACATATTGTGAATCAACAAGGAATCCAAGTCGACCCCGGTAAAATTGAGGCCATTAAGAATTGGCAAGTACCTAAATCGCCGAAATAAATTCGCCAATTTTTGGGATTACCTGGGTATTACCAGCGATTTATTGAAAACTTTTCAAGTATTGCTCAACCTTTAACCCTCCTAACTCAGAAAGATCGAACATATAATTGGGGAGAAGAACAAGAAATGGCCTTCCAAACGTTAAAACAAAAGTTATGTGAAGCTCCAATATTAAGTCTCCCAGATGGAACTGATGAATTGGTGGTCTATTGTGACGCGTCTCGTAAAGGTTTGGGATGCGTACTGATGTAACGAAAGAAAGTAATAGCGTATGCCTCCCGAAAATTAAAGGTACACGAGAAGAATTACACAACCCATGATTTGGAATTGGGAGCAGTTATTTTTGCATTGAAGATTTGGAGACATTACTTGTATGGCACCAAATGTACCATCTATACTGATCACAAAAGCCTACAACACATATTTGATCAGAAGGAACTGAACATGAGACAAAGAAGATGGGTAGAACTGTTAAACGATTATGATTGTGAAATTAAATACCATCCGGGTAAGGCCAATATAGTAGCTGATGCTTTAAGCCGAAAAGACAGAGTTAAACCGTTGAGGGTACGAGCACTCGGAATGATTGTCCAAAGTAGCCTAACCGAACAAGTTCGTGTTGCACAAGACGAAGCCTTAAAAGCAGACCAGTTAGAAAGGGAAGAACTACACGGGAACGAAAAGAATTTTGAGAAGAAAATTGATGAAATATTCTATTATAAAAACCGGGTCTGGATTCCAACACTTCATAAACTCCGCGAACTTATTCTTGATGAAGCACACAAATCCAAATACGCTATTCATCCAGGTACTGATAAGATGTATAAAGATGTTAAGGAATTTTACTGGTGGCATGGCATGAAAAAGGATGTAGCCTTGTATGTAAGTAAGTGTGCAACATGTGCAAGGGTCAAGGCGGAATATCAAAAACCTTCGGGAATGTTACAACAACCCGAAATCCCACAGTGGAAATGGGAACAAATTACCATGGACTTCGTTACACATCTGCCCAAAACCTCCCGAGGACATAATGCAATCTGGGTAATTGTGGACCGATTAACGAAATCCGCTTACTTTATTCCGATCCGTAACAATTACTCTACCGAAAAACTCGCTCAAATTTACATCGATGAAATTGTATCTCGACACGGAATACCTCTTTCGATTATTTCAGATCGAGACAGTCACTTTACTTCACATTTTTGGCAAGCAATTCAAAATTCTCTGGGAACCCGAATAGACCTGAGTACCGCTTACCATCCACAAACAGATGGTCAATCTGAACGAACTATCCAAACCTTAGAATATTTACTTCGTGTTTGTGTACTGGACTTCAAAGGGAATTGGGATCAACACCTCCCGCTCATTGAGTTCTCTTACAATAACAGTTATCACAGTAGTATACAAGCAGCACCTTATGAAGCCTTATACGGGCAAAAATGTAGATCACCACTTTGTTGGACAGAAGTGGGTGATACTCAAATATTAAGATCCGGTTTGATTCAAGAGACAACCGATAAGATTCACAAGATTAAACAAAAGTTGAAAGCCGCCCGGGACCGACAGAAGAGTTATGCTGATGTTCGTAGAAAACTGTTATCTTTTGAAATAGGCGACAAGGTGTTTTTGAAAGTATCACTGTGGAAAGGTGTTATAAGGTTTGGAAAGACCGGTAAATTAGCCACGAGATACATTGGACCTTTCAAGATTATTGCAAAAATTGGTCTCGTAGCCTAACGATTGAAATTACCCCTAGAGCTGAGCACTATTCACGATGTGTTTCATGTATCGAATCTGAAAAGTGTTTGATTGATGAAACGGCAATAGTACCACTGGAAGATGTTCAGATCAATGAAAAGCTCAACTTCGTAGAGGAACCGGTAGAAATTGTGGACGGGAAAACCAAATAGTTACGACACAACAAAATATCATTAGTAAAAGTTCGAAGAAACTCGAAACAAGGACCCGAATTTACTTGGGAACGAAAGGATGAATTCCGAAAGACATACCCACACCTGTTCCCTAAAAAGAAAACCGATGACACATTAAATTTCGAGGACGAAATTTCTTAACAGGGGGAGAATGTGACATTCGTGACAAAATGAGGTATACCTTATTTAATATGTAGCGAGTAAACGATAAGTCGGTTAATTCGTAGTGCTTAATTGAGTAACCGAATGATATAGATTATGACCCGTATATATACTGCGAGGTCATATACGAGTTATGTATATATTATGGTGGCTAACATATTGATATTTAGGCCTCAGTACGTTAAAAACCATTTAAATGAAAAAGGTTTCGTTTATTGATACGCTATGAGTATAAACGCAATCGTTAACATCGAAACGAGCATTGTATCATCCATTAAGCCAAAAAAAGATTTATAAAACACTTATATGACATGTTCTAAGCAATCTGTGAAAATATTTTGGATTTTTACAATGAGTCAGAACGTTTTTCTTATTTTACAAAAATAAGCTGAAAAACACTCGTTTTCGCGGTATTTCTCGCACCCGTTATAATTTTCTCGGAAAAAACGAACCTGAACTAAATTTTGGACCGAAAATTATGCATGGCACCAATTCCTAGGACCCAATGGGTCAAAAGGGAGGCCCAATGGGCCCTTATTGTTTCCGGTCGCAACTTTGGGGGGTACCCCTTTTAAATAGCTTGTTAAATAAGCTAAGTTCAAAAGATATTATCCATTCCAAATACGTCCAGAAACATCCCAGCTGATCACCTTATATCTTCACCAAAACATAAGTGAGTCCCTGTTCAAATTTGGTAATTTTTTGATAAACGGAGAATATTTGGCGAATTTATTACCGTTTATTGGCGTTTATTTGGGGAAAAATAGTTAAACTTCATGAAAAATTATGAAATTTTTTTTGGAAACATGAAATGTGATCTTAAGATCACTGGTAAATTTTGGGGACAATTTGACATGTCTAAGTATGGTTTGTGCAAGGGTGTTTATATCGAGTTTTAACAACCGAAAAACGCGCAAAAAGGCATTTTGGCCAAAGAGTTAGATTCTGGATATTTTGCAAGGGCTATGTAATGATATTGAGACCACTTGGAAAAATTATCGGATTTTTCGGATGTCGTTTGGTATAAACGGGCTATATATTACTTAATTATAACACATAAATGTATTTTTATAAATAGATAACTAGTCATAAAAATTTCTGAAATTACTTTTATAAAATTCTTCATATTTTAGTTTAGTTTTACAAAAATTTTCATAATTTATATATAAGTACATAATTAGTTATGAATAATCAAAGATTTAAACTATATTTGTTTTAACGAAACCGACAGTTTTGTGTTTAACGGACTGACTGGTATGTAAAAATGTCAAAAGTGGTTAAATATCGTATTTTTGGACAAATTTGATTAAATGAACTTTTTACGAGAATTCCAGACAATTCGGGTGGATTGTGCGCGTTTTGTATAATTAAACCCGTGTGAAAACGGAAACGAACCCTGCGATCAATCCAGATACCGAAACCTCAAGATTCTTTCATAAATCAAATCATTTTAACAATCAATATGTTTACTTAAGTTTGTATGATCTTACCCATTCCCGAAACGCGTAAACGATCAACTTGGCTAGGCTCGAAAAACGGTGAAACTGAGCCAAGTCTGATTTTGAACATTTCATAGTATACAACGTCACAATCTAAGACTATGGTCATGTTTTGGGCCTAACAGCTATAACCAGACTAGTTATACAGCCCGATTTGGTTTAAACACTGTACTAGTATTAACAGTACGATACCGATTATAGGATACGAGTTATAATCGAGGCATAACACTTATTGACGTATATTACCTGCTTAAACTACAATAAGGTGAGTTTCATGACCCCACTTTCTAGACCGTTTTACGAACTTTTGGGGTGGAAAGCATGTTAACGTATACTTACTTACTTGAAATCGTGTGATGATGTGATTTATCTAAGTACTAACACTTGAAAGTCCCCACAAACACAAGTGATTAACTTCGTGCCAGTGACGTGTGGATAGTACTATCGGTTTGACAAACCCAACTGACAGAGCCGGTGGGGTATGCCGGAACATGTTAACCCAGTTGCACATTGTCATTTAAACTTATTACATACTGCTATGTGGTGTTAGACATAGTACATAATTGGGGCAAAGTGGCTGTTAAATGCCAACGGGAGTGCATGGGCATGGGTGGCCATGTGTTTTAGCTCATTTCGGTTTCACTTGTGGCTTAGTATAATACATCATACACATACATATATACATACGAACCTTACGAACTTGTGTTTTGATTTTTGTTCGTACTCGTTAAACTTGAAACTCACCAACTAGACGTAGTTGACCCGTTTTAACATGCTTTTCAGGTAAACCGAAGTTGGAATGAATTGCTTACGTGCTTGGTGTCAGAAGCAAAGTTGAATAGCTGTGAATAGATGCAAATACATAGTAATGAATAAGAAGCCGTGAACCGGTTATGTGATTTCCATCTAGTTTGTAAACATAGTACCAACCCCTGTAATATGATGTAAATTAGTTGTTGAATTTCTTTATAAACAATGTGGTTGATACCAGAATTATCTGTTACATTCCCGTAGTACGCTTCCGCAATTACCTAGTCGGGGTGTGACAAAGTTGTACTGAATTTGGGATGCATCAAATGAGATCCCGGACCTTGCTATTTATAGACAAATTTTGGGCTCCCATCACGGTACGCGATGGGTCCTTGGGCTAGCCTATCGCGTATCGCGATATAGGCCTGCTGAATCACCACGTAGACCTGCCACGTGGCGACACGTGGCAGGCGTTGCGACACGTGGCGACAAATGATGCCACCGTGTGCCACGTGGCACACGTGTCAAAACGTGTCAGACCATGTCATCGTGATCGTGATGATGTCAGGTCAATAGCGATAGCGTATCGCTTTTGACTTCTTTCAGAAACTTTGACCAAGCCCCATCGCGGTACGCGATGGGCTTGTCCTTTGTCCCGTCGAGTATCGCGATTGGACAAGAGAACATAATTTTCACTTTGCACCCTAAGGTTTGGGCATGTCTTTGTCATGTTTTGAACTCGAAATTTTCACGATGTTACATCCTCCCCACATTGAAATAAATCTCGTTCTCGAGATTGCATCACAAGAACAAGTGGGGGTATTTCTTTTTCATTTCTGATTCGAGTTCCCATGTATATTCGGGCCCTCTACGAGAGTCCCATTTAACTTTCACAATTTTCAATGTTCTTCTTTTTAATTTCTTTGTTTTCGAATCTTCTATTTGAATCGGACGTTCTACGAATTTTAAGTTTTCATTAATTTCAACGTATTTTAATGGCATAGCTAAAGATTCGTCGGTCAAGCATTTTCGCATATTCAAAACATGGAATACATCGTGTATTCCTCGCATTTCTTCGGGCAGTCGCAAACGATGTGCAACAGTGCCGATTCTTTCAAGTACCTCGAAAGGTCCAACAAATCGAGGACTCAGTTTTCCTTTCTTACCGAAGCGAAATACGCCTTTCCAAGGCGAGACTTTCAACAAAACCTTGTTACCAACATTGAACTCTAAAGGCTTACGACGGACATCAGCGTAACTCTTTTGGCTATCACGTGCCGTCTTAAGTCGTCTCGAATTTGTAGAATCTTGTCGGTGGTTTCTTGGACTATCTCGGGTCCAGATAATTGATTATCTCCGGTTTCAGACCAACATACGGGCGTCCTACACTTACGACCATATAACGCCTCGAATGGTGCGACTTGAATACTTGTGTGATAGCTATTATTGTACGAGAATTCCATTAGGGGTAAGTGGTCATCCCAACTTCCACCTAAATCGATCACACAAGCTCGGAGCATGTCTTCCAACGTATGGATCGTCCTTTCGCTTTGCCCATCAGTTTGCGGATGATAGGCAGTGCTAAGGTTAAGTTTTGTACCAAGTGCTTGTTGGAAGCTCTTCCAGAAATGAGACGTGAAACGATTGTCTCGATCAAAAATTATAGATAGCGGTACTCCATGTAAAGCAACGATGTTTTTCACATAGATACGCGCTAGTCTATCCATTGAATATGACTCATTGATGAGTATAAAGTGTGCGGATTTTGTCAATCGATACACAATCACCCAAATAGCATTGTGTTGTCGGGTCGTTTTCGGAAGTTTGGTAATGAAATCCATAGTGATTAACTCCCACTTCCATACGGGAAGTTCGGGTTGCTGGAGCAATCTCGAAGGCTTTTGGTGTTCAGCCTTGACTTGCAAACAAGTTAAGCATTTCGCCACATGCGAAGCGACATCCCTTTTCATCCCATTCCACCAATAGTTTGCTTTGAGATTGTGATACATTTTGTCGCTCCCGGGATGCATCATGTACTTGGATTTGTGAGCTTCAATCAAAATTTTCTCACGCAAGTCTCCAACGATTGGTACCCAAATTCTATTACTGAGTCTAAGGATACCATCGTCACCTTGGACTAACGAGTCAATGGCGCCGTTACGTTTTTCATCGGAGATTTGGTTTTCATTGATCGCTTGAGTTTGCACAGATTTGATTTGTTCGAAAAGGTCAATTTGAAGTTCTAGACGCAACGCTCGGACTCTTTTGGGCTTTTCGTGCTCTTTACGACTCAAGGCATCGGCCACAACGTTGGCCTTACCTTCGTGATAGACAATTTCACAATCATAGTCGTTTAGAGTTTCCATCCAGCGTCGTTGGCGCATATTAAGCTCTTTTTGATTGAAAATGGGCTTTAAGCTTTTATGATCGGTGTACACGGTATACCTTACTCCATAGAGATAGTGCCTCCATATCTTATGTGCAAAGATTATGGCGCCTAACTCTAGATCGTGAGTCGTAAAGTTCTTTTCGTGTATTTTGGGTTGACGAGAGGCGTAAGCGATTAATTTCTTACGTTGCATAAGACATATCCCAAGCCGGAGTGAGATGCGTCACTAAATACCACAAAATCCTCAGTACCTTATGGAAAAGCCAGTATAGGTGCTTGGGTGAGCTTTTGTTTAAGTATGTCGAACGCCTCTTGTTGCTTCGTTCCCCATTCATACTTGATGTTCTTGCGAGTTAAGGAGGTTAGGGGAACATCGATTCGAGAAGAGTTTTCAATGAACCTACGGTAATAGCCGGCCAAACCTAAGAAACTTCGAATCTCGGTTGGCGACGTTGGGACCTCCCATTTAGAGACAGCTTCAATTTTAGCGTGGTCCACTTGAATACCGTTGACGTTGATGATGTGACCAAGAAATTGCACCTCGTGCAACCAGAACTCGCATTTTAAGAACTTGGCGTACAATTTCTCGGTTCTAAGAATTTCAAGCAACGTTCGAAGGTGGACTTCATGATTAGCCTTTGACTTAGAGTAAATGAGTATGTCGTCGATGATTACGATAACAAATTTATCCAAGTAAGGCTTGCAAATACGATTCATCATGTCCATGAATGTAACTGGGGCATTAGTAAGTCAAAACGGCATGACCGTGAACTCATAATGTCCATACCTTGTTCTAAAAGCAGTTTTTGGAATATCTTCGGATCGGACTTTGAGTTGGTGATAGCGGAACGAAGATCGATTTTAGAAAAGAAGCTAGCACCTTGAAGTTGGTCAAAAAGATCATCGATTCTAGGGAGTGGATAACGATTTTTGATTGTGACTTTATTTAACGCACGATAATCGATACACATACGCATAGATCCATCCTTCTTCTTGACGAATAGAATTGGTGCTCCCCAAGGCGACGAACTCGGTCGAATGAAACCTTTCTCCAATAACTCATCGAGTTGTTTCTTTAATTCCTTCATCTCGGTTGGCGCTAAACGATACGGAGCTTTAGCGATCGGAGCAGTACCAGGAATGAGATCGATCATAAACTCTACTTCGTGATCGGAAGGAATTCCAGGGAGTTCATCAGGAAAGACATCAGAAAAGTCGGAGACTATAGGTACATCCTTTCTCTCTTTTGGCCTTGATTTTTCTGTGACGTAGGCCATGAATGCTAAGCATCCTTGATTTAAACACTTGTTAGCCCTAATCATGGAGATTATGCTATCTTGGCCAGCGTCTTTTTCCCCTTTAATTCGAATCGTTCGTTTATCGGGGGTTTGAAGTTCAATGGTTTTACTATTGCAGATGATACGGCCATGGTTATCGGATAACCAATCCATATCAAGTACAATATCAAATCCAGCCAAACTTACGGGCAACAAACAGATAGGCAGAATATAACTAGCTAAGAGAAATTTTCCGTTTTCAAGGGCTTTGGAGATTTTAACGATTTCGCCACTAGCAGTCTCGACGCTTAGAGTTTTATCTAATTTGTTAATGGTTCGTTTAATAGATTACAAAAATTATAATCTATAAAACTCAAATTGGCACCCAAATCAAATAAAACTCTAGCATAGGTGTCGATGACTAGAAACGTACCGTTAATGGTTTCCAGCATGTCAGCGGCTTTCTTTGTGTCGAGTACAAAGACTCGATCGTTTCCTTTATTGTCTTTGCCACTTCCACCCGCACCACCAGCAGCGGGTTTGTTCTTTGGGCACTCAAAACTAAGATGGACCATTTCCTTGCAATTGAAGCATGTCATCTTTTTCTTCCAGCAATTAGCAGCCGCATGACCCGTACGGTTGCATGACTCACAAACTTTTGGAGGTGGAGCGAAATTGCATCGTCCCTTGTGATACCTCCTGCATGTCTTGCAAGGCGTAGCGTTAGTATTGAACCGATTTTGGTTTGCGCCTTTGCTTTTGTTGTTGGTGCTACCTCAAGTCTTCCTTTGAACGGTTGTTGTTGTAACCTTCTTATCTTCTTCTTTATTGCGGACTAAACCGCCCATCAAATAACCAGCTAACTCCATCGCAGAGTCAGCAGTTTGAGGTAGGTGAGACCTTACCATGTCACGGATTTCCCGCGGCAGTCCCCAAATATACCTTGTTACCATGCTGGATTCCGGATTCACCAGCTGGGGAACCAGACGGCAATATTCGTGTGGATCACTCACTTCCCAAAATCCAATCTACGGTTCTATTGATCCATATGACAGCTGGACTACGTTGGGTATCCATATTGTGCAGGTGGGTCGCGGTAACCCAATGTCACCATTTCGTAGTGATTCCTCGGTTCTGGATACGGAACGTAAGTCATGTCGGATGCAAGGTAGAGATAGGTTTTAGTAGCATGGTTTAGCTCTCGGATCTCATCAGCTTGTTCCTCTTCTGTTGGGATCACGCCTTGAAATGACGGAAAACTTGATGAAGCTTGGTTCCTTAGTTTCTCGAGACATTGAACATATGGATCAATAGAACAGTAGATTGGATTTTGGGAAGTGAGTGATCCATCCAATGATGTTGACATCTCATTAGGATTATCGAGATGCTCTTATTCCAGTTCAAACTCTTCCTCAGGATCCTCCTCTTCCTCTTCAGGTTCTTCCTATTCTTCGGGTTCTTCTTCTTCCGGTCCATCTTCCTCCATGGGTTGTGTGGTTTCATTGTTTATTGGGGGCATTTGGAAAATTTCACAGGGCATCATTATCCTCATTTTAGGTTTGCGGGACGGCCCTTCATTGTTTGTTGGTGCATAGTGTCAGTAGTTCAGTATCTTGTATTTTTTATGTGTCTGTAATTGTGTTAGATTGTTTGTTTTGGGTTTGAATATGGTTTTACACAAGTTCGCCTGGGATGTAGGCGAACTTATAGTCAAGCGAAGTTATGACAACTTCGCCTAGTATGTTAGGCGAAGTTGTCGAGGTTATATAAACCTCAACTTCGGCTTGTTTTCAAATAGTTTTTAAAAAGAACGTGTATTTGTGATAATTGAAATCACGTGTTTAGGTGTTGCAATACAAACGTGTTTATTAGTATTGTAACGTGTGTTTGTGTATGGTCTCAACGTATTTTATATCTTACGCTCGTATCGTATTACGTGGGGATTCCGCACCCTCGTGTTACGAGATACTCCTGTGTAGATCCGGCTGGGAACCTACAATTGGTATCAGAGCTTTTGCTCGTGATTGTGTGGTTCGGGATTATCACACGGGTGTTAAGATCGTTCCGTTCAACTATTCGCGGAACGAGTTTACGTTGAAATACCTAGTTTTTGTGCCTTGCCCATCTCCCACCATCAAATATAAACCATTACACCTTCGCATACCTCGCAATACGTCCAATTAAAAACTTCAAAAACCTTGTGTTCATCAGGCGAAGTTGCCGTCATCGTTTTAGGGTTTAAGCGAATTTATAAGGGTTAAGCGAAGTTATAGTGCAAGCGAAGTTGAGAATAAGCGAAGTTAAGATCAAGCGAAGTTAAGATCAAGCGAAGTTAAAATCAAGCGAAGTTAAGATCAAGCGAAGTTAATATAACTTCGCTACCTGGTCACTGTTTATAAATAAAAAAAAAACTTTCTTTGTATTTCGAGTCGTGTTTCTCTCAACTATGACTTCAATAAACATTACAGAACTGGTAAAAATGGAGGTTGAAGCCGGTTCCGCAACCAAAGCTCCAAAAATGCTTAAGGGTACCGATTTCGTTGCATGGAAAGATCGGTTTGAACAGTATGTGAAATATCAAGATGCTAAGATGTGGGTTTGCGTTCAAGACGGATACATTCCACCAACATCCTTGTTTGAAGGTCGTGACCAACTCAAGAAGTACAGTAAGATGGAAGAGGAGGAAAAGAAAATGTATGAGGCAGAGAGTAAAGCTCATGCATCAATAACAATGGCTTTTCCACAAGAGATTCTTCATACCTTCAAGAAGTACAAAACTGCTAGAGAGCTATGGGAAGCCCTAGAAAATAGATATGAAGGTAATGTGGGGATACGTGCTTCCAAGACAAAGCTACTAAAAACCCAATTCTCTGTATTCAAGTATTTGAAAAATGAATCACTTGACGATATCATCACAAGATATTATCACCTGATGACCGAACTTAGTAATTACTCCATTGATTACAAAGAAGAAGAGATAGTAGAGAAACTTCTTGATGCTCTTCCACCGAAGTGGGAAATGTACACGGTTTTGATGAGAGAGGATAAAGAGTTTGCCAATATTGATTTGGAAACAGCAGTCAATAAGTTACGAAATTTTGAACTTAACATGGTTCGGAAGGAGACACCAACTGATCAGGTTCAAGATCCGGGAATGTATGGTGCGAAAGTCACTCCAAGTTCAAGTTTAAAATCAGAATCCTCTGCCTACTACTCAAAGGGAGAATCAAACTCAAACTCAACTCGGGATGGTCATGTGATTCTCAATATGGATGGCGATGTGTGTTTCGTAGCTGGAGGTAGTAATCCTTCAAAACCTCAAGCCACAACTGGAAATTTCTCGTCAAATGTTCCAAGCTACAACTATTCACAGATGCCCATGAGTGTTAAATCAGCTGAACAGCAGTTTGCTCTATATGCATCCTACATTGCATCTTATGAGAACTACATCAAAGGTAAAATAGTCGACCCTGCAACTTTGGATGAAA
Source organism: Bidens hawaiensis (assembly GCF_021521415.1). Classification (NCBI taxonomy): domain Eukaryota; kingdom Viridiplantae; phylum Streptophyta; class Magnoliopsida; order Asterales; family Asteraceae; genus Bidens; species Bidens hawaiensis. The sequence continues at coordinate 208,549 of NW_027492476.1, forward strand.
ACTATGATCAGATCGATGCTAATGATTTGGAAGAGATGGACCTGCAGTGGCAGATGGCTATGATAGTAAGAAGGGTAAAGAGATTCATGAAGAAAACGGGTAGAAAGTTCGTTGGAGAAAGACCAGGGTATGATAAGTCAAAGGTTCGATGTTACAACTGTCAACAGAATGGTCACTTTGCTAAGGAATGTACAAATGAGAGAGTCGAACGAAGTCAGAACAGGCCTACTCAACAGAATGGGGGAGGTAGTGAGAATAGGGCTATGGTATCTAGACAGAATGGTGGATACAACTAGAATATACAAGTTGAGGAAGTGTTCGAACAGGCTAATTTGGTAAACATCAAAACTGGAGGAAGTGAGAGGGAGACGGGAGAAAATCAAGCATATATGGCAGAAGTGAACGATCAGCTCTTCGAGGTAAGTTCTGAACTTCATTGTATAAAATGTGAAAATCTATCTGAACAATTGAAAACAATAACTGATCAGTTTGTTAGTTTGGACTCACAATTTAACACGTTAAAAGAAGATCATCACTATACTAAAAGCTAGTGAAAAGGATATCAGAAGTCTTAAAGCCAGTCTAGCTGATAAAATATAAGTAATTGATCTTAGTTATGAAGTGTTAGAAGAAAAAACCTAACTTATTGCTGAAAAAGAGAAACAGATAGCTGATTACCAAGTAAAAGTGGTGGAACTAAACATAAAAATTGAACAATTTAGAAATTCTTCAGCAATGCTTGATCACATCATAAGTGTTCAACGTTCCCCAGTTAACAAAGGGGGAATTGGATTTTCTGAAGTTCTACCATCGTATAACAATAACTATACTTATAATCCTAGTAATCAACAATCTGCTAATGTTGAGATTAGTCAGACAGTTCCAATCAAAATTTTGACTAAAGAACCTGAAGTTAATAAGAGCGAAACGAGTAAGTCAATTTCTAAGGTTGAGATTTCTGTCCCTAGATCTGTCTCATCAAATTCGGACAAGTCATCCGAATCGGGTGAGATAAAAGAAGAGGTAGTGTTACTAAAACGTGGGGAGGAATATAAGCCTGATGAAAAGAATTCTTCCCTAAACCCGTTCGTCCCACCATATGTTAGACAAACGGGTAGTAATGCAACCTCAACATCTGCAACAACTGTTGAGACGAAAGTTGAACACAGAAGTTGTTTCAGATGCAATCAAGTAGGACACCTTATTGCTAATTGTCCTCTAAAACAGAGGAAATTTAGAGGTATGAGGCCTCCGAAGACTGAGAATAAAAGGAATATTAATTATGATACTGGTAAGAATGCGAACTCACCAAATTTCAGACATTGGACTAATCCAAGATTTCAAAGAAATCGGTCTCATATTTCCCCAGTTAACTACCAAACCAACAATTATAATTAAGTTAATTCACTAAGTTTTGGATGGCCTCATAGTCAATCCTCGAGAAGGTTTCCTTTCAGAACTTACAGAAATCATCCTCAAACTGACTTTGGGCAACCAAAGTACTGGATGCCGGTCAACAGATTTAATCGACCCAAGATCAGTAGGTCTTGGGTCCCCAGATTTTAATCTTTTTCTTCAATTGTGCAGGAACAGTCGAACAGGGCTGTAAACAATCTGTGGGTTGTGGATAGTGGCTGTTCCTGGCACATGACTGGTAACAAGAATTTGTTACGTGACTGGAAACCTGTTCAAGGAGGAAGGGTTAGTTTTGCTGGAGAAAGTGGAGGTAGAATCAGTGGTATAGGAACAGTGACAAATGGATGAATGAAGTTAGAAAAGGTGAATTTTGTGGAAGAGCTGAAGCATAACTTGCTGAGTGTATCTCAGATTTGTGGCAAAGAATACACGGTGCATTTTACTAAAAACAAGGCAATCGTCCTTTATCCTGTTTCAAGATACCAGAGGCATGGGTGGTAATGAGAGCTCCAAGAGAAAAGAACACGTATGTAATGGATATGAGGTCAACTGAGACGACAACAGAAGAATCATGTCTTCTGTCAAAGGCAACTGAGTCTGAGTCATGTTATGGCATCGAAGAATGGGACATATATATCTTCGCAAAATGAATTACATTGTCAAGAATGGGCTGGTGCTTGGCGTTCCCTTGAAGAATTTTAACTTTGAAGATCAATGCTTGTCATGCAAGAAGGGAAAGCAACACAAAAAACCTCATCACTCCAAGAAGGTTAACTCAATTGTTAGTACCCTAGACCTAATTTACATGGATCTCTTTGGTCCCGTGAATGTAAAGAGTCTAGGTGGAACGTCATACTGCTTGGTTGTAACCGATGATTACTCTCGATACTCTTGGGTATACTTTCTGAAGGCAAAAGATGATACAGTTCAGTTGGTAATTAACTTGATTACCAAGGTTGAAAATATTGTTGGGAGAAAGGTTAAGTACATCAGGAGTGATAATGGTACAGAGTTCAAGAACTATCAGATGGAGTTGTTCTGCTTACAGAAAGGGATAGAACATTAGTACAGCGCCCCGTATACTCCGCAACAAAATGGGGTAGCTGAGAGGAAGAATAGAACGCTAATCGAAGGAGCCAGAACCATGCTGGAAGATGCTAAACTTCCCGTGGTGTTCTGGGCTGAAGCTGTTGCCACAGCCTGTTATATCCTTAATTATGTTTTAACTGTTAAAAGATTAAATAAAACTTGTTATAAAGCATGGTAAAAAGCCAAACCTGAATGGTCTTGAACCTTTCGGGTCCCCATGTACGATATTAAAGACAAACTCAAAATTTGGTGAAAAATCCGACGAAGGTATCTTAGTCGGATATGTTGTTAGGACACCCAATAGAAGAGTCTTTAATTTATCGAACAACAAGGTTGAGGTGGTATGTAACACTGACATTACGAGTTACAAATCACCAAAGCCTTGCATGGGACCCGCTGAAGCTTTCGACTATGATAAACTGTTCAAATCTTTTAATATGCCTTACTTGGATTTTTCAAAAGTTGATGAGAAAATTGCTTCACAGATTCTGTATGACGAGGAGGAAAATATTGTACAACGTCCGCGATATGATGAAAGTCAACCTTCCTCGTCAAGTGCCGTTGATACTACTGCTGCCTCTACTGAGGAAGAATTCTACAATCCATTTCACTCTCAACATCAATCACCCATTGATGAACTCTCTTCGAATTTAAAAAACAATCTGGGTCGGTCCAGTTCAGACTACTGAAATTCACAAAAATCACCCTTTGGAGAACGTGATAGGTAATCTGTCTGACGGTGTTCAAACAAGAAGAAGTTTGGATGAACACACATGTGTTTACGCAAGCATTAAAGACACGGGTATCATAAATGAATGCTTGTACACCTGCTTCATCAGCCAGATTGAACCAAAGAATTATCAAATGGCTCTAAAGGATAGCCCGTGGGTCGAAACCATGCAAGAAGATTTAGCATAGTTCGAGAAGATGGAAGTATGGAAATTAGTTGAAAAACCAAAGAATGTAAATGCTATTGGTACAAAGTGGGTTTTTAAATGTAAGAGAGATGAGAAGGGGATAATCATACGGAACAAGGCAAGGCTGGTAGTAAAAGGGTTTAATCAGCAAGAAGGAATCGACTACAACGAAGTGTTTGCTCCTGTGGCAAGATTGGAGGCAATTCGACTATTTTTGGCATTTGCTACACACAAAGAGACGAAAGTGTTCCAGTTAGATGTGAAAAGTGCCTTTCTTAATGGTAAAGTCGATGAGGTGGTGTATGTTGAACAACCTCCGGGATTCCCTGACCCTGATTTTCCTGATCATGTGTACAAACTGAGTAAAGCTTTATATGGGCTACATCAGGCACCTCGAGCCTGGTACGCAACCTTGTCCGATTACTTGCTTGAGAATGGGTTCGAAAGAGGAAAGATCGATAGCACGCTGTTTGTCAAGAGAAAAGGGGGAGATTTTCTACTAGTTCAAGTCTATGTGGACGACATCATTTTTGCTGCATCAAAAGTCGCCATGTGTCAGGAATTTGAAGCGGTCATGAAAAAGAGGTTTGAAATGAGCGCCATGGGCGAATTAACTTTCTTTTTGGGATTGCAGGTAGATCAGAAGAAAGATGGGATGTTTATTTATCAATCAAAATATGTCCATGATGTGCTCAAGCGCTTCAAGATGGAAGATAGCACCCCATTTGATACACCAGTTCACGTCAACCACATACTAGGTGCTGATTCTGACAGTGATGAAGACGTGGATCCCACCCAATATCGAGCAATCATAGGTTCTTTAATGTATTTAACTGCATCTAGACCCGATATTATGTTTGCAGTTTGTCTTTGTGCTCGTTTTCAGGCAAGCCCGAAGGAATCTCACATGAAGGGAGTAAAGAGAATATTGCGGTATCTCAAAGGCAAGCCTAAGTTGGGATTGTGGTACACGAAAGGGGGAGAACTGGAATTGGTAGCTTACACAGATTCTGACTATGGAGGTTGCAATCAGAACAGGAAGTCAACAACCAGTGGATGTCAGTTTCTGGGAGGAAGATTGGTGTCGTGGCAGTGCAAAAAGCAGACCTCTGTAGCCATTTCCACCTGCGAAGCAGAGTACATGGCAGCATCGAACTGCTGCTCCCAGGTTCTTTGGATACAACAGCAATTGCGAGATTACGGTCTGAATTTCACTCAAACTCCTATTTGCATTGATAACACTGCTGCAATCTCAGTAACTAACAATCCCGTCAAACACAGCAAAACTAAACATATTGACATTTGTCATCATTTTATACGGGATTGTGCTGAGAAGAAATTAATTGTGCTTGAAAAGGTTGATTTTTTGGATAATTTCGCCGATCTTTTTACTAAAGCGTTTGACCGATCCCGTTTTCAAAACCTTGTTGAACTTAATGGGATGATCAATCCCAAGTAACCTTGTTTTTCGTTTTGTTTAAAAAAAAAACATCATTATCGCTTAGAATTATGTCGGTTACTTCAGTTTGAAGGACACATTTTCGGATATGTTTGGTCCTTACTTCTACTAGTAGATTATGAGGATAGCCATTAACCAGCTGACTGAAAGTGACCGGGGCGGTTTATGATGGGTTTTTATTCTTTCGCTGAAAAATAGTCATTCATACTTAGTTAGAAGGACACATACTCGTATGTGGTCGGTCCAGCTGATCCATTGGATCTTCAGGATAGCCGTTTACCTGAAGACTTTGACTTGATCGAGGCGATAGAATTTAAAAAATTTTTTGGGAGATGATATAATTTTTCAAGTCTATAACTTCGTAAGAAGTGTCAATACTATGTTTAAAAGAAAATTGATCCAACCTTGGAAAGTGATAGAAAAACTAATTCTGTGTGCCTAACTGGTGAAGTTATTAGGCCTAAAAGACTCTAGAACAGCCATTGTAAGTTATGGTAGCTTTATATGGTGCGTAAAAGTAGAAGTGATACAAACTAAATCTCATCGATTTAATGTGGAGAATCATTCTGATTTGTGCATGTCTCCATATACATCTTTCTGAATGATAGGCAAAAGTGATTACCCAGACATACACGAGCCCGTGAGTGTTCTGATTCCCGAGAAGATGGTGTGTCAAGTTCCTGCAGTGATCCAGATTCGGGACTTGCAGTTGTCTACTAGTTGAAGTTGTATTAATATCTTTATTATTAAAAAAAATGTGTGTTGTTAAGCCTTCTGAAGCTTATGTTGTGTCCAATATCAATCAAGAGGCAAGAAAGAGAACGGGAAGAAGAATCTAAAGATCGATATATACTTACTGTTTAATCAGACACTACGGGTCGAGGTCAACTCGGGGTGACTTGGGGAAAGCCAAATAAGCTTTGAGAATAGATAGGAGGCATCACAATCTCTCATGTGATGTCCATCTAAATTTTGAGCTTAATTGAACCTAATCCGTATCACAAAAGTGATGAAAACCATACTAAGTTTTATACCTGCTTACAACCTGTTTCTTTATTTCATAATACCGCTGAACATGGATCTATGTGACAGCCACTTAATTAGTATGATTCCTGTTCGGATCTTTTCTAAAACATGCAGGTTCTCGTCAAGACTGAAATTTGATCCCATTTAGTTAATTACTAACATTTTCATTGCATATTTTGTTTTATGGTTTAAAACTTGGTTACTTGGATCTTTGATCGTAAAGTTTAAATCTTTATCGGAGAATTATAAAAGACTGTTGCATTTTGATGAAATTATAAGGGCCTGTTTTGTAAATAAAATAGGCGAAGTTACTGGTAAAGTAAAAGGGCGAAGTTGTTCAGGGGCGAAGTTAAGGGTAAGCGAAGTTAACCTTAACTTCGCCTGAGTATTTTCAACCCTATATAAGGTGTCATCTTGGTCAAACACTTTACAAATTTTCAAACACCCAGCGAACTTATATCACAAATAACCCTCGGCGAACTTAAACTCGAATCGAACCTCATTATTATCTGTTTCCAATCCGTGTTAAAGGTGTGTAGGCATGGTATAACATGTAATTCATACTAATGGTGATAATCAGAGGTCTTGGTGATCCGATTTGTGACATCGTTTGTGCTAACCTTTAAACACTCGATAAACTATTTGTTTTTACGATGTTTGTAACCCATTTGGTCCTCTAATATCTCGATTGGACTATCCCTTCATGTTCGGTTTCTCAAATACTTCAAACTAAACCTTGATCAGTTAATAATAATATGCCGCTTCAGATTCAGGCGAAGTTATGGTTTAGGCGAAGTTATTCTCAACTTCGCCTTAGTTATAACTTCGCCTGTTCAAGATTACTTTAATCAGGTGTTCTGGTTTGTTCTCAGGCGAAGTTAGTGCTAGGCGAAGTTATACTCAACTTCGCCTTAGGTTTAACTTCGCCTGCTCAACCTTATATTATTTTACAAGTACTGGTCTGTTCTCAGGCGAAGTTAATGTTTAGGGCGAAGTTGTACTCAACTTCGCCATATGGCTAACTTCTCCTGCACACTACATGTTATCATAACTTCGCTCATGGTAATCGGCGACGTTATGATCTGCTACGTCGATGTCCTAACTTGGACCGTTTGTTGCGCAGATATGGCTGCTGTAGCAGGCGCTGGTGGTGCTGGTGGTGACGAAGGTGGTGACAACAACCGACAGTTCTTTCCGGGTCACAACATGTATATCACTCTGGATCCGGATGCTAGTGGTGTCGACGACTATCGCGAGATCATCTCCTTCCTCGTTCGCTCACGTATTTTTCACGCCATCACTACAACTCTCCTCATTTCTCTACCTAATATTGAAGATTTCTGGCGAACGGTAGAATATGACTGTAGAGTTGATCCTCCAGTTATGCGCGCTACAGTAAACAATCAGGTCATACAGTTCTCGGCAAATCAAATAAGGGTCGCGTTGCAGTTCGGGGCTGAAACTACAGATGATCCAACAGATTTTCCAGCTCCATTCAGAGATGGTGCGTTTCTACGCATGGGCTATTCGGGTCCATTGGGTGACACTCAAAGGCGAAAGGGATTTTTATTGGATCAATGGCGTTTTCTGATGCACGTAATGATTGTGTGCATGTCGGTTTGTAAAGCTGGTACTGACGGTATGGGGGCAACGATGCAATCTGCTATGACAACCCTGACTTACAACAAGCCCTACAGCTTTAGTCAAATGGTGTTTTATGAAATTGATCGTCAGAGACGCGCGGTCGCCATGGAAAGATTTTTAATGTACCCGAGATTTTTACAGATGATTTTGAATCATGTAGCACCTACGCTACCTCAACGACGTCCTATCCGTTATGTTGAGAGTGTAAGTAAGAGAATCTTTGCGCAATGCAGGTCGTCAAGTTCTCGCAGCAAACCAGAGCTTCCTCCGCGGCACACTGCATTGTTCGGTTATTTGGTGAACCCTGATTATATTGCTCCTCAAGGAGATGAATTTCGAGACCCGGCAACAGGCAAATGTTCCTCAACCAACTCCACCTGTGGTACAGCAAGCACTGCCTGCTGATCCTGTTGCAGCTCCGGAGGAACAGGTCGATCTTGAAGCTGCCTTTGGTGGCCAAGGGTTCTTTTATATAGAACAAATTGATCCAGCTGCTGATGTTCGAGCCCAGAAGCTGAGGCATCGAGTGTGAATGTTTCGATGGTAGCTACGTCTGTAGCAGATTCTGAGAGAACCGACTCTGACTCCTCCGCTGATGATATCGCTGAAGCACAACAGATTCTGGTCAGACAAGAAAGAATACATGGCAAGAGAAAGAAAGACTCGGATGACAGTGAATCTGACTTCGAGGAGGAGTTAGACCAGTTGATACGACGTTCGAAGAGAATCAGAACTGGTGAGGGTTCGGGAGCGGGTGAAAGCTCAAGGGTGGTTCGTTTCTCTCCACCCTCGTTATCTGGTATGACTATGGTTCCTGCTTCTGTGTCTGTGACAGTACCGATAACCTCCAGTTTTCCCGTGGTGACAACGTCATCATCATTTGGTATTCCACCAACCACGTTTCAGTTTTCGACTCCAGAGATAGTTTCCTTGCCACCTCCTACTGTTACTCCATCGGAGGTTGTAGCAAGATTTGTTGAGTCAATGTTGGTTGCAACTGCGGGGTTATCTGTCACAATACCACCCGCGGTTACTATTCAGCCTGCTTCTGATACTTCAGCCAGTTTGGGAATACCTCCACCGTATGCTCAAGACGTTTCTCACATGCGTTTTGATTTTGATGCTACCTTATCCGATTCTAAAAGGATAGAGGCTCTTGAAAGGGTGGTTGCTGAACAGTCAAGAATCAATCTAATTCAGACTCAAGCTATCCAGCGCCTTGTTGCAGAAAATCAGATCCAATCGTCCCTCCTTGTTAAGCACGGTAAACTTTTTGATGCTCTAAAACAGTTCTTAGCATCTCAGGGGGAGACGAGCTGCAAGGGCGACGAGTTGAGAACAAAGAAGAGTCATGATAGAGACGATGATCCCAATGCATCAAAAGATACAGGTGGTGTGTAGGTTCCCTGGACGGATCACACGAGATATCCCGATATACACAGGTGCGGAATCCCTGTGTAGATCGTTACGGACGTAGAACACAAGCTCACAAACACACGAACACGATACGAACAAACACACGTTATATTAATAACTCAAACCGTGATACTTACAGACTCTCGACCTCACGTCACTTGACTCACTGAATTACACGTAACTTGACCAACCTAAACTCTTACGTAAACAGTAACCGTAACCTATATAAATACACGACAACTTCGCCTCAGGCGAAGTTGTCCATAACTTCGCTTGTTCAACAAGTTCGCCTAGGCGAACTTGTCAACAACTTCGCTTGGTTAACAAGTTCGCCTAAGCGAACTTGTCAACAACTTCGCTTTAAACAAACAAATACATAAACAATATTACAGACTCGATTACAGACATTAGACATATGAACTACTGACATTTATGTACCAACAGACTCCCCCTTGGCAGTAGCTTCATATCTTTGATCTTTCAGCTCTTGTCTCGTAATCCTGTATCTTCACGCGTGCACTCCTTCTCTAACACACACCGTGACTACTCGCTGATATTTCCTTGCTTCATCCTTCCAAGCAGGAATATAGAATATCTTCTTTTCATTCAACACTTGCAGATCAGCTTTCGATAAGTTAACAAGATGCATCGGATCATACACCCTCAGCACTTCTTATTCGTCTTCGTCTTCCATCACGGCTTCAGCAGTCTGGCAATCAACGTACCACCATTTTAGATTCTTCAACACATCTTGAGGCATAGTCTTCATTGGAACCTCCTTGATGCATCGGATCGGTTTGTACTTCATCACCATCCATGGCTTGCCATCTGCTCTCATTCCCCTTTCTGTATCCTCCACGAGCTTTCCCTTCTGTGGCTTTAATAATTCAAACTTCTTCTCTTTTATGCTTTCTTTCCACACGATCTTCCCAATCACTCTTGCCATGTTGTCGTCACTTCTATTTATCAGGCCCAACCTGGCCAAATCCTTCACCTCACATTCCGGCAACGTATTGAGAGATCTCAGGGTTCTTTTGAAGTATTGAATACCATCATAACGCTTCACCACAAACAACTTTATCTGTTCATCATATATCCAACAGATAATTCCCTTCTTCGACTCAGCATAGCCTTTGATGTTATAACTCTTCTTGAACATGGCTGGAACAGCAGGCTTCTTGGTCTTAATAAACCAATGAGCACAGCCTTCCTTCCACCTAGGCTGCTCCTCCCACTCAGTCTCATCCATCTCAGTACCCATGTCGGCTTTCTCAACATCAGGGATCTCGTGTTCAACGTCTTCTACTACTATCTCTCCTTCCTCAATCTCACTCTCAATCTCAATCTGCTCACCGATCTTCTCAATCACATCACTTGGCAGCACATCTTCATCAAGTAACACATCATCGCTGAACATATCATCGTCAAGTTCCTTCAACGCATCAATCACGTCATCCTCAACCAACACCACATCATCACCACCATCACCACCAGCCGCGTCGGTAGACTCCCCCTCAGCTGTGGAAGTACCAAGAGCTTGAGAAGTTCTTGGCAGCTCACCACCTGCATCTTTCGATGCATTGGGATCATCGTCCCGGTCATTTCTTCTTTTCGTCCTTAGCTCGTCGCCCTTACAGCTCATCTCCCCCTGAGATGCCAAGAACTCCTTCAAGGCATCTATAATTTTCCCATGCTCAACCAGGAGGGATGACTGTAGTTGATTTGCTTCCACTAGGCGTTGAATAGTCTTCGATTGCTCTGCCACGATCCGCTCTAGTGAAGCTATTCTCTCTGAGTCCGACATAGGCGAAGGGGAGACATCCGAAGCAGGCGTAACCGCAGGTGGTACCAGACCTGATAACCCTGCAGTAGTGATGACCGTTGACTCTACAAATCGTGAAGCTACCACCGACTGAGTAAGCGTTGGAGGTGGTAGAGACACGATCTCCGGAGTCGACGTCTGGATAGCAGTGATAGATGGAATGCTAGCAGATGATGTAGCCACCACGGGAACATCCGCAGCGCTTGTACTTGTAACCTGTACAGAAGAAGGAACAATAGACATACCAGACAGTGCGGCCGGAGCAAAACGTACCATCCTTGAAGTCTCTCCAGCTCCCATGCCAGCACCTGTCCTTTCCCGTCTTGATCTTCTTATCAGCTTATGTATATCTTCTTCCTCTTCTGACTCTTCATCATCCTCCGTTCTCTTTCTTTTCCCAAAAGTTCTCTCTCGAGACACCATCAACCGTCTCCCCTCATTCATGATCTCATCCAAATCTGAGTCAGCCATCGATGTAGCTGCTCTAGTAGCACTCACACCCGAACCTTGTGCAGCCGAGACCTGCACCTCTTCAACTTGATCCATATCAAAATAACCTTGATCTCCAAAGACAGCGTCAAGATCTATACCCTCTGCAGCCGACACAACAGGCACAGCAGGAGCAGGAACAGCTTGAGTTGCTCTTGCCTGTCGCGGTTGAGGATCTCTGAACTCGTCCCCACCAGTAGGAACATACTCTGGGTTGATTAAAAACCCAAACAGTGGAGTATGCCTTGGACGACATTCAGGGTTGCTCCTCGCACTTGAAGTGCGGCATTGAGCAAAGATACGTTTGCTCACAGATTCCACGTATCTGATCGGGCGTCTCTGAGGTAGATTCGGAGCCACATGGTTCAATATCATCTGGATAAAACGTGGATACATAATGAACCGCTCCCGAGACATCGCCCTTCTCTGTCTGTCAATCTCGTAAAAGACCATCTGACTAAAACTGTAGCGTTTATTGTAAGTCAGTGCAGTCATTGCAGACTGCATGGTCGCACCCATACCGTCAGTGCCCGCCTTCCTCCCAGACATGCAAACTATCATAACGTGCATGAGGAAGCGCCACTGATCTAGAAGGAAACCCTTCCTCCTCTGGGTATCACCTAATGGACCAGAGTAGCCCATTCGGAGAAACGCTCCATCACGGAACGGAGCCACAAATTCTGTAGGGTCATCCCTAGTCTCTTCACCGAATCGTAAAGCCACCCGTATCTGTTCAGAATTGAACTGAACTTGCTGATTGTTCACAGTCGCTCGCATGACCGGGGGCTCAACACGACAATCATATTCTACCGTCTGCCAAAAGTCTTCGATATTTGGTAGAGATATCGGCAGAGTGTTTGTGATGGCATGAAAAATCCTCGAGCGTAGGAGGAAAGTTATGATCTCGCGGTAATCGTCTACACAGCTCGCCTCCGGGTCTAAAGTGATGTACATATTGTGACCCGGGAAAAATTGACGTTGGTTATCACCATCGTCTCCTCCTGCACCTCCAGCACCAGCTACCGCAGCCATATCTGCAACAAACTAACCAAGTTAGATAAACGTTAATGAATAACACAAGTTCGCTGGTTACCATGAGCGAAGTTGTGATAAACTTTGTATAGGCGAAGTTAAAGTTGAGGCGAAGTTGGGAACAACTTCGCTTCAGCTTTAAGTTCGTCTAATTAAATTAAGTAAAAATGATCTAGGCGAAGTTAATGTTAACTTCGCCTCATCACAACATCGCCTTAGGCGAATTTAAGTTTCAGGCGAAGTTACGGATAACTTCGCCTCAGGCGAACTTAAGCTTCAGGCGAAGTTACGGATAACTTCGCCTAAACCCTAACTTCGCCAGAATCTGAATCGGCGACAGTAAGGATAATTCAAAATTCAAAATCTGAGAGTTTATGATAATTTTGAAGATTAAGGACTCCGAATAACATGGTTTAAGGTTATCTAGACGATCAGAATAGTTCTTAACACGTAAAAACACAAGTTATGAAACTCCGTTTCAAAACCGATGGTCCGAGGGTTCAAAACCAGTCGAAACAAACATTTAGACGCTTGAATGAACATTGATTATGTGACATAATGGCATTTCGAACCTTGAATCAGTGTGAAAACTGGGAATAAATAACACGTAATCGGTTTAAATAACAAGTTCGCCGGAAAAGTGTAAGTTCGCCGGATAAGTTCGCTGAGTTTTGAAAAGTGATGAACAGTTACGACTGTTGAACATCCTTATATAAGGTCTGGGTTATACAGGCGAAGTTACGGATAACTTCGCCTAGGCGAAGTTATTCACAACTTCGCCTGTTTAACAACATCGCCTATATTTACAAAATCAAACCTTATAATTTGAACAGTTTTCAATTAAACTTCCCTTTAAGAAATAAATGACATGATCAATTCTAAGTAACCAGTTAAAAAATCATAAAACTATCTAAGTACAAAAACTTAAAAAATTTAAAGTATAAGGGATCAAATTTCAGTCTCGATAGGGACTGCTACGTTTTAGAAAAGATCCGAACAGGAATCATACTAATTACGTGACTGTCACATAGATCCGTGTTTAGCTGTATTATGACATATAGAGACAGGTTGTAAGCAGGTATAACTTAAAGTGGTTTTCATCGTTTCTGTGATACGAGTTAGGTTCGATTAAGTCTCAAAATTTAAGTGGGCAACAACTCAGAAATATTGATGCCTCCTATCTCTCCTCAAAGCGTATTTGGCTTTCCCCAAGTCACCCCGAATTGACCTCGACCCATAGTGTCCGATTAAGTTGTAAGTATTCTTGATCTCCTTCCCGTTCTTCTCTCTTACTCAATGATTGTGAAGTCTTGATTTTGTCATCTCTAATATGTTTCAATAACTCCAAATATATATATATATATATATATATATATATATATATATATATATTTTTTCTTTTTTAAATAAACATAGACTTCAAAGTAGAAATGAACTGCAAGTCCCGAATCTGGATCACTGCAGTATCTTGAGACGCTATCTTCACGGGAATCAGAACACACATGGGCTCGTGTATGACTGGGTAATCGCTTTTCTGCCTATCATTCGGAAAGATATATATGAAGACATGCAAAACTCTTAAGGAGTTTCCACGTAAAATCAAGTAGATTTAGTTTGTATCACGTCTACTTTTACGCACCATAAAAAGTTACCTTGACATACAATGACTGTCCTAAAGCCTTTTAAGCCTAATAACTTCACTAGTTAAGCACACAAAGTTAGTATATCTATCATTTTCCAAGGTTGGATCATTTTTCTGTTAAACATAGTTAACGAACTTCTTACGAAGTAACAGACTTGAAAAATAATTTCATTTCCCTCTTTCTTTCAAAATTTTAACATTAATCGCCCCGACCAAAACAAAGTCTTCAGGTAAACGGCTATCCCGAAGATCCAATGGATCAGCTGGACCGACCACATACTAGTATGTGTCCTTCTAACTAAGTATGATCGACTAATTTTAAGCGAAAGAATGAAAAAACTCATCATAAACCGCCCCGGACACTATCAGTAATCTGGTTAATGGCTATCCTCAAAATCTACAAGTAGAGAATGAGGACCAAAACATATCCAAAGACAAGTCCTTCAAACTGATGTAACCTACATATTTTTAAGCGATTAGTGACGTTTTTTTTTTTTTTTTTTTTTTTTTTTAATATCACAAGAAAAGAATGGTTACTCGGGATTGATCATCCCATTCAGGTCAATAAGGTTTTGAAATCTGGATTTGTCAAACGCTTTAGTATATAAATCAGCGAAATTATCAAGCGTATCCACCTTTTCAAGCATTATCAGTTTCTTCTCAGCACAATCCCGTATGAAATGATGACGTATGTCAATGTGTTTGGTTTTACTATGTTTCACGGGATTGTTAGTTACTGAGATAGCAGCTGTGTTATTAATGCAAATAGGAGTAAGTAAGAAATTCAGACCATAGTCGCGCAATTGTTGTTGAATCCAAAGAACCTGAGAGCAGCAGTTGGATGCTGCCATGTATTCTGCCTCACAGGTTGAAATTGCGCCTGAAGTCTGCTTCTTGCATTGCCACGACACCAATCTGCCACCAAGAAACTGACATCCTCCAGTTGTTGACTTCCGACTCTGATTGCACCCTCCATAATCAGAATCTGTGTAAGCGACCAACTCCAAGTCTCCTCCTCTCGGGTACCACAACCCCAGCTTCGGCTTGCCCTTGAGATACCGCAGTATCCTCTTTGCACCTTTCAAATGAGATTCTTTTGGATTTGCCTGAAAACGTGCACAAAGACAAACAGCAAATATTATATCAGGCCTAGATGCAGTTAAGTACATTAAAGAACCTATTATTGCCCGATATTGAGTTGGGTCCACATCTGCATCACCGTCTACTTCAGCACCCAATTTGTGATTAACGCAGATTGGAGTATCATATGGAGAACTGTCCTCCATCTTGAAACGCTTGAGCACCTCATGAACATACTTCGTCTGATGAATGAACATCCCGTCCTTCTTCTGATCAACCTGCAATCCTAGAAAGAAAGTTAGTTCACCCATAGCACTCATTTCAAACCTTTTCTTCATGACGGCTTCAAATTCCTGACACATTGAGACTTTTGACGCAGCAAAAATAATGTCATCCACGTAGACTTGTACCAGCAGGAAGTCGCTTCCATCTCTTTTGAAGAACAACGTGCTATCGATTTTTCCTCTTTCAAAACCATTCTCGAGCAAGTAATCCGATAAAGTTGAATACCAGGCACGAGGTGCCTGATGTAATCCATACAACGCCTTGCTCAACCTGTACACGTGATCTGGAAAGTCTGGGTCAGGAAAACCCGGAGGTTGCTCAACATACACAACCTCATCAACTTTCCCATTCAAAAACGCACTCTTCATATCTAGCTGAAACACCTTCATCTTTTCATAAGCAGCAAACGCTAAAAACAATCTTATGGCTTCCAACCTGGCGACAGGAGCGAACACTTCGTTATAATCAATCCCCTCTTGTTGATTAAAACCTTTCACGACTAGCCTCGCCTTGTTTCTTATAATAATCCCCTTATCATCTCTCTTGCACTTAAACACCCATTTTGTGCCTATCGCATGCACATTCTTTGGTTTTTCAACCAAAGTCCAAACTTCCATCTTCTCGAATTGAGCCAACTCTTCTTGCATGGCCTCGACCCACGAGCTGTCCTTTAAAGCCATTTGATAATTCTTCGGTTCAATCTGGCTTATAAAGCAGGTGTACAGGCATTCATTGATTATTCCTGTCTCCTTAATGCTTGTATAAACACAGGTGTGTTCATTCAAGCTACTTCTCGTTTGTACACCGGAGGACACATCACCAATCACATTATCCAAAGGGTGATCTTTATGAATTCTCGTGGTCGGAACAGAACCGACATGCAAATTATCTTCCAATTAGAAGAGATCTCGTCAATGGTTGTTTCATGCTGAGAGTGAAAAGGATTGATAAATTCTTCTTCAGCAGAGGCAGCAGGGGTACCGATAGTGTTTGATGAGGAAGGTTGACATTTATCAATCAGCTGTCTTTGCAATAGATTTTCTTCCTCATCAAGTATCATCTTCGTCGCAACTCTTTCTTCTTCTTCAGAAATTTTCAAATCCGGTACGTTAAACGACTTAAAAAGCTTAACATAGTCGAAAAGCTCAGCAGGTCCATTGCTTGGTTTTGGCGGTAGGTAACTTGTGATGTCGGTGTTACACACCACCTCTACCTTGCAAGTCGAAGTATTGAAGACACGTCTGTTGGGAGTACCAACAACATAACCGACTAATATTCCTTCATCGGCTACTTCGCCAAATTTAGAATTTGTCTTCAAGATCGAACAAGGGGATCCGAATGGTTCAAGACCACTCAAGTTGGGCTTCCTTCCATGCATAAGCTCGTAACATGTTTTACCAAGTCTCTTAACAGTTAACACTCTATTCAGAAAATAGCAGGCTGTAGCAACCGCTTCAGCCCAGAACATCACAGGAAGCTTCGAATCTGCCAGCATAGTTCTGGCTCCTTCAATTAAAGTTCGGTTCTTCCTTTCAGCCACTCCATTCTGTTGCGGAGTATACGGAGCGCTGTATTGGTGTTCAATTCCTTTCTGAAGACAGAAGATCTCCATTTCAAAATTCTTGAACTCCGTTCCATTGTCACTCCTGATGAACTTCACTGTTTTACCCATGACGTTCTCAACTTTGGTAATCAAATTCTTCACCATTTGAGCCGTCTCATCTTTCGATTTCAAAAAATATACCCACGAATATCGCGAGTAGTCATCAGTGATCACCAAGCAGTAAGAAGTACCTCCTAGACTTTTTACATTCACGGGACCGAAGAGATCCATGTGAAGAAGTTCTAGAGTACTGGCAATAGAGTTGACCTTCTTGGTGAGATGGGATTTCTTGTGTTGCTTTCCCTTCTTGCATGCAATACATTTGTCTTCAAAGTTAAAACTTTTCAAGGGAACGCCCATCACAAGTCCATTCCTGACAATGTGGTTCATCTTCCGAAGATGAATGTGCCCCATCCTCCTGTGCCATAGTTCGGATTCCGATTTGCTTGCTTTCGTCATTAAACATGATTCTCCCGTGGCCATTTCAGTAGACCTCATATCCATCACATAAGTATTTGTATCACGTGGAGCTTTCATCACTATCCACTCGTCTGGTATCTGAAAACCAGGCTTCAACACGATCGCCTCATTCTTCGTGAAATGAACAGTATACTCCTTATCACAAATCTGCGACACACTCAGCAGATTGTGCTTCAACTCCTCTACAAAATTCACATTCTCAAGAGTCATTTTTCCATTGGACACCGTTCCTCTTCCAGTAGTTCTGCCTCCACTTTCACCGGCAAAGCTAACTCTCGCTCCTTGAACAGGTTTTAAGTCGTGCAACAAGTATTTGTTACCCGTCATGTGCCAGGAACAGCCGCTATCTACAATCCAAAGACTGTGGGCAGCCCTGTTCAACTGTTCCTGCACAATAAAGCAAAGGATTAGAATCTAGGGACCCAAGACCAATTGGTCTTGGATCTATACATCCCGTACTTCTGCTTTCCAAAGTTAGCATCTGGATAATTCCTGTCAGTCCTATTAGGAAATCTCCTTGGAAATTGAGTGTAAGGCCTTCCAAACCTATGTATATTGAAAGTATTATATCTTGTGGTTTGGTTATTAGCATTGTTAAACTGAGGTTTGTTTCTGTGAAAACCTGAATTAGTTACATTTCGAAACTTTGAAGGGTTTTCATTTTTAGCAGTATTAAAATTACCATTAGCCTTACTCTCAGTTTTAATAGGCCTCACACCTCTGAATTTCGGCGTCAGAGGGCAATCTGCAACAAGATGTCCTAACTTATTACACCTAAAACAACACCTATGCTCCATTTTCTTTTCAAAGGTTGTTTTGGATGTTGAGGCTGTGTTACCGGCCGTTCGTCTCACATAAGGTGGAATGTACGGGTTGAGTGGAGTACTCTTTTTATAAGTTTTATCTTTTTCTCCACCAGTGGGTAATACTACCTTCTCTTTTGTCTTACCCGATTCGGACAACTTATCCGAATCTGAAGAGACTGGACTCGTAACAGAAATTTTCACACTTGAAACAGGCGAACTCGTTTCGCCACTACT
This sequence comes from Bidens hawaiensis, assembly GCF_021521415.1. Lineage (NCBI taxonomy): Eukaryota > Viridiplantae > Streptophyta > Magnoliopsida > Asterales > Asteraceae > Bidens > Bidens hawaiensis. Next base: position 226,989 of record NW_027492476.1, read on the forward strand.
AACACTTGGTTCTGAACTCGTAACCTTGATTGGAACTGTCTGAGGAACTTCAAAATCAACAGATTTCTGAACACTAGGGTTAAAAGTGTAATTGTGGTTATAAGGTGGTGGAACCTCGTGATAACCAATTCTCACCTCTTCGCAGAGGTACCTTGATCACTAACAAGGTGATCAAGAATAGCTGAGGAATTTCTGAACTGTTCAAGTTTTCGGTTCAGTTCCACCACTTTCACCTGGTGGTCAGCAATCTGCTTTTCTCGTTCAGCAATCAGTTTAGTCTTTTCTTCTAAAACCTCATAACTTAGATCAATTACTTCAATTTTTTCAGCAAGTTTTGTTTTTAAGCTTTTAACATCTTTTTCACACGCTTTTATTTTAACTTTGTAACTGTTTTCTCTTGCTTTCACAAAGTGATGATCTTCTTTAAGAGTTTTAAATTCAGCATCTAAACGAACATACTGATCAGTTATGGTAGCAAGTTGCTCAGACAAATTCTCACATTTAGTACAAATAGATTTAGAACTTACCTCGGAGAGTTGATCATTGTTATCTGCCATGAAAGCTTTTTCCTTACCCGTAGCTTTCTCTTCTCCGTTAATCTTCTCACAATCTTCATTCTCAACCTTATCCATATTTGCCTGCTCACTAGTTTCATTCGAATGCAGGTTCCAGTTGTATTCACCTGCTTCTCTGGACAGCATGGCATTGACTTCTTTACTACTCCCAGTGTGCTGTGCAGACCGGCCCTGACCACGTTCAACTCGCTCGTTTCTGCACTCTTTGGCAAAGTGCCCGTTTTGTTGACAGTTATAGCACCTCACCTTAGACTTGTCGAAACCTGGCCTGCCACCAACACTTTCTCCCCGTCTTTCTCATAAACTTCTTCACTCTCCTCACTATCATGGCCATCTACCATTGTAAATCCATTTCCTCCAGATCATCAGCATCGATCTGGTCATAGTCTTCATCCAGCATCGCTGGATCAACAACCTTTCCTTGAATATAGTTTTCATATGAAGCAATAAACGAAGCATAGAGGCCAAACTGCTCTTCAGCAGATTTGACGCTCATTGGCATCTTAGTGTAATTATTGCTTGAGGAACTTGAAGATCCACTACTCTTGCTTGCTGTCTGTTGAGTACCACTTGATCCACCCGCAACAAAGCAAACATCCCCATTTGAGTTTACTGACACATGCCCCTCCTGTGAAGACTTGGCACCCGACTCGCTCTTCGAGTAGTAGGCGGCAGAATCAGTCTTTGAACTTGAATTGGAGTTTACTTTAGCACCGTACATGCCTGGATCTTGAACCTGATCCATAGATGTTTCTTTTCTTACCATATTAAGCTCAAAAGTTCTGAGCTTGTTGACAGCGGTTTCAAGATCATAAGTAGGGAAGTCCTTGTCTTCCCTCATCAGCACAGTATACATCTCCCATTTTGGTGGGAGGGCATCGAGAAGCTTTTCCACAATCTTTTCTTCTCGGTAGGAAATGGAGTAGTTACTCAATTCAGTCATTAGATGATAATATCGAGTGATAATATCATCAAGAGATTCGTTCTTTAAGTACTTAAAGACTGAAAATTGAGTTTTGAGCAACTTTATCTTTGAAGCCCGAATACCTATGTTCCCCTCAAATCTGTTCTCAAGTGCTTCCCAAAGCTCTCTAGCTGATGTATACTTTCTGAACGTATGGAGGATCTCCTGTGGAAGAGCCATTGTGATTGCAGCATGAGCCTTGCTTTCGGCTTCATACATCTTTTTCTCCTCCTCTTCCATTTTACTGTATTTCTTGATTTGGTCTCGACCCTCATACTCCATGACTGGTGGAATATATCCATCTTGGATGCATACCCACATTTTCGCATCCTGGTACTTAACGTATTGTATGAACCGATCCTTCCACGCGACAAAATCGGTTCCCTTCAGCAACCTTGGGGCCTTTGTAGCTGACCCCGCTTCAACTTCCATCTTTACAAGCTCCGAAATGTTGATCGACGACATCCTTCTTGAAGACTAAGAAACCCGAAAAATTCTGAGTAGGCGAAGTTAAAAAATTTCCTCTGAACAGTACTGTAGGCGAAGTTAAGGATAACTTCGCTTAAGTAATAACTTCGCTGGATCCTTCTTAAATTCGCGTGACTGGGAGAAGTTGAGAATAACTTCGCTTAGGGTAAGCGAACTTAGAAAGTAGACGAACTTGAAGAAAACTTCGCTGAGCTAGGCGAACTTGAGGAGAACTTCGCTGAGTTAGGCGAAGTTGAGAAGGTAGGCGAAGTTGTAAATAACTTCGCTTCTCCTTATATCTTCGCTGAAACCCTACGTATCCTGACGGCAACTTCGCCTGATGAACAGCAACTTCGCCTGACGAACTTAAACTTTCTGCAGATCTGAAAATCGGATTTTAACGACGTTTTTGACGGTTTAAAGGCTTGAACACACTGGTAGGAGGCTAGAATGAGCAAAAACACCAAAAACTCGTCCCGTGAATAGCCGAAATGGGACGAATTCTACACCCGCGTGAATATCCCGAACCACACAATCGAGCAAATGCTCTGATACCAGTTGTAGGTTCCCTGGACGGATCACACGAGATATCCCGATATACACAGGTGCGGAATCCCTGTGTAGATCGTTACGGACGTAGAACACAAGCTCACAAACACACGAACACGATACGAACAAACACACGTTATATTAATAACTCAAACCGTGATACTTACAGACTCTCGACCTCACGTCACTTGACTCACTGAATTACACGTAACTTGACCAACCTAAACTCTTACGTAAACAGTAACCGTAACCTATATAAATACACGACAACTTCGCCTCAGGCGAAGTTGTCCATAACTTCGCTTGTTCAACAAGTTCGCCTAGGCGAACTTGTCAACAACTTCGCTTGGTTAACAAGTTCGCCTAAGCGAACTTGTCAACAACTTCGCTTTAAACAAACAAATACATAAACAATATTACAGACTCGATTACAGACATTAGACATATGAACTACTGACATTTATGTACCAACATGGTGAGTTGCCAAGAACTGAACAAACTCTTGGGACTTCCACATCTCAGGGGGAGTCAGCTGGTACTTCAGGTGGATCAGGTGGTGAGAATGTTGTGGTTGTGGATGATGAGGAAATGTTGGATGATGATGATGTGGGTGATGATGATGTGTTAACTGTTGAGGAGATTGAAAAGATAGGAGAACAGATTGAGATTGATAGTGAGATAGAAGAAGGAGAGATTGTGGATGACAGTGTAGAACATGATATTCAAGACGTTGATAAGGTGAATGTGAGTCAAGACATGGATGTGTTAGATGAGTCTGAGTGGGAAGAGCAGCCGAGATGGAAAGAAGGCTACGCTCAATGGTTTGTGAAGACAAAGAAGCCAGCGGTTCCTACAATGTTAAAAAAGAGTTACAATATCAAAGGGTATGCTGAGTCAAATAAGGGTATTATTTGCTGGCTGTATGATGAGCAGTTGAAGTTGTTTGTGATTAAACGCTTTGATGGGATTTAGTATTTTAAGAGGATGTTGAGATCTCTCAATACCTTGCCTGAGTGTGAGGTGAAGGATTTGGCCAAGTTGGGACTGATTAATAGGAGTGATGACAATATGGACAGAATAATTGAGAAGATTGTGTGGAAAGAAAGTGTGAAAGAGAAAAAGTTTGAGCTGTTAAAGCCTCAGAAAGGGAAGCTAGTTGAAGATAAGGAAAGAGGAATGCAAGTTGTTGGCAAACCTTGGATGGTGATGAAATATAAGCCGGTTCGGTGTTTGAAAGAAGTGCCGATGAAGACAATGCCCAAGAATGTTTTAAAGAGTCTCAAGTGGTGGTACGTTGATAGCCAAATAGCTGAAGCGGTTATGGAAGATGAAGATGAACAAGAAGTTCTGAGAGTGTATGATCCCATGCACTTGGTAAATTTGTCTCAAGCTGACTTGCAAGTGCTAAACGATAAGAAGATATTCTATATTCCTGCATGGAAAGATGAAGCCAAGAAGTACCAGAGGGTGGTCTCTGTCTGTGTAAGAGAGGGCGTTCATTCTTGAAGACGGGTGACACGAGATTTTTGGGATTACTAGACACGAGAATGAAGATAGAGATATGAAGCTACTGCCAAGGGGGAGTCTGTTGGTGCATAGTGTCAGTAGTTCAGTATCTTGTATTTTGTATGTGTCTGTAATCGTGTTAGATTGTTTGTTTTGGGTTTGAATATGGTTTTACACAAGTTCGCCTGGGATGTAGGCGAACTTGTAGTCAAGCGAAATTATGACAACTTCGCCTAGTATGTTAGGCGAAGTTGTCGACGTTATATAAACCTCAACTTTGGCTTGTTTTCAAATAGTTTTTAAAAAGAATGTGTATTTGTGATAATTGAAATCACGTGTTTAGGTGTTGCAATACAAACGTGTTTATTAGTATTGTAACGTGTGTTTGTGTATGGTCTCAACGTATTTTATATCTTACGCTCGTATCGTATTACGTGGGGATTCCTCACCCTCGTGTTACGAGATTCTCCTGTGTAGATCCGGCTGGGAACCTACATTGTTGTTTGGTTGGGAGTTGACTTCATTGCAAGTGGAGCTTCCGGTATGCCATCGTCGTTGATCGGAGTGGCATTGCATCCAGTCGGAGGATGGGTATTTCGGTTCTTCCTTGATAGGTAAGTTGGAAAAGAAAGCATAGGATGGGTGAGGGTAGGGTGGTAGGTACCCGGTTGGATAGTATTGCGGTATCTCCGAGGGTTGGTAAGTGGGGATCTTCGTTGGGTGGTATGTTGGTACTTCATAGGGATGATACATAGGTATTGTTGGTGGATGATAACTTGAGTGCCTTGGTGGCTCAATCCTTTGTTTCGGTGGACTATCGGGAACGTCTATTGGATAGTGTTTACTCCCGGGGTAGTACACAGGCTTGGTTAGGTCATGTTCTACATCTTGATCGAAGTATGCTTCATAACACCCATCACTAATGTTGTCCTCGGGGTAAGGTTCGGTGATTCCAGCCTCTTTTGCCTTGCATACATAATTCTCCATATGAGCTTTGAATGACATCTATTAAGGGTGGTTTAGAATGTGGAGAGGGAAAGAAAGGTTACCAGCCTATCTTATCCCTAAAACAAATAAATAATTAATTCCTATACTTGGATCGAAGCTTGGACATTGTTTTATGATACCCAATTCGCTAAGATCGATGGCTCTGATACCAACCTGTCACACCCCCATCGTAGGGCCTAGGAGCGCGACCGAAAGTTGGTATCACAATTGTAAAACAATCAGAGTTGCGTTAATTTGCGGAAGACTTTATAAAACTTTAAGGATCAAAATTTAACATTTATATATATATATATATATATATATTCAAAAGAAGGGATTATAAAAAACCCGTTTAAGTTATAACAAAATGTATTAGTTGTTTTACATTACAAACCAACTTTTAAGTTTTCAAAACAAATCCGAGCCATCGGATATTCAAAGCACTTCATTACTCCAAGCGCTAACTTTGTTCACCTGCAAAATGTAATTAAAATACGTCAGCAATGAATGCTGGTGAACACGCTGACGCAAAATAATTTCTTTTATTTTATTACCCCTCAAGGCTACGCCTGCCTTGGCCGATCGTGGCTTAGGAATAACAAAGTTAAAACAACACATTTATAAATTCAAGTCTCTACTCTTGGTCACCTCAGCAAAGACCGCAGCGTTCGACTTAGTTAAGTACCCGTAAATATACACAATGATCGTACTTCCCGCAGGAACTACGATCAGGGTGGTGCGATGTGCCCATCGCGTAGTACCACTTATGTAAGGATCCAGACATACGTATACCACAGCCTGAGGGCTAGGTTTATACTTTCATTTATAATGGTTTTAGGAACACGTAGTTCCTTGTAAACAATTTTCACATAACATGTTTGACTCGTTTGAAAACAAGTTTATAAAGGTTTGAGGCCGTATTCACCTTTTCGCTTTGGGATCGTCTTCACTCACCGTCCGAGGGTCTTTCCCTTTTTATCTCGCACCTATAGTACGAGTATAAATATTTGTTAGTCAGATATACAATCCTTCTTAAGACCTTTAGTCTTGTTTTATACCTCGATGAACCTTTAGCTCATATATCTCATTTACTTGAAAACCTTTAGTTTAAAAGTAATTTATAAACCTTTAGTTTATATAAAAACCCGACGTTTCTTGTTCTCTAAGAAACATATTCTTTTTCTTTTATTATTGAAGAATACTCATTATTGCTTAAATAATAGGTCCATAACAAAGAACGTACATATATACTTACACACATAAATACATATTCACAATTCATTCTTTTATTCTTTTCTTTGTTTTGTTCATATTTCTTTTATCGAGTTATCGAGTATAACTTCGACTTAAGACTTAAGCCTTGAATATAATATTATATTATATTGATTTGTTGTTACGCCTACCCTTATTGGCGTATTGGAAACACTAGGAACTCGAGCAGTACTTCAACGCCGCTTCACTTTCTTGATCAACTTGGTACACCTTCCTTGGCACGCCAATGATCAACAATTTTCAACAATCGTCTACACGCCTTCTGAGAACAAACACCCTCTTGGTTGTATGTGGGTGGAGGGTGGCACGAACTTCAAGGAAATACCGTCACGGAAATCGAGGAATCGGGGCACGTTTATCTAGGAAATAAGGCACGAACTTCGAGGTATGATAATATGGCTAGAGAGATGTTAGAGAGAGAAAGTTGTACTGAATTTGGGATGCATCAAATGAGATCCCGGACCTTGCTATTTATAGAAAAATTTTGGGCTCTCATCGCGGTACGCGATGGGTCCCTGGGCTGGCCTATCGCGATATAGGCCTGCTGAATCACCACGTAGACCTGTCACGTGGCGACACGTGGAAGGCGTTGCGACACGTGGCAGAAAATGATGCCACCGTGTGCCACGTGGCACAGGTGTCAAAACGTGTCAGACAATGTCATCGCGATACGCGATGACGTCAGGTCAATAGCGATCGCTTATCGCTATTGACTTCTTCCAGAAACTTTGACCAAGCCCCATCGCGGTACGCGATGGGCTTGTCCTTTGTCCCGTCACGTATCGCGATAGGACAAGAGAACAGAATTTTCACTTTGGACCCTAAGGTTTGGAAATTGACATATTTAGTTCCTAGACTTTGGAAAGGTTATGTTTTGAACTCGAAATTTTCACGATGTTACAAAAAGTGATCCCACAGCAGCAACCATATCAGAGAAACCAACAAGTCCCTCCACAAGCTCCCGTTAACCAGAACATAAACAGTTCAAATCAACCAAGAAATCAAGGGAATGTTGCATTAGCTCAACCATAACAAGAAGGTATATTTGATTGGAGAAACCATGCTGATGATATTGAAAAAGCCAATGTAGCATTCATGGCAAAGATATAGAATGAAGCAGAGTCCTCTTCATCTCAGGTACATTCAAATCTTACAAATATTGAATTGCTTGAAATGAATGATTCTTTTAAAAAGAAAATTGGTAATTTGCAAAGTGAATGCTTTAAGAAACAAAGCATCATAAATGTGTATGAAATGAGTGATGTGACATATGAAAACCAAATCAAAAGTTTGGAACAAGACTGTATGGACAATTACATCGTTCATTCAAGATACGTTACTGAAATTGAAGAATTGAAGAAAATGTTGTTGGGTTTTAACAAGATTATCAAAGTGATAAAATCCTTATTTTACCAAAAACACAGCGGATATAAGTTTTAAATCTTGTTAGTTTTAGTGTATAGAACCAATTCAATACATGCAAAACCCAAACCCGGATCCAAATACGAATTACACACTATCAAACACATTCATGTCACTATAAGTTCATGCATGTTAAACAACCTTTCAAGTAACCAAAGAAGTGTGAAAAGGATGATGATTGAAAGGCAAGAACTTGAATATGGAAGCTCCTCAAGCTAGTATACCCAAGCTTCAACAACACACCTTCTTAGCTAGGATTTAAACACTTGATTAACACCTTCTTCCTTGCCTTAGTTTGGCCGAAATCAAGAGAAAGAAAGGAAGAGAGAATTGATGTTTACTTGCATGTATGTTGTGTGTGTTATATGAAAAATGAAAGAGAAAAGTTTGGTTTTATTCAAAGCCATCTTTCTCTCCACCAATCAAACCCTTTGCATGTCTCCACTCAATAATAAAAAAAACAATATATTTGAATGAGTTATTACCTTTTTCTTTTATAAAACTTTAAACATATATATATATATATCCATACATATATACTTTTATAAGTTTATAACTTATAACTTATAAAACCTATTATATGTTAAGAGACATGCTTGGTTATTATTATTCACATATTGTTATTTAACCAACTTAAAAAACCCATGGTAAGTTTTTTTCATAAAACATAAATCATCCATATGATTTGTTTATTACATAAGTACATTTTATTTAGAAATCCCTTCCAAATAACTCAAGTGTTAATATTCATTTGTTATGATCACATCATATATGAACGAATATTATCGGTGTTTGTCTAGCTTGTTATTGGGTATGACCCGACTTGGATCATAACGTACTAGCCACATCAATTTAATATGTCTCTTGGGCAGACCGAGTCCAACATTCTCCCACTTGCACAAGATACATAGAAGATTGATGCAAGTAGCAAATACCGCCTAACTACGGTTTACTACCCCTAATACGTATGACGAAGTGCCATTCAATAACATCATCCCTTTCAAGTCCCATACTTGAAAATGATTTAGGTGAAACTATCATTTATCCTTTTGCCACAAATGTCATGTTAAATCCAGAGACACAGAGTGATCATTCTCTATTGATTTAAATTGTCAGGCCTTAGACATTTAACTCTCAACGAATAATAGGGACAAATCCCATATTGACTACATACGTCTCTCACTATCACCTTGTACTATACTTGAGCTTAGCCTTATGTACTGACATATTTCAGAGCAGCGAAGAACTAAGTCAAAGCATAATAGTCAATGAATATCAAGACCCAATATGTATCTCAGGTCGGAGGATACTATGAAGTTCGCCTTTACTCAAATTTACTTATGATCACAAATCCCAAGGATTCCATGCAGTAAAATTGAGAGCGGGTCAGTCCAATATTTATCCCATAAATATCTATGAACCTTGGCATCAACCCTTTGCTATATTCATACCTCATGAATATCTACCAATCCAAGTTCATAATAGTCTTACTTTCACATTTGTTCCCACAAATATGAACGACTACGGACGTTTAGAATAATTCAAATTATTCACGGATTTAAACATACTAAAATGGAACATAACTCAAGAACATGACCATAACCAAAACCATATGATTGAGTTAAAATAAAATTGTTCCAATATCCAAATACAAATTTTAGATCAAATCCAATCACTAGAATATCGAAGTCCTAAGGCGCAAGTATGACCCTCATGCTTCGGCCTTTCAAGGAGTTTCGTGAGTGGGTCTGCAATGTTTTGATCAGTGTGAACTTTGCAAATACATATCTCTCCCATTTCAACTTCATCCCTTATGTAGTTGAATCTCCGCTCAATGTGCCTAGTCTTTTGATGTGTGCGGGGTTTCTTGATTTGAGCAATCGCACCCTCGTTGTCACAAAAGATTTCTAGAGGGTCCTGAATGGTATGGACTACCCCTAGATCGGTAATGAACTTTCTAATCCATGCAGCTTCTTGAGCTGCCAATGAGGCGGCGATGTATTCTGATTCAGTGGCGGATAAGGCTACCACATCTTGTTTTGCACTCTTCCATGAGACAGCACCTCCATTGAGAACGAAAACATATCCCGATTATGATCGAGAATCATCTCGATCAGTTTGGAAACTTGCATCAGTGTAACCCTTTACTACGAGTTCCTCTTCACCAGAGCCATATATTAGAAACATATCCTTAGTCCTCCTAAGGTATTTCAATATGCTCTTAACAGCCATCCAATGGCTAGTTCCCGGATTTTGTTGGTATCGACTTGTCATGCTCAAGGCGCATGACACATCCGGTCTAGTGCAAATCATGGCATACATGATGGATCCTATAGCAGATGCATATGGGATACCACTCATTTTGTCTTGCTCATCCTTTGAGCTTGGACATTGAGAAGCACTCAACATCGTTCCTCTTTGAATAGGTACCAAACCTTTCTTAGAGTTTTCCATCTTGAACCTTTTCAAGATCTTGTCTATGTATGCACTTTGATTCAAACCTATCAACCGCCTTGATCTATCCCTATAGATCCTTATTCCCAGAATATAGGCGGCTTCACCAAGATCCTTAATGGAAAAACAGCTTCCAAGCCAGGCTTTTACACCTTCCAAGGTTGGAATGTCATTTCCAAACAGTAATATGTCATCGACATATAATACCAGAAAGTTTATGATGCTCCCACTAGCTTTCTTATACACACAAGCTTCATCAGCGTTTTTGATGAATCCAAATTTCTTAACTTCATCATCAAAACGGCGATTCCAACTTCTAGATGCTTGTTTCAATCCATAGATTGATTTCTTCAACTTGCATACTTTGTTAGGATGTTGTGGATCGACAAAACCTTCAGGCTGAACCATATAAACATCTTCATTAAGATGCCCATTTAGAAAAGCTGTTTTGACATCCATTTGCCATATCTCATAGTCATAATATGCGGCTATGGCAAACAATATCCTAATAGACTTTAGCATCGCCACAGGCGAGAAAGTTTCATCATAATCAACCCCTTGAGTTTGAGTGAAACCCTTTGCTACAAGTCTAGCTTTACAAGTATCCAAGTTTCCATGCATATCAGTTTTCTTCTTGAAAACCCACTTACTTCCAACGAGCTTGGAATTTAGAGGTGGAGCAACCAAGTCCCATACTTGATTGTCATGCATGGATTGCATCTCAACATTCATGGCTTCTAGCCATTTGTCCCAATCAGATTGCGACACTGCATCTCAGTATGTGGTGGGTTCATCCGAATCTACCACGTAGCATCCATCCATGAAAAATCCATATCTCTCAGTTGGGGTGCTAACTCTACCAGATTTGCGAATGTTTTGTGTGTTTTGATCAACCATTTGATCATCCTCAACAACCTCTTGTTGATTGCTAGTGTCAACCAAACGTGTATCGGCTTGTAGTTCTCGATCCTCTTCGAGTTCTACAGTTCTATCAGTTCCTTCCATAAGGAACCTTCTTTCCAAGAACTTAGCCTTTCGAGCTATAAACACTTTATGCTCGCTTGGATTGTAGAAATAATATCCCATCGAATCCGTGGGATATCCTACAAATATACACTTAGTGGATCGACATTCAAGTTTGTCAGGGGTGTAGATCTTAACATAAGCCTCACAACCCCATACCTTTAAATATGAAAATTTTGGAGCCTTTCCATGCCATATTTCAAAAGGTGTCATATCCACTTTCTTGGTTGGTGCCATATTTAAAATACGGGCAGTGGAGATCACAGCGAAACCCCAAAATGATAGAGGTAATGAGCTTCTAGCCATCATGGATCGAACCATGTCCAATAAAGTTCGATTCCTCCTCTCGGACACACCATTATGTTGTGGTGTTCCAGGTGGAGTAAGTTGTGAGACAATCCCACAACTCCTAAGATGTTCTAGAAACGCATCATTGAGGTATTCACCTCCTCTATTAGAACGTAGTACTTTGATTGTTTTGTTGAGTTGATTTTGTACTTCATTTTGGAAGACTTTGAACATTTCAAAGGCCTCATTTTTGTGTCTTAACAAGAACACATACCCATAGCGACTATAATCATTGGTAAAGGTAATGAAGTATCTTTCACCATTTCTTGTCATTGTCCTAAAAGGTCCACATACATCCGAATGTATGATATCTAATAAGTTTTTCGCCCTCTCATTTGTTCCATTAAAGGGCTCTTTGGTCATCTTTCCCAATAAACAAGATTCACATTCATCAAATGAATCAACATTTGATTTCAAAAGACCATTCTTTCGAAGTGTATGAATACGATTCTTGTTTATGTGACCAAGACGACAATGCCAAAGAAAAGTATTACTCAAATCCATTTTGAGTCTTTTGGTGTTAGCTTGGTACAACGAATTATCAATGTATGAGTCATCATGAATTAATTCATAAATGCCATTAAACGGCATCGCTTTAAAATAAAAAAACATTATCCATGAAAACATAAATACCATTATCAACAAACTTAAAGTCATAACCAGATTGTCTTAATACAGAAACAGAGATAATATTCCTAGTCAAACTAGGGGAATATAAAATGTTTTTCAAAATAATGTCCAAACCATTTGGAAGTTTTAAAACATAATCTCCTCGGGCTTGGACGTCAACCTTTGCTCCATTGCCCATGAAAAGACTTATATCTCCTTTCTTCACTTCATTTCTTCTTTTGAACCCCTGCAATGAATTGCATATATAAGTTCCACATCCGTTAACCAATACCCATGTGTTAGAAGAAATAATATTAAGATCAATGTGAATCATGAAAGTTGTACCTGAGGTTTGCCCCGCATCCTTCTTAGCTTTCAACTCCTTGAGATAGGTCGGACAGTTTCTCATCCACTGACCTATCTCACCACAACCAAAGCACGGATCCTCAGCGCTAACCTTTAGCTTCTTTGGTTTTGGTTCCGCCTTTGCCTTTCCCTTGAACCCCTTCTTGACTTGCCCCTTGCCAACGGCAACCCTTGCCTTTGGTTCCGGGTGATGCCTTTTCTTTGAGCCACCCTCATTGATCGCAAGAACGGGTAAAACCTTTTTACCCATGCCGGCTTCGGCTGTCTTAAGCATTGCGTGAAGCTCACCAATGCTTTTGTCCCATCCGTTCATGTTGTAGTTCATGACGAATGTCTCAAACCTTTTAGTTAAGCAATTTAGGATCAAATCCGTGGCTAACTCTTTTGAGACGGAACAGTTAAGCCGTTCAAGCCGATCAATGTGGCTCTTCATCTTAAGTACATAAGATGAAACATATTGGGTTTCTTCCATATGACATGCATGAAGCGCTCGAACCGTTTCGAATCGCTCAACCCGAGCTTGAGTAAGGAACATTTACTTAAGCTGGGTAATCATGTCATACGCCCCATGATTCTCGAAATCCTTTTGGATCTCGGGAATCATTATTCCCAACATGAGGCAAGAAACTTGCACCGAATCCTCGTTGTATTTCAGCCAATCCGCATAGGCATCCAAGTTGTTGACATCGGGTTCATCGGGAATAGGATCGTCTAAAATATAAGACTTCTTTTCTTGCTTGAGAACAATTCTCAAGTTTCGATACCAATCCATGAAGTTGTTAAAGTTTAGACGATCCTTATCCAGAATGGATCTTAGTGATAGATTATACACGTGTGGGATAATTGCGTTTGGTGCATTGTTTGCGGCCATCTAAAAGAATTTTAACAAAGTTCAAATTAGTATTTTCGATATTAATAAAATTTTGATCTTTAATACCCTTTAATGTCTCCAAGATAATTATTGATTAAAATCTAGAACCCAACGTTTCATTCAAATAGTAGTTAGGTGACCTTTATCCTACTATTCGAATTAACAAGGTAGTCAACGTTTGACAATTGCAACCCTTTGCAACTTCTAGTTTTATGGGATCGGTTAAACATCATATGTTTAGTTGGTATGTTAAATCTCATCAACACCTTTGAACGCCATGTTAAGGTGATCCTATAGTCATGGTTTCAAATCAAGTCGTCCTACTTATACACACGTGTGAGTTTACTCATACAAGTGGTTAGGTGATCCTAATGCCAAAAGTACTTGTAAAATCACCTTAAGATCACAAGTTTTCTTAAAAGTGCTTAGGTGATCCTAACCCACTATCAAGTCTACAAGTGACTAAGTGTCGTATAAAAGGATGGTGTTTAACTTGTTTTTAAAAGGGATTTTAGTTTTCTAAATTCTAGATTGGAAAACTATTTATTGTACCTTTCATTTGCATGCATTCAAATGTATGGTACTTAGTTGAAAAACCCATTTTCAAAATTCCTTTTAATAAACCCATTTTATTATGAAATCATTAGCTATTAATAAAACCAATTTTATTACCTAACGATTTCTAAGGAACCAATTTTATGCTAGTTGATTTTAAGTTGTTAAGCAAACCATATTGCAAATAATAAGTAAATCAATCATGCAAGCATAAAATATACACAACCACAAGTTCATAACCATAGCCTCCTAATGTTGACCACACTTGTTGACCGAAGACAAGTGTGTCAAAAAGTCTCTCCTAAGGGACCCAAAAGAACATGCACTGTGTCGGTGAACTCCCACTTGATTCCGCATCCATATTCTCCAAGTGTTTACTCCCGGTGTTGTGGTCTTCATCATTTTATTTGGGCTTCCATCCATGCATCTTCTTTTACAAAATATATCCTAATACATTTTTCTAGTAAAAGAAATACATCTAATCACTTATTATTACAAGCCATATGAATGAATAAATAGATTACAAACCCAAATAAATATTACAACCAAATCGAATGAACAAACAACCAACACAATCATTCAACCAAACACAAGGCCATGGCTAGGTTATGAACATCTATTACACATCCAAATATGCAATAATACAAGACCAAAATGGTTCCCCTTTTTGCCTCAAAACTTTCGGCCAAGCTTAAGCAAACCGAAAGTTTCGGGTTTTGTCCAAACAAACTAAACAATCATCCAAATGACTTGGTTTTTCAAGATTACCACATGCATGTAAAGTATAACCTTGAAAAACCATGGGGTAACCAAAACCCCTAAAATATTCGGCCAAATGGTGAAACCCACCATAAAATCGAAAAATTTTGGGTCTAATGAAGCATGCATTCGTATAAGCGGCTCTTGATGCCATTGTTGGGTTTAACAAGATTATCAAAGTGATAAAATCCTTATTTTACCAAAAACGCAGCGGATATAAGTTTTAAATCTTGTTAGTTTTAGTGTATAGAACCAATTCAATACATGCAAAACCCAAACCCGGATCCAAATACGAATTACACACTATCAAACACATTCATGTCACTATAAGTTCATGCATGTTAAACAACCTTTCAAGTAACCAAAGAAGTGTGAAAAGGATGATGATTGAAAGGCAAGAACTTGAATATGGAAGCTCCTCAAGCTAGTATACCCCAAGCTTCAACAACACACCTTCTTAGCTAGGATTTAACCACTTGATTAACACCTTCTTCCTTGCCTTAGTTTGGCCGAAATCAAGAGAAAGAAAGGAAGAGAGAATTGATGTTTACTTGCATGTATGTTGTGTGTGTTATATGAAAAATGAAAGAGAAAAGTTTGGTTTTATTCAAAGCCATCTTTCTCTCCACCAATCAAACCCTTTGCATGTCTCCACTCAATAATAAAAAAAACAATATATTTGAATGAGTTATTACCTTTTTCTTTTATAAAACTTTAAACATATATATATATATCCATACATATATACTTTTATAAGTTTATAACTTATAACTTATAAAACCTATTATATGATTAGAGACATGCTTGGTTATTATTATTCACATATTGTTATTTAACCAACTTAAATAACACTATGTAATGTTCTTTCATAAAACATAAATCATCCATATGATTTGTTTATTACACAAGTACATTTTATTTAGAAACCCCTTTCCAAATAACTCAAGTGTTAATATTCATTTGTTATGATCACATCATATATGAACGAATATTATCGGTGTTTGTCTAGCTTGTTATTGGGTATGACCCGAATTGGATCATAACGTACTAGCCACATCAATTTAATATGTCTCTTGGGCAGACCGAGTCCAACAAATGTATCTTGATGAGAAGTTGAAAAATACTCAACTTCAAGTTCATGTATACTTTCTAAAGAAATTGGTGTCAACTGGAAATATTTGTGGTAAGTTGAAAAATATCAAGGAAGAAGATAATTATAAAGTTGTTCCTCCACCTTTTAATGATAATTACTCATTGAAATTCGATTATGAAAAGATAAATGCTTACCTTGATCAGTTTAGAGAGGTGTTTGATGATAGAAAGGAGTTTGTTGAAAATTACAAATTGGTTGAGGTTGATAACAAGGGTGATTTTGTTATGAAGGCTGTTGAAACAAAGGTTGAAAACTCTGTTGGTGTGCAAGTCTCATAAGATGACTCTGATGATGATTTATTGGATATAGATGATTTGAGTGATTCAAGTGACAAAAGTTCAGATTGTGAAAGCTTAAAAGAAGAAAAGAGAGGCAAACATAAACCAAAGGACAAGATTCCTTTGTTGCCAAAAATTACTCCCAAAATGAAGAAACATCATGAGAAAATGAGAATAGAACACAAATCATTTGATCTATGTGATGGTTCCAAGGCAAAGAAGAACAATGAAATATCAACATACAAAGTGCCACAAAGAAGGGAAAATGTCAAAGAGAACAAGAAAATAGAAGAAACCATGAAGAATGATGATCTATTCATTCCTGTCTATCCTGTCTTCTTTAATCAAGAACTGTTTGATGTTGGAGAGGTGGAAAACATGGAAGAATTTGAAAGAAGGTGGTCAAGATTTAGAAGCAACAAAGATGACAAATCAATAAAGATGGAAAAGATAACCTTTGTCAAAAGTTCAGTTGAGAGACAAGACATAAAAATTGAAGAATTTGTACCTTTCTCAATTAACTACGATGGTCTCATTACTCAAAATACTATTGGAGTTGATCCTCCAAGACTAAGTGAAAGGTTTAAAAGAGGAAACTCAAGTGAAATGTTCAAAGGACAAGTCTGGTGCAAAATTTGTGATGTGTATGGACATCATACTGACTCATGTAATGAAAGGTTTACCTTCAAACCAATTCATGTCCCGATACAACAAAGTTTGGACAAGACTTTGGTTTTTACAAGAAAAAGTACAATGACTATTTAGGAAAGGGTAAGAAAATGGGTGATAATTCAGTTAATGGTGTTGAAAAAGAAGATAAGAAAAGAGATGATCCAAATGATAAGGGAAAAAAGAAAGATCTTAAGGACAAGATGAAGCCTCAAATGAACAGACAACCTATCAGAATTAAACCTGATGTGGATTCTAAATAAGTGAAATCTCTTGATTCTGGAAAGTCAACAGGGTATGAAGAGAAGATTAAGAAGGATGTTTTCAAACAAAAGAAGTAAAAAGAATTAAATGGTGATGAGAATTTTCTTCTGAAACATGGTTTTAAGCCACATGAATTTTTGTGGAAACCTAGAATAGAAACACATGTAACAATGGTGAAAAAGGAATATGTGGTTGAAGAATGCAAAACCATAGTTCTTTATATGGGAGAAATATGTGAATATGGATATGAATCTGATGATTCATGTGAGATTGTTTATGTGGACCCCAAACCAGATGCAACAGTTGGTCGTGTTGCTGATGATTTGCAAGCTGATTTAGCTTGTATTTCATCACTTAACTGATTCCTTTTATTTGATTTGTGCAGGAACAGTCCACACCGATAAATGATGTATGATATATGGAAAATGGATGTTCCTAGCACATGACCTGTGAAAAGTGGTCATTGGTTAATTATGAAGAAAAATTTGAAGGTCCAATTTCATTTGGGAGTGACGAATATGAAGGGAAAATTATGGGGAAAGCCATTCTCACCAATGGCAAAGTGTTATTCAATAATGTGTTCTATGTGGAAGGATTACAATATAACCTGTTGAGCATATCACATATGTGTGATAAAGGTTATAAGGTTAGATTTGATATTATAATGATGATGGCTCCTAGAAATGGATACTTATATGAACTAAGAATGAAAGATGCTATTTCTAGAGGTGGTACTTGTTTTGTGTCAAAGGCCACTGAAAATGAAACAAAATTGTGGCACAGAAAGCTTTGTCATGTCAATTTGAAGAATATGAACAAACTTGTTAAAGGTGCGCATGTCATTGGTTTACCTATAAGGGAGTAGAAGCTGGATGACAAACGCATTTCATGCTAAAAAGGAAAGAATCATAAATCATCTCATGAAACAAAACTCATCCACTCTATTGAACCAGTACTTGAAATGCTTCATATAGATATCTTTGGTCCTATGAGTGTTCCTATTATTGGAAAGAAGAGATATTGCTTAGTGATTATTGATAATTTTTCAAGGTATACTTGGGTTTACTTTCTGAATTCCAAGGATGAGGCTGCTGAATTAATTAAAGGTTGTGTGACAAGGATTGAGAACCAACTAGACTCAGGGTGAAGGTAATGAGAAGTGACAATGGGACTGAGTTCAAGAATGGGGTTATGTCTGAATTATGTCAAGCAAAAGGAATTCTTCAACAATTTAGTGCCCCTAGGGCTCTTGAACAAAATGGAGTTCCAGAAAGAAGAAACAAAACATTGATTGAAGCTGTAAGAACCATGATAGCAGATGGCTATCTACCTATTACTTTTTGGGTAGAAGCAATCAACACTGCTTGCTATGTTCAGAACAGAGTTCTCATCAACAAAAGTCAAGACAAAACTCCATATGAGATTTTGTTCAAAATACAACCCTATATCAAGTTCCTCAAGCCTTTTAGATGCAAGTGTTCATTGTTGAATACAAAAAAGTACCTGAACAAATTTCAATCAAAATCTTTAGATTGTTTCTTTGTTGGATACTCCACAAACTCAAAAGCGTATAGAGTCTACGTGAAAGATCATTTGAGTGTGATTGAATCTTCAGATGTGATATTTAATAAAAATCAATTCAATACTGTTGATGGAACGTCCTGGTTATTTGATCTTGAGAAGTTAATCAAGTCTTTCTCGATTTATCCAGAAGACTTTGACGAAACTTTGTACAAAACAAGTGTCCATGAAGTAAAATCAGAAAGGAAGGTTGATTTGGATAAATTATGGTCCAAGGTTGCTGACAAAAATGTTGAGTTCTCTTTTGATAAAAGTGCTTCTAAAATTGAATCAGAATAAGAGCAAAATGAGGATCTTGAGCAACCACATGTTCAACAAACTCCTGTCATGAATGATGTGCAACCTGATAACCAGCATGATTAAGAACAAGCTGAAAGACAATAAACTTTTGAAACTTTGTTTTAAACTTTGAAATTGGAAGTGACATTGCTTCAACATCCTAACAAAATGTTTAAGAAGAGGTTGAAATGAACAATACAACATCAGAATTGGTCATTAAGGAACTGGATCTCAATGATACAAATCTTGGCTCAGATATCACTTCAAATCAAATCATCCAAACTTTCTTTGTGGAATGAAATCATCCAACTGAGAACATAATTGGTGACCTTCATGAAAGAGTAACAAGAAGTGCATCTGAATCTGCAAACATTTATTTGTACTCTTGCTTCCTATCCCAAATTGAACCAAGAACATTGTTCAAGCATTGAAAGAAAACAGTTGGGTAGAAGCAATGCAAGAGGAGTTGGCTCAATTCAGAAACTTGCAAGTACGACAACTTGTGGATAAGCCAAGACGAAAGTTTGAAATAGGTACCAAATGGGTTTTCATAATAAAAAAGATGAGAGAGGGATTGTAATGAAAAACAAAGGAAGACTAGTTGCACTAGGATGCTTACAAGAAGAAGGGATTGATTTTGACGAAGTATTTGCTCCGGTGACAAGACTTGAAGCAATCGGAATCTTTCTAGCCTATGCTGCTTCTAAGAACATCAAAGTAATCAACTGGATGTCAAAGTATTTCTAGCCATTGATAAGACCCTCTTCTACAAGAAAAGAGGAAGAGAGTTGCTCCTTGTTCAAGTTTATGTTGATGATATCATCTTTGGGTTTACAAATGAAAACATGTGTTTGGGGTTTGAGGAAGTTATGAAGTCTAAATACTGCATGGGCTCAATGGGTGAAATGAATTTTTTTGGGATTGCAATTTCAACAAAAGAAGGATTGCATATTCATTTGTCAATCAAAGTATGTGCAAGACATTTTGAATAAGTTCAAATGCCAAGACTAGAAGACTGCTTCTACTCCAATGGACACACATGAGAAGATGATAGTTGATAAAAAGGGGGAGCCTGTTGATGAACATAAATATAGAGCAAAGATTGGATCACTAATGTACCTGACTGCTTCAAGACCGAACATCATGTTTGCTCTGTGTGTGTGTGTGTGTGTGTGCAAGATTCCAATCATGTCCAAAAGTGTCTCATATGACTGCTGTCAAGAGGATCTTTAGATATTTGAAAGGAAAACCTGATTTGGGGATATTGTATCCTAAGAACCATGCCTTTGATCTACTTGCTTACACTGATAGTGACTATGATGGCTGCAACATGAGTAGGAAGTCTACATCAGGTGGATGTCAATTTTTGGGAGACAGACATGTGTCATTACGATGTAAGAAGCAAGCAACTGTGTTAATCTCTACTGCTGAAGCTGAGTATATTGTTGCATCTGCCTATTGTGCACAAGTCCTTTGGATTCAGAATCAACTGCTGGACTATGGTTTGAATTACTTGAACACTGCTATTTTTATTGACAATACTGCTGCTCTGTTCATAGTTAAGAACCCAGTCCAACACTCAAAGACCAAACACATTGAAATCAGACACCATTTCATTAGAGCCAAGCCACTAGATAAAACTAGATTTCACTTTCTCCAGCAAGCTTTAGGAATGATCAACTTTGATGAAGTCTGATTAATGACATGTGCTCAATGTGCTAACTGATTATTTTTAATGAGGTCTTGTGATTGACACTTGTGTTTATGTGCTTGAATATGTGATTATTAACTGCTATATGCTTAAATTGACCATATTTAACTTAGGTGTCATCGATGCTTAGTTCTTCTTTGAGCCTTGATAATGATGTGAATTGATGAATCTGCATGCTTATCTGACATCTTGAATATGTTGAATGATCTGAAATAATTAAGTGCTTAGGACTGGATAGATTTTGCACAATTAATCTTTGTTGAACATTATGTTAGTATGATTATGTTAATGCATGACATTTATTCTCTCATCATTCTTAAATATCGTACTTACTGCTTGTGTCAAGACTGTGATTTTGTGTCAAACTTGTATGCTGAAAATGAATATCTTTCAAAAGAAGTTTTTCCAAGAAAATCATTTTTGACAAACTGAGCAAGTTGATGGTGTAGAGATATGATAAGATTATTCAGTTCAAGCTTTGTAGAAGCTTAAAAGGTTTTCAATGAAAGTTGATCCAACCTTTCGGAAATGATAGTAGATTGTTTATTCATACCAATTATATGGATTTAATAGGCTAAAAAGACTATTAGTGCAGTCATTAATAAGTATGGTTTCTTTCCATGATGTGTAAAAACTGAGGTGATATAAACATAATGAAAATGCTAAGCTTAATGTGGAGATACATTGTTGAATATGCACGTTACAAGATAAATCTCTCAGAATGATAGGCAGAAAAGTGATTACCTAGTCATACACGAGCCTGTTGGTATTTGGTCATCAAAATTGAAACATCTTATGTATATGACAAAAAATGAGAGCAAAAATTTTAAGCATCAATCAAAAGTTGATAAATGTTCACAAATTTTGAAAGAAATGTAATCATGAGGGTTAAAACTAGAACTACAGAGGTGGGACATCATTATAAGTCCTTTTAACACCTTGAATGAAAGGCATGTAAGTCCGAACTGCGTGACATGTAAGTCCAACGTTTAACCTCAAATTTTTGAAAAGAAAAATCCATTAAGAAAGTTTATATGCTCTGTCATAAAAATATTTTGACCAAATATCAGGGGGTTGAAGTCAATTTGAGGTGATCTAGGGAAAGCCAAATATGCTTTGAGAAGAGATATGGAACATCATAGTGCAATAAGTGTTATCCATATTTGTATTATGCAAACTAATTGAACTTTAAGAATATCACCAAAAAGTAATGAAATACATGCTAAGTCAATACATGCTATTAACCTGCCTATTATGTCATAATAATGCTGAGAATGAAGTATTGAAAGGTGGCTTAATGAGTATGATCCCATGTTGAGATCTTTTCACAAAAAGAAAAGGATTTGAAAGGAGAATAATGAAATTTGATCTCATATTACACCATTTGCTCTTAAACTCTGAAATTTAATGAGAAAACTGCTTGATGGAAAGTTTAAGTCAAAAGGCGGTTGCATTTTACCTTAAATATGTTTGCATATGTTATTTCGAGTAAACTTTGATGTTTTCAAACCTTCGAGTAAACTTAAATGTTATTATTTCACTACGTGAAAATTGACCTTCGGCCACACGAAAAAAGTGTGGCCATAGGCCTTTAGCCACACACATTTGGTTTAGGACATATGTGGCCAAAGGTCGCGACACCGTGGGTATGATATGGCCACACAAAGTTTTTAGTGGCCTTATGTGGTAATAACTGTGGCTAAAGGGTACATGCATTAGTTGCTGGCCATCAAGAAGCCCCTCCAATAAGTGTGGCTAAATGGTAGAAAATGTACACATGTCAATTTACTATGAGTGACCATTGCATCTATATAGCCACATGAATTTATGTTTCAGCCACATGAATTTTATATTAATGTGGCCAATAGGGTTGTGTTAAGCTTACATTGTGGCCTATACCGTGTGAATATAGCAAAGAAATGGCCACTTAAATTTAATAATAGGGTGGCTAATTATATGATATAGACATTAGATATTACATTAAAAGTGGCTAAATATGTTTACTTGCCACTCAAAAACTCCTTTGTAGATTATAGTGTGGCCATTGTCTTACCGTTTGTCACACAAAATGTTTTTCCTAATATAAAGTGTGGCTATTGTAAAAATTTCGTCACACATAGTGAAGTAATGTGTGGCTAATCATATCTTATAGACACTGGACGTTATTGTAAATGTGGCTAAAAATGTGAACTTGCTAGTCAAAAACTCTTTTGTAGTTTGTGGTTTGGCCATTGTCTTACCGTTTGTCACACATAATGCTTTTCCTAATTTAAAGTGTGGCTATTGTCAAACTTTTTTCACACATAGTTAGGTACTGTGTGGCTAAAAATATCATATAGACACTGGAGGGTGTTGTTAATGTGGCTAAAACTGTGAACTTGCTAGTCAAAAACTCTTTTGTAGTTTGTGGTGTGGCCATTGTCTTACCGTTTGTCACACATAATGCTTTTCCTAATTTAAAGTGTGGCTATTGTCAAACTTTTCGTCACACATAGTGAGGTACTGTGTGGCTAAAAATATCATATAGACACTGGAGGGTGTTGTCAATGTGGCTAAAAATGTGAACTTGCTAGTCAAAAACTCTTTTGTAGTTTGTGGTGTGGCCATTGTCTTACCGTTTGTCACACATAATGCTTCTTCTAATTTAAAGTGTGACTATTGTCAAACTTTTCGTCACATATAGTGAGGTATTGTGTGGCTAATAATATCATATAGACACTGGAGGTTGTTGTCAATGTGGCTAAAAATGTGAAGTTGCCACTCAAACACTCTTTTGTAGTTTGTGGTGTGGCCATTGTCTAACCGTTTGTCACACATAATGCTTTTCGTAATTTAAAGTGTGGCTATTATCATACTTTTCGTCACACAAAAATGTTTATGTTTTGGCTAATGGTCATTTATAGACTCTAATTTTTATAATTTCAGGTGTGGCTATTGTCTTACTTTTGGCCACACCTATTTAATGTGTTCTATGTGGCCAAATTGTGTGTAATTAGGCAATATATAATTATTTTTATTTTTTGTGCAGTAATATAAAACAGCTATAAGCAAGCATGACAAAACAAAATTAGAAACAAATTATATTAACAATAATACTCACTTAAGCAAATGTATATGCAAAATATCGTACAAAATACAAAAATAACGACTACCTATATACTAGCTAAGGCGTCGGTTTTCTTGGCACTGCTCCTTGTCTTCTGCTTGGTCACCCGGTCTATCGTTGTGTACTTTGCCTTTGCCTTCTTTCCAGATCTGTCTGGTTCTTTTGAGGATGGGAGTGGTGGTAGCTGGAACAACAGAATATGAAAAACAAATTTGTATAATTAATGTCGTATTTTGTAATTGAATAGAACAAAATAGTATGCATACATACATACCGAACGTTCGTTTAACTGTTCGTGAACCTTTCGGCGGGAAGTTCGTTTATGTACGTTTATCTTTTTTCAATTACGTTAGTTTAGATTATAAACAAACGAACATAAACGAACACAAGTGTTAATTTTTTAAACTAATTGAAAAAGAACATAGATATTTGTTTCGGTTATGTTAAAAGGGAAAAAACCTCCTGGTCCCATAAGATTAGGTATTCTGGCCAAGCAACAAAAGTACCAATTGGGTTGCCAACAGTCGTAATTTCACCTGCCTCACATGGAATAATTGCTTATTCCTTTATGGCTCCATCAATACTAACTTTATAGCAACCCTCCGGGATTGCTTTTCCATGCAACTGTTGTGGAACCGGTGACCAATAAACTTTACCATTTGCCACCTTGTTACGCTTGTCATGAATACACAAACGAGACTCATACACCTATAAACCAGCATGTGAAATTTAGATGGCTTAGTTGAAGTCAATATATAAGTACATACCCATGTTGGTGGGAAATTAACAATGTTTCGCGCAGTACATACCTTTATTTCAGCAGGTGGGGAAGCTTCATCCGTAGATACATCAACTTTTCTTTTAATGCTTCTCCGTTTTACCTAAATATTATTCAATGAATCAATCAACAATTAAAGGAAAAACTGAAATTGCCAAATACTTACTGAGGTTTTTTCGAGCCGTTACTATCCGGAGTGTGGTATAGTTGTGTTGATGTTTGGTCAACATTGTTCTCTACAGGCTTCATTGGTAATATAACAGAAATTGGAATTGTTAGACTTATTAGGTTATAAAATATAAAAACTGAAACTGCCAAATATTTATTGATGTCACGCTATGGGGATCGACTACCGTTTGGTCAACACTTTTTTCCACAGACTTGGCCTGCCATTCAGTAAATAGAAAATGAGCACACTCACATTGGAAACGAATTATATAAAATACCGAAATTGTCAAATACTTACTGATGTCGTGATATGGGGAGCGGGGTACCGTTTGGTCAACACTTTTTTCCACAGACTTGGCCTGAGATTCCGTAATAGAAAATGAGCACACTCACATTGGAAACGAATTATAAAAAGTACTGAAATTGTCAAATACTTACTGATGTCGCGGGTACGTTTCGACAACTATTTTATCCGTAGAGTTGGGCTACAATTAACTTATGCAAAATCAGAACACTCACATGGAAAGTTAATTATTAAAAAAATCAATCAAACTGTCAAATGCTTACCTGAGAAGCGGATTCTTGTTGCACAACCTCACCTGAGGTTAAGATGTTTCCCACAGAACTAGACTACAAATCAATTTATTAGGTTATGGAAAATGAAAAATCACATGGAAAGTTGTAAAAAACAAAGAAACTGTCAGATACTTACTGGTGCTGACATTTTATTTTGCGCCACAACACTAGTACTTTGGTTAGAACCAACCTGATTGGGAACAGGATTTACCTATGAATTGTGACAAAAACAGTGCCAATTATGTACGTCGAATGCATTAATTAATATGTAGCATACGCCACTTACTGACTTGCCGACATTTGCGGAAACAATCCTTCGAGATGTCTGAACCTGGCCTCAAATGCTAACCGTTCCTTCTCACGGCTTGCTACCATAGCATTCGTGGATTCAAGTAGAGTCGTCAACCTATTCACTATTTCATCTCTCTGCACCGCCTCATACTTAAGTTGGGCAATCCGTTGCTTAAACGAGCCTTTTACCCGACTCACACCCCAACATTTACCTGTTGCCAATCCGTACCCAATCCCTTTTAAAAACCCACCGTTCTCTTTGCCAAGCACTAAGGTGACGGCATCTGTGTACGGTTCAAGTGCCAGGGCTCCGGAGGCGATCTGCTCCTCATGCTGAGCCTGCAAGAAAACAAATATTTTAATACACTTGTAACACGCTTATGTATCCACATCAAGTGTTGAGACAAGTTATCAGACTCAAGTTTTTTTGACACCAATATAAGGCAATGAATTGACTTTAACATGATTTAAAAAGTTTAATACTAAAACATACTAATTTTGTTGCCATGCCTTCGACAACAGCATTCTTGTATGCATCATCTTTGTCCTCCCTTCCTTTCATCCACCTTAATGCATGGCCGGGGATCTCATCCGGTCCAATTTCCTTCTTTTTGACCTTGTAAAATATTCAAGAGAAAGCAGCTGACGGTGCGTTAGATACATAACCAACAAATCATTGAACTAGAGAGAAAGAAGCTGACGGTGATTACCAGTTTCTCTCGAAGGTAGGTATAACCCCCTCGTCCCATGTGATGATCAAAAACTTTCTTTGCTCTAGCTCTCTTTGATGAAGCCGATTTTTTCTTCAACCACACATTTTAATCATTTCATTATATTTAAACCAAAAACATAAACCATATATAGTCGATCAATATATGTTTGCAGAGTAGAGGATTTATACCTGAAACTTCTCTGATTGTGTGTACTCAACGAAGCGATCCCAGTCTTCTTGCCTGATCATCGTCTTGTGTCCCTTGGGTATCGCCTTCAGCTTCAGAGGTTTACCGATGTTTGGCATAATGTATTTAGCATACATTTTTCTTCTAAAATCCCGAAGAAGGTGTCCGAGCCGATTCATCACAGAAGGCCTGCGACAAGCTTCAATCTCAAAATATTTCTGCATAATATAATACAGTAAAGGTAAATTACATCTCAAAATATAAAATGCACAAATTAAAATAAAGAATAACCGTTATTTGTTCCCACAGTTTATCTCTAAGCTCCTTTGTGACCTCCCTCCAACTTAAATGTCTCAAGCCAACTATTTTCCTTACAACATCCCCTAAAAAAATTGCAAACTTTGATCTGTTTTGGCCAGTGAACCTACCCAGATTATCAAACTCCACTGCCAGTTTGACACCACCAGAGTTTGCATATTGGGTACGTAGCATAGGTAACCTCGTCAACCCCCTTGTAGGTTTTTTCGTAGTAGCAAAACTGTTGATGGGTTTGATAGCCTCCAAACTGTTGATGGGTTCGATAACCATTGTCCCAATATCATCTTCTGCTTGACCGTCGTCGTCGTTGGCTTCCTCGCTGGAGTAGCCTTCAGTGTCGTCATATTGAGCATCGTCGTCGTTGTTGGCTTCCTCATCGGAGTATAAAAAATGTTCTTCTTTGATTCTTTCATCAATAAGCTTCATCTTCGATTGTTTTTTAATAATTTGGAGTGTAATTTGGAGTATAAATCACTGTCGGCTGATTTTTGGAGTGGAAAATTTTTAATAATTTGGAGTGTAATTTGATTTTTGGAGTGTTAAATGTAATTTGGAGTTTTTGAATATTTGGAGCCAATATTTTGGAGCTTTTTGAGTTTTGCCTCCCTTTTAATTAAGAACCAATAGATTATTGGCAGAGAACATGTGGCTGAAAATAGGCACTTTGCCAGAAGATGGTTGGATAAGCGTGTATTGCGTATTAGGATATTTATATATGTTTATGTACATTAGCGTGTTACTAGCGTAATAGTGTTTTTTAACAAAGTGTTTTTTGTTTTATTTTTAGATTTAACCATAATTACCATTCATTAAAAGTTTTCATACAACAGGCACCATTACAATACATTCCATGAAACAAAATAAGAGTGAATAACAAAATAGATGATACAAGAAACTATAAAATTAAAGCATTTAAAAGCTAACCAACCAACATTCAACACAATAAACTAAAAAGTGTATCAATACAACCATACATATACAAATAACCAACCAAATCACAAATGTTTCAAAATTCACCAAACACATCACCAAATATTTCCCAAATGATCCAAAACATCACCAAATCACTAATCAACTTTTGAAACTAACAAAGTAGCTTCATTGAAGTCATATTCAAATCTGCGCTTATCACCAATCTGTATTTCATTTTCCACCTTGAAATATTTCCATTTTGGTAACCTATATCTGAATTTCAGGTCCGACAGTTCACCATGAAGTCTCATTTTTTTTACGACCTTCGGGATTGACCAAAGTGATTGGCATTCCATCATAGGCATCAATCTTGGTGGCAATGTGACGTGGAAGACGCTGTGAAAAGCAAATTTCAAATATACTTGTAAATAAAAAAGAAATTTAAAAATTCAATTTACCAATTTCTTGGTGACGTTCATGTGGAAGACGATTTTAGAGTCATCATCTTGCTCATCAAGATGAATTGGGTTTTGGGAGGAACTACCTTGATTGCTTAATAGATAGTTGAGAAACAGCTTATTTGGACCAGGAAGGATAAATTCTATGCCATCTTCATGAAAGACACTAATATGAAATGTATTATCTGATATGATTTCAAACACAACAAACGAACCACCTTTCAAGTTGGTTTGTTTAAAAACCTCAATCCATCCATCCTCTAGCCTACAACCCATTCCATCCCAAAGACATGAAACTTTAAACATATATCTATCTGGAGCAATAAGCTCGAAAAGTGAATTCATGTAATTGTCACCAAATTCTTGAATCACGTAACACTCAGGGAAATCCTATTAAACATGTTAATTAAAAGACATTTGAATTTGGAAACAATCATTAAAAATAGAAATTAAAACTTACCAAGTAATGGACGTGTCGGTTTCTGACTGGAATACATATCACAGTACCGGATTGATCATTTATGTTTCTTTTGAAAGTAAACATATTTCAACATAGATCTTGATTTAAGCTCAAAAACAACATATGTTCCAGCTTCTATACAACATTCTCTGATTAATTCAGTCCAACCGGTTCCAAAATAAAAGTCATCAAGTACTTTGATTATAACAACAGAAAATGTTCTACCACTTTGATCGTAAATCAAACAACAGCCGGTATTCGATTTCATATCAGCAAACATTGGTTGAACAGCTTTAGGAATGAGCTATAAGTAACACAAAAAATGTTCTTAGAATGTATATGTTGCAAAACTGTAAAATGTTTCATAAAAAAAAATTAACCAGACAACATTAACATACCATCCTACTCATGGAATCGCTGTCGATATCTACCAGGAACTTAACTCAATTATTGAGACATGGCATTTTTATGTTCATACCAGGATAAGCGATGTCTACGAATTACAGCAAAGCGAAGTAGAAGTCGATTTAGGGTTTTGAAGTTAAAAGGGTTTTGAATTTTGGTTTTATTTATTTCTACACATTTAATTATATATATATATATATATTTTGGGTTTTGTTTTATAACTTTTTAAAAATAGTATAAAAACATTTACTTTTAGTTTTTTTACTAACATTCCGGTATTAAATTTCGTTAAAAGTTGAGTTCGTTTAATAAATCGTATTTCTTAAATAAATTTAAAATTTTATCCATTATTGAAGTATTATCTTAACCGTTAGTAAGATTTTCTGGATAAGATTTACAACTTCGTAATAGAGGCTCATAACATTCTAGTGTTATCATTATCATATGTAGTTTTGTATCATTATCATCTTCTAGGTTATCATCATCACCATATGTGTTATGAAGATGATCAACATCATAAAGTTATCATCGTTATCATATATTATAGTGGTTATCATCATCATAATCATCGATCACCGTCACCATGAAACGGCATCATCATCAGACGTGCGGGTAATCAACGTGGTCACTGTATAGGCTATCGTAGTCGGCGTTGATCATACGGGTAACATATATCTAGCTATTAGTTTCGTCATCATCGTCACACATCTCCATCATCATCATCAGCATCATCATCATCATCCTATTGCCATGTACGGGATGTAGTCAGCATCGTATGGGTTATCGTAAACAAAACGCTCCGAATATTAGCGATCACTGTCGGCACCATCTTATGAATTGTTGTCGTCATCAAACAACATCATCAGTCGTACATTCTACCATCAGTATGACCATCGTATACGTTATCATGGTCGTCGTCAATCATACGGGTTACATGTCATTAAACATCGGTGTCACCATCATCATCAACATATATATATATGTGTATATATATGTGTGTGCGTGTGTCCGCGCGCACCTGTGTGGCGTATTGTCATATAGGTACATATAATTGGTCCTCGTCATATATATGTGTGATCATCATCATAGACGTCATGCTCATCGTACGAGCTATAGTCGCCATCGTATGGGTTGGCGTAAGCAAACCGTATATATAGGTTAGCAGCATCAATATGATAACCACCACCAACCCAGGTAGTAATATTAGCATCGTCTCGTCATAATTGGGCCAATCATCATGGTCATCATACGGGATAGCACCGTCATTGTCTCATGTGTTACATATCCGCAAACATACTACACACCACCTACTACCACCACCCACTGCCCACATTCGCTACAACGACCCCAGCACCAACCACTAACCACACTCCACCACCACCCACCACACCACCACCACCCATTAATATTATATATAAATATATATACATTTATTTATACCCATCCACCACCACCACCCACTACCCACCACCACCACCACCACCGACCTCCGCCACTACCGCCCACTGCCCACTGCCCACCACCCACCACCACACATCCGCCACCACGAACCACCGCACCTCCGCCACCGCACCACCACCCGCTAGTAACACGCATGTGTACAACAACTCCTTTCTAAACCCTCCTATATATATATACTTATATATCTAGTTTTTTTTTAATAAAAACTCCTTTTTCACCATGGAAGAAATCTCAACGAGGACCACCACATCCAGTAACAGAAGCAATCGATCTCAGAGTTATTGTTTTTGTGGTCAAGAAGCCATTCAAAGAACATCAAGCACCACCAAAAATCCAGGTCGGAGGTTCTACAATTGTGCATCTCAGGTTAGTGAAATTGCAAATAAAGTTGGAATTCATCTACAACTGTTGACCATAAACCCTATATTTTTTTCAACTTAGGGCAAAAAATGTGATTTCTTTATATGGTCTGATTGTGTTTCGTCCACAAGATCTGATGTGTGCACAAGATGTACAGACATAATTCCTATCTTGATAAGGGCAAATAAGTCATTAGACGATCAACTTGCAAGGAGTGTAGCTTCAAGGATTGAATCAGAAAAAAAGTGAAGATATTGTATTTTATTTGCTTCTTGTTGTTTTTAGGGCTTTTAATTAGTTTTGTGATTAAAAGCTAAGAAACTTTGTTATAATTTTAGACCAGCTGTTATGATGTATTTTTATGTTTCTGTACGCATTTAAAGGCTTAATGAGTAGTTTAGTTTGAGTGTTTCCGTAGTTTAGTTTGAGTGTTTCCAAAATCACAGTGTATTTACTTCATTAAAAAGAGGTTATTATAATATTTCATTAAAAAGAGGTTATTATCAAAAATCAATAAAAATATGTTCCCTCCTGAGTTTCGAACCTGCGATATTTGCAATCGATGCTTAATCACAAGCGCCTCAACCGTTTGAGCTACACCCTGATAACGTAATAGAACCTCTTCTAATATTTATATAACGAAATTTAATAGTTTAAAATTTTCATTTTTACTCGCCAATTAATCGAGTTATCTTCTAGAAGACTCACAAATCAATTAGTATTGACCAAATAAAATCTCACAATCTCACCAAACCCTAATAATGATCTGCTAGTGTATTTATTGAACTCTCTTCAATATCAATCCTACCAAACAGCTTCATTAATCTCAAGTGAGTACCAAATATTTTTGCTTTTAGTCAGTTACATTTATTGGCGTTAATTAGTGTATATATATATATATATATATATATATATATATATATATATATCGTTGATGACACAGTTAATAAAAAAATTCTTGGAAGATGGATAAGTTTTGGATGTCAGTAGGCGACAGGTGCAGTAAAGCATATAGAGATGGTGTTAAGGTGTTTCTACATTTTACAGTTCGTAATTTCTAGGAGACATCACCATCAATTTTTGTTTCATGTCCATGTGTTCGGTGTGTGAACCACATATCTCTTAGTGTAGACGAGGTAGAACATCACTTGTACAGGTTTGTAATTGATAAGAATTATACTACTTGGATAAAACATGAAGAAGCCGACACCAATATGACAAACTGAAAATTTTTCTTACTTTTTCAGACACTCTTCAAGACTTGACTCAAATTTTCGGGACGAAAATTCTTTAACATGGGAATGATGTGACAATCGTCAATTTCAGGTTAACTCCGTTAACTCAACTCCGTCAATTCAAACTTAAGATCACTGAATCTATAACGCACACCTAAATACATTTAAACTAGGGTTAAATCACGCTTAACACTTACTAAATGTGTAGTCTTTCGGGAATTGCACCGAAACGCAAACGAGTTGACGCAAACGATTGGTGAATAAACGAATAACGTCAAAACAGTAATTATGTGATAATTATGTGTTAGACTTATGTGTTATGTGATAACATGATTATAAACGTTAACTCAAGATGTAAACAAGTTAGTCTAAGCTAGATAAGTAATACTTAGGAGTGGAGGGGCCAAAGTGTAACATAGATTATTATAAATAATAATAATACTAAACCCTAACTTATTATTCTTCTTCCCCCACAAGTCCCGATCGGAAACCCCCCCCCCCCTGGCTCCTTGGCTGCCGTCACCTATACACACACATACAACCATCAATTTCAACTTTTGATCGAAGATTAAGGTGCTAGGAAGGTATAAACGACTATCCTA
This sequence comes from Bidens hawaiensis, assembly GCF_021521415.1. Classification (NCBI taxonomy): domain Eukaryota; kingdom Viridiplantae; phylum Streptophyta; class Magnoliopsida; order Asterales; family Asteraceae; genus Bidens; species Bidens hawaiensis. Next base: position 259,681 of record NW_027492476.1, read on the forward strand.
TGCATCCTTTGTACTTGATTTTGATGTTTAATGGGTTAATTGAAAACCCTAAATGGCCGATTTCATGTGTGTATGTAACTAATATGATTGTTGTTGATTTGATAATGATTTGATAACTAGAATGAATATTGTTACATGTTAATTGTTGTGTCTTTGATTTGAGTTCAAACAAAAACCCTAATCATGTATGTAATGTGTAATTGATGTGCATGGATAGTGATTATGGAGTCTAGAGTGTTATATGAATGCATGATGGTCCATAGATAGTTAATATGTTGAGTTTGGATGCAAACAGTTTCTGGACAGATTGTGTTATTGATTTTTAATTGACTGTAAAGAAGTGTAAATGTGAAAATTGGTTGAGATTATTGATACTACAGTAAACTAGGTTGAGTCTAGTTTCTAAAGAATGTAAATTTGAAATTTTTGGACGTGGAAAAGTTAACTTTTATGATTTTACAAAAACGTTGTGCAAAGCTGAGTTGTTAGACCTGCTGTTAGGTTGTTTTGTAAATGTTATATCTCATGAACTACGAGACCAATTGGTTTGGTTCCACTTCTAGAAGTTGACCTATTGAGTTAAGAACCTAACCCAAGTGGTCTTGCATTTTTTGGATTTTTCGTTTAACGGGAATTGCAAATAAAATTCTGTTGCGCATGAATTTGACTGTTATGAGTTTGCTGTAATGATTTGATGATTGTAAGAAACCTATGTGGAATAAAAATATAATAAAATATGTTATGGAAATCTAAGACATATATTCTTTTGTGATGATTTTTGGTAAATTAATGGTGATGCTGTGATCGGTGAGATAGTACAATCTTTCAAGTAGAATTTCTGTCTCGGTGGAACTAGCTGCTGAATTGTGTGAAAATGCATGATACATGATACTTGCTATATAATTGTTATGTTTTGACCAAATTGCCCTTGCGGGGAATAATTGCTAATTGATTGTCATGATTTGACCAAATTACCCTCATGGGGAATAATGGCTAGTTAATTGTTATGTGTTGACCAAATTGCCCTTGCGGGGAGTAATTGCTAATTGATTGTCATGATTTGACCAAATTGCCCTCATGGGGAATAATGGCTAGTTAATTGTTATGTGTTGACCAAATTACCCTTACGGGGAGTAATTGCTAGTGATGTACTTTATGAATACATGACACGTAAATAATTGCTTACACATGTAACGTATCACAAATACATTTGTTAAAGTCACACACGATTCACAAACGAAACACGAAACATGTTATGTGCATAGGTATTATGTGCCGGGTCTAGAGACCCGATAATATTCCGACACTTAGAAAAATCTCTTTGTTGTTTTAGAACGCTAGAGAGAGAGTTTTCTGTGATGCGCATCTTGGTGATTTAATTTGGGAATTTCTTCGCAAGCAGTGAGTTTCACTTACCCCGTTTTAAACTGTTTTCAAACGCTTTTCATTTGGGGAGATAACATACTCCGAAAACGCATTTAAGATTTTGTTAATATAGATTATATATCACTTGTAATGACTAAGTGGCAAACGCAATAACTATAGTCCTTCATTCACATCGAACCGTTTAATATTGGATAATAGCGAGTCATTGTTGAGTAGTACTACTGGGTTTGACAAACCCCACCAAACGCTAAACTCGACTGGAGGTCGAGTGGGTGTAGTCTTGGCTAAACACATACCATGCTCTGGATGACCCGGTGGCAAGGCAAATGATAAACAGTCAGCTTCGGTGTCGAACACTTAGTGATACTTGTTTTATAGGCTAGCTACCTATAGATATATAATTGACATAACACTATCTGGTAACGCAAAACGCTGTAACGCAAAACGCTGTAACGCAAAACGCTTAACGCAAAACGCTGAACGCAAACGCTAAACGCTTTATTTTTATGTAACTTGTGAACTCACCAACCTTGTGTTGACACTTTTAGTATGTTATTCTCAGGTAGCCGAGGCGGGCGCGCGGTTTAGGAACATGCATTGCTTGAAACATTTTAATTATGTAAACTTATTTTTAAACTGTTATCATTGGGTTTTAAGTCGTCCTGCGTGACGTAACATTGTTTTCTATGGTTTTACGCTTCCGCATTTAATTACTCGTAAACGTTTTCATGGTTTTGAAACCTTGTTTTATGGTTTGATTATAAATAATGATTCCAAACCTGTTAGTTCACACCCTCTGACGGTAAAACTCCGTTAGTGGATTTTGAGGGTGTGACAGATTGGTATCAGAGCCATTGGTTATAGCGAACTAGAAGCTGCATGCATACTAGACTATAACCGCGACGACCCATTAGTTATAATGATACGCACTGCATATGTTTGTGTAGTCTTTGTAATCTTATCTCTTTACCTCTTTCACTCATACGCCCGCGCATACACGACTTACCTGTAGGAATGTCGATGCCGCCATCATCATCATCATCATCATCCGATCCGATGACTCATGCTCACGGGAAGGAACCGAAGTTACCTACAGCATCGCCACCCCGTGTAGTCCCGGAACTCGAAGCTCCCGCACCGAAGAGGTACCGCTTATCCGGAGGCATGTACGAAAACGAAGTTAGCTGGGATTGGTACCCTAACATGATCAGACGTATGGTCTATCGCGAACAAGTTCCCCCGTTACCTCACCCGAACCATCCTGCTTATCCCAACACCCTACCACCCATAACCGAACCTGTAGAGCGGGTTCTCGCAGCTATCGTTTCTTGCTTGGAACGTGACGTGGGTTACATGCGCTACATGAGAGCGAACGTTTCTGGACTGTTAAAAGACGGAACCGAGACTAAGGAGGAGATTGCCCGCATGGCAGCGGCAATGAAGGAAATGCAAGAGGCTAGTGATCAACAGATGAAAATTATGAGAAAGATGCAAGCCGAGATGATAGAATTGCAAGAGCAACTCCAAGTAGCAAGGACCCGAACCGAGATGGCTTTAGAGCGTTGCGATGTGTTACAAATGCAAATTGCTCAGAACGCAGCAGAACCTGAGGCAGAGCCTGAGGCCGAGCCTGAGGCAGAGCCTGAAGAGGAACCTGACGAAGATCCCGAAGAGGATCCCGAGGAGGAACCTGAAGAAGAACCGGAGGAAGAACCGGCTGAGGAGGAGGCACACTCAGAGGTGTCCTCAGATGATGACATCTAGTGATGATGACACTTAGATGGAGGGGTTGTCCCCATCCGAACTATTATTTTCTATGATTTTAAGGATTGATTGGAAATACTTTGTAGCGAATACAATGGTTTTAATCATGAATTATTAATTAAATTAATATATGGTTGTGATGTGATGTTGTTTCTTATCTCTTTTTTACCTATCTTTTTATTACATGTATGGTGTGTTGTATATGAAAGAAAAATTCATGTTTAACATTTTATACTGTGATTCTAGGAAATGGCAGGAAGAAACGCCGGACACGGACGTGGTAACATCAACTTGACTACAGCTGAACTCCAAACCCTGCTGAACGACCATGCGGCGGCCGCTTTAGCCGCACACGTTCAGAATCAAGCTGGAGGTCCAAGTGGAACGTGTACCTTCAAGAATTACCTTGACTGCAAGCCCAGTTCGTTTAAGGGCACTGAGGGAGCTATAGGCTTCCTGCGTTGGGCTGAGAAGGCCGAGTCGGCATTTGAGATGTGTAATTGTCCCCCTGCCAGTAGGGTCAAATTTGCTGCTGGAACACTTGAAGATTCTACCCTCACTTGGTGGAATTCGAACGTGCAGATCCTTGGATTGGAACTGGCTAACGCTATTAACTGGGAGGAGTTCAAGAACATGATGCGAGAGGAGTACTGTCCGAGAGAAGAGATTTCAAAGTTGGAGTCAGAATTTTGGTCGCTGAAGATGGTGGGCTCAGAAATCGAAGCCTACACTACCCGTTCTCACGAGTTGGCTGTGATGTGTCCACAGATGGTAGACCCACCGAGTAAGAGGATTGAAATGTATATTGATGGGTTAGCACCGCAAATTCAGGGCATGGTGACGTCTTCCAGACCAGCCACGATTCAACAAGCGATCCGGTTAGCTCACAAACTGACGGATCAAGCAGTGACCCAAGGTGCGTTACCACCTAGGGGTTCAACCACTAAAGCCCGTGACAACCCGAACACTGACAACAACAGCAACACCAACCCGAGCAGCGGAAAGAGAAAGTTTGACAACACCAGATCCTCGTCCTCGAACCTCCCACAGCAACAACACTACCGCAAGCCCGAATTCACTCGAAGCTTCAACAATCAGAATCACAACAACAATAACAACGGTAGCGGGCAAGGTTCGAGTGGATATGCTGGGAAATATCTGAAGTGCAATAGGTGCAACTATCATCATGTTGGCCCGTGTGACCGTGTCAAGTGTCAGAGATGCGGAAAGATGGGTCACCAGGCGAAGGAATGTAGAGGAGACCTTGCGGCAAAGGGTTCAAGTCCTAAGCCACCTATGACGACGAAGGGATGTTTCGAATGTGGGCAGGAAGGTCATTTCAGGAAAGATTGTCCCAAGCTGAAACAGAACGACAACAACGGAGGTAATGGAAGTGGCAGTATTGGTGGAAGCAATGGCAAAGGAAGAGCTTTTGTAATTGGGTCGGGTCAAGCCCGCAATGATCCGTACGTGGTGACTGGTAAGTTTCCTGTGAACGATTGTTTTGCTTCTGTTTTGTTTGACACTGGAGCTGATAGGAGTTTTGTGTCGAAAGCCTTTAGCCAACTCTTAGACTTAACTCCAACTCCGTTAGATGCTAAGTTTCCTGTTGAATTAGCTGATGGTAAGACTATAGTAACGACTCATGTACTTGCGGGATGTAAGTTAAAACTGTCAGGTCATGTCTTTGATATCGACCTTATTCCTTTTTCGCTTAGTAGTTTCGATGGCGTTGTCGGCATGGACTGGTTATCCGAGAACCGAGCAGAGATTATATGTCACGACAAGATAGTCCACATTACTACCCCTTCCGGCGAGATCATTTCGATCCGAGGTGAGAGAAGCGGCATGACCACCAGCGTCGTTACCCGCGGAGGAGAAGCGAATTGAAGATATACCGGTTGTGCGAGATTTTCCGGAAGTTTTCCCGGAGGATTTGCCCGGACTCCCTCCTGTACGACAAGTCGAATTCTAAATCGAGTTGACCACCGGTGCAGCACCCATAGCACGAGCCCCGTATCGGCTCGCACCGGCGGAGCTTCAGGAGTTGTCCACTCAGTTGCAAGATTTGTTGGATAAGGGTTTTATCCGACCTAGCTCATCACCATGGGGAGCCCCTGTCTTGTTTGTCCGAAAGAAGGACGGGACTTTCCGCATGTGTATCGACTACCAGGAGTTGAACAAGGTGACGGTCAAGAACCGTTATCCTTTACCCCGAATTGATGATTTGTTTGACCAGCTTCAAGGATCGAGTTACTACTCGAAGATCGATCTGCGATCTGGTTACCACCAACTAAGAGTGCGCGAAGAAGATATTTCAAAGACGGCTTTCAGAACACGGTATGGTCACTACGAGTTTTCGGTTATGCCTTTTGGCCTAACCAACGCACCAGCCGTATTTATGGATCTCATGAATCGAGTATGCAAGGCGTACCTCGACAAGTTTGTGATTGTTTTCATTGATGATATTCTCGTCTACTCCAAGAACGAAGCTGACCATGAAGAACACCTAAGGGTAATTCTGGAGTTATTGAAGAAGGAACAACTGTATGCTAAACTCTCGAAATGTGAGTTTTGGCTTCGCGAGGTTCACTTTTTAGGACATGTGATCAACGAGAAGGGTATCCATGTCGATCCCGGTAAGGTAGAGGCCATCAAAAACTGGGAAGCACCTAAGACTCCGACTGAGGTGCGGCAATTCCTAGGACTGGCCGGCTATTACCGGCGTTTCATCGAGGGATTTTCAAAGATTGCTCAACCCCTCACCGCTTTGACTCACAAGGGTACTAAGTACAATTGGGGTGACGCGCAAGAATCCGCTTTTCAACTGTTGAAAACCAAACTCTGTAGCGCCCCTATTCTAGCCCTCCCCGAGGGAACGGAGAATTTTGAGGTACACTGTGACGCATCGATACAAGGTCTCGGTAGTGTGCTGATGCAACTCGAGAAGGTGATAGCTTATGCCTCTCGACAACTACGGGTTCACTAGAAGAACTACACGACCCATGATTTGGAACTCGGAGCTGTGGTGTTTGCCCTTAAGATATGGAGGCATTACTTGTACGGTACCAAGTTTACCATTTACACCGACCACAAGAGTCTCCAGCATATCTACGATCAGAAGGAGCTGAACATGCGACAGCGTCGTTGGGTCGAGCTGCTTAAGGATTATGATTGTGCCATCAAGTACCACCCTAGCAAGGCCAATGTAGTGGCCGACCCCCTCAGCAGAAAAGAAACAGATAAACCCAGACGAGTGCGAGCATTGCAACTCACGATTCATGCGAACTTACCCGACCAGATTCGCGAGGCGCAACTCGAAGCTTTGAAGGATGAAAATCTTCCATCAGAACTCATGCGGGGCATGAACAAGCAATTTGAAACCAGATCGGATGGGGTCCGATATTTTGAGAACCGGATTTGGGTTCCACGGTTCGGAGAGTTGAGAACTCTGGTAATGGACGAGGCACACAAGTCCCGATTTTCTATCCACCCTGGCTCAGATAAAATGTACCATGACTTAAAGGCACTTTACTGGTGGCCGAACATGAAAGCCGACATTGCCACCTACGTGAGCAAATGCTTGACTTGTGCCAGAGTCAAAATAGAATACAAGAAACCATCTGGTCTACTGCAACAATCGGAACTCCCAATGTGGAAATGGGAACACATCTCAATGGATTTTATTACAGGTTTACCTAAGACACCGACGGGATGCGATACCATCTGGGTGATCGTTGACCGGTTGACTAAGTCTGCACACTTCTTAGCGATTAAGGAATCGGACAAAATGGAGAGACTGACTCGCGTCTACATGAAGGAAGTAGTGTCTAGACACGGAGTGCCTGTCTCAATCATTTCTGATCAAGATTCTCGTTTCACTTTGCACTTTTGGAAGTCACTACAAAGTGCACTAGGCACCCGTCTTGATATGAGCACAGCATACCATCCTCAGACGGATGGGCAAAGTGAACGAACTATTCAGACCCTGGAAGATATGTTGCGTGCATGCGTGTTGGATTTCGGAAAAAGTTGGGAACCTCACTTACCTTTGGTAGAGTTTTCGTATAATAACAGCTACCACGCAAGTATTAAAGCAGCGCCGTTTGAAGCGCTGTACGGACGGAAGTGTCGATCACCACTCTGCTGGGCAGAGGTGGGTGACAGCCAAATCACTGGCCCAGAACTGGTACTCGAAACTTCGGAAAAGATTGTTCAAATCCGAAATCGCATGGCAGCAGCACGAGATCGCCAAAAGAGTTACGCCGACAAGCGCCGAAAACCTCTCGAATTTCAAGTGAATGACCAAGTGTTACTTAAAGTCTCACCTTGGAAAGGTGTGGTTCACTTTGGTAAGCGAAACAAACTCAACCCACGATATGTTGGTCCTTACCGGATAACTGAGCGCATTGGTCCGGTGACGTACCGACTGGACCTACCAACGGAACACAGTGGCGTACACAATGTATTCCACGTATCCAATTTGAAGAAATGCTTATCCGATGAAACCCAAGTAGTCCCTTTGGATGAACTACAACTTGATGAACAGTTACGTTTCATTGAAGAACCAGTCGAAGTTTTGGATTGGGAAACCAAAACGCTCAAGCACAGCAAAACTCCAATCGTTAAAGTTCGTTGGAACTCGAGACGTGGACCGGAGTTCACGTGGGAACGCGAGGATCAAATGATGAAAAAGTATCCTCACCTTTTTGAAGGGCTAACCAAACACAGAAAACCGTGAAACCCGGCAAACCGTCAGAAATCACCGGAGGTATGAATTAAATTTCGGGACGAAATTTCTTTCTACTAGGGGATGATATGATAAACTGAAAATTTTTCTTACTTTTTCAGACACTCATTACGACTTGACTCAAATTTTCGGGACGAAAATTCTTTAACATGGGAATGATGTGACAATCGTCAATTCCAGGTTAACTCCGTTAACTCAACTCCGTCAATTCAAACTTAAGATCACTGAATCTATAACGCACACCTCATTACATTTAAATTAGGGTTTAAATGACGCTTAACACTTACTACATGTGTAGTCTTTCGGGAATTGCACCGAAACGCAAACGAGTTGACGCAAACGATTGGTGAATAAACGAATAACGTCAAAACAGTAATTATGTGATAATTATGTGTTAGACTTATGTGTTATGTGATAACATGATTATAAACGTTAACTCAAGATGTAAACAAGTTAGTCTAAGCTAGATAAGTAATACTTAGGAGTGGAGGGGCCAAAGTGTAACATAGATTATTATAAATAATAATAATAATACTAAACCCTAACTTATTATTCTTCTTCCCCCACAAGTCCCGATCGGAAACCCACCCCCCCTTGGCTCCTTGGCTGCCGTCACCTATACACACACATACAACCATCAATTTCAACTTTTAATCGAAGATTAAGGTGCTAGGAAGGTATAAACGACTATCCTTGATTTTGATGTTTAATGGGTTAATTGAAAACCCTAGATGGCCGATTTCATGTGTGTATGTAACTAATATGATTGTTGTTGATTTGATAATGATTTGATAACTAGAATGAATATTGTTACATGTTAATTGTTGTGTCTTTGATTTGAGTTCAAACAAAAACCCTAATCATGTATGTAATGTGTAATTGATGTGCATGGATAGTGATTATGGAGTCTAGAGTGTTATATGAATGCATGATGGTCCATAGATAGTTAATATGTTGAGTTTGGATGCAAACAGTTTCTAGACAGATTGTGTTATTGATGTTTAATTGACTGTAATGAAGTGTAAATTTGAAAATTGGTTGAGATTATTGATACTACAGTAAACTACGTTGAGTCTAGTTTCTAAAGAATGTAAATTTGCAATTTTTGGACGTGGAAAAGTTAACTTTTATGATTTTACAAAAACATTGTGCAAAGCTGAGTTGTTAGACCTGCTGTTAGGTTGTTTTGTAAATGTTATATCTCATGAACTACGAGACCAATTGGGTTGGTTCCACTTCTGGAAGTTGACCTATTGAGTTAGGAACCTAACCCAAGTGGTCTTGCATTTATTGGATTTTTCGTTTAACGGGAATGGAAAATAACATTCTGTTGCGCATGAATTTGACTGTTATGAGTTTGCTGTAATGATATGATGATTGTAAGAAACCTATGTGAAATAAAAATATAATAAAATATGTTCTGGAAACCTAAGACATATATGATTTTGTGATGATTTTTGGTAAATTAATGGTGATGCTGTGATCGGTGAGATAGTACAATCTTTCAAGTAGAATTTCTGTCTCGGTGGAACTAGCTGCTGAATTTTGTGAAAATGCATGATACATGATACTTGCTATATAATTGTTATGTTTTGACCAAATTGCCCTTGCGGGGAATAATTGCTAATTGATTGTCATGATTGGACCAAATTGCCCTCATGGGGAATAATGGCTAGTTAATTGTTATGTGTTGACCAAATTGCCCTTACGGGGAGTAATTGCTAGTGATGTACTTTATGAATACATGACACGTAAATAATTGCTTACACATGTAACGTATCACAAATACATTTGTTAAAGTCACACACGATTCACAAACGAAACACGAAACATGTTATGTGCATAGGTATTATGTGCCGGGTCTAGAGACCCGATAATATTCCGACACTTAGAAAAATCTCTTTGTTGTTTTAGAACGCTAGAGAGAGAGTTTTCTGTGACGCGCATCTTGGTGATTTAATTTGGGAATTTCTTCGCAAACAGTGAGTTTCACTTACCCCTTTTTAAACTGTTTTCAAACGCTTTTCACTTGGGGGAGATAACATACTCCGAAAACGCATTTAAGATTTTGTTAATATAGATTATATATCACTTGTAAAGACTAAATGGCAAACGCAATAACTAAAGTCCTTCATTCACCTCGAACCGTTTAATATTGGATAATAGCGAGTCATTGTTGAGTAGTACTACTGGGTTTGACAAACCCCACCCAACGCTAAACTCGATCGGAGGTCGAGTGGGTGTAATCTTGGCTAAACACATACCATGGTCTTGATGACCTGGTGGCAAGGCAAATGATAAACAGTCAGCTTCGGTGTCGAACACTTAGTGATACTTGTTTTATAGGCTAGCTACCTATAGATATATAATTGACATAACACTATCTGGTAACGCAAAACGCTGTAACGCAAAACGCTTAACGCAAAACACTGAACGCAAACGCTAAACGCTTTATTTTTATGTAACTTGTGAACTCACCAACCTTGTGTTGACACTTTTAGTATGTTATTCTCAGGTAGCCGAGGCGGGCGCGCGGTTTAGGAACATGCATTGCTTGAAACATTTTAATTATGCAAACTTATTTTTAAACTGTTATCATTGGGTTTTAAGTCGTCCTGCGTGACGTAACATTGTTTTCTATGGTTTTACGCTTCCGCATTTAATTACTCGTAAACGTTTTCATGGTTTTGAAACCTTGTTTTATGGTTTGATTATAACAAATGATTCCGAACCTGTTAGTTCACACCCTCTGACGGTAAAACTCCGTTAGTGGATTTTGAGGGTGTGACAACCAACATTCCAACTAATTATGTTGATAATACTGGGTTTGCCTGCACCTGCATTCCAACTAATTATGATAATGATACTGGGTTTGTTGACACCAACATTCCAACAGATGCCTGTGAAACTGTAGAAATGGTAAATGCTACAAAAGACAATTTCAATGGCGACAAGAAGTATCAACAGTTTATACAACTACTTGTTGACGCTGAGAGGCCCCTATATAAAGGATGTCTTGACTTCACCAAGTTGTCTGCATTAGTACAACTACTCAACTTGAAGAGCAAGCACGGGGTATCTCATAAGTTCGTTGATGAACTTCTGAAATTGTTGAAAAAGATGCTACCTGCAGATAACGAAATGGTAAATAATATGTATGAGGGCAAAAGGATGATGAAGGCAATGGGCTCAGGATAAGAAAAGATACATGTGTGTATCAATGACTGCATTATTTGCTATAAGGATTACAAGGATTTGGAAGCATGTCCAGTTTGTAACAAGTCAAGGTGGAAGGTGGATGAGAAGACTAACAAAACTTACATAAACACGCCCGCTAAGGTACTGTGGTACTTTCCCATTATTCCACGATTCAAGCGCCTCTTTCAATCAAATACCACAGCAGAGAATTTAACATGGCATGCCACGAGTACCAATAAACCCAGTGTTTTATGCCACCCATCAGATTCACCAGCATGGAAAGCCATAGATGACAGGTACTCCGATACCATCGGAAGCGATCCAAGAAATCTTCGTCTAGGGATTTGCACTGATGGGGTAGACGTACATAGAGGCAACAGAAACCACAGTGTCTGGCCTGTTTTAGCAGTCATTTACAATCTTCCACCTTGGATGTGTATGAAAAGAAAATTCATCATGCTTTCCTTATTAATATCCGGAGTGCCAGGAAACAATATTGATGGTTTTTACAGCCTTTAATTGACGATCTAGCATCTTCATTTGAGATCGGGGAGCCAACATATGATGCATATAAACAAGAAATGTTTACACTACGTGCAGTTGTGTTGTGGACGATTAATGATTACCCTGCTCTTGGTACACTATGTGGTTGCCCTTACAGTGGATTCAAAGGTTATGTGGTGTGTCGGTGCGACACTCAGTGTGTACAACTTTATCACACAAAGAAGCAGAGTTATGCTGCCCACAAAAGGTATTTATCACATGACCACCCTTTCAGAAAACAAACAAAGACGTTCAACGGAAAAGAGGAGATGAGAACCGCTAAAGAGCCTATGACAGGGGAAGAGATATACGACGAGGTCAAAAACATTAACAATGAATGGGGAAAGGGATCTGAATCCCTAAGTGGGAGTAAGAGGAAAAGGGATAACACAACGCCGCAACCATATTGGAAGAAGTTCAACATATGGTACCAACGGCTCAGCTATTGGAAGTATTTACCTGTCCAACATTGTATTGATTTGATGCATGTTGAAAAGAATATGGCAGAAAGTATAGTCGGGACGTTGCTGAACATTCCCGGTAAGACAAAAGACGGATTGGCAGCTAGAAAGGATTTGAAGTTTTAGGGATTAAAAAGGAGTTGCAACCGAATGCAAAAGGCAACAATACAGAACTGCCTGCAGCATGCTTCACATTATCAGCGAAAGAAAAAGACATGTTTCTTGAAACACTGTATAAACTAAAGGCTCCACTAGGGTATTGTTCTAACTTCTCTAGTTTGGTGAATCTTAAAGAAATGAAGCTACAAGGCCTTAAATCACATGATTATCACATGCATATGCAACAGTTTCTGCCCCTTGCAATACGGTCCATCATGCCAGAACCAATGAGAAATGCTATAATCAGGCTTTGTTTTTTTGTTCAAGTCAATTTGTAGCAAATAAATCATTGTAGAAGATCTTGAAAAGATGCAGGAAGAGCAAATAGTTACACTGTGCCTGCTGGAGAAGTACTTTCCGTCATCATTTTTTGATGTCATGGTTCACTTAACCGTGCACCTTGTAAGAGAGATAAAATTATGTGGGCCACATGCTTTCGTTGGATGTATCCCTTTGAAAGGTGTATGAAGGTTATCAAAGGGCATGTGCGAAACAAAACTTATCCAGAAGGGTGCATTGCTGAGGAGAACATTACGGAAGAAACAATCGAGTTTCTGAGCGAATACCAAAAAAACATCAAGAGTACTGTTGGTATTCCACATGATAAGCATGATGATAATGGGGAGACAATTCCTGTCACATGCGTTAAATCAGTTGAAGTTTCTTATGATCTTTTCAAGAGAGCACATTTCTATGTGCTGCAGAATACGCCTGAAATAGAGCTGTATATCGAGTAAGTATTACTAACATATATACTCTAAATTATATATATATATATATATATATAGGGTGCAGTTACTGTACGCTAATGCCTTAACGTACGGTAGTTACGCGAGACGTTCAAAGGAAAAAAAACAAAGCTAAAAACCTAAAACGCTCAGCAAACGCACCCAAAATTAATATATACATATATATATATATATGTACGTATATATATATATTAATTCACAATATATTATACTCTTACAGACAACACAAGACCTCTTTGAAAAACCAAATGCCTGGTAAACGACAAGCATTGATGGAGAAGGAGCATACATTAAAGTTTGGTGACTGGTTACGCGACAAGGTAGATCAATTTATTAAGTCTCCTATAATTTTTAAAATTCTTTTACTGTTTCTGCAATGTAGGTGAAGAATCTAATCCTTGTAATGAAATTCAGGTTGAAAGAGAGCTACTGGGCTCCCCAGGTTCTGTATCGAAAACCGTAAAGTGGATTGCACACGGAGCACACCGCAACGTTTACAAAATCGACTCGTACGACATCAACGGTTTTGAATTTCGTACAAAATCTCATGATGGTAGAGTTCACCATAACAACGGGGTTGGTTTAGAGGTGGATGACATGCACATCAAAAAAGACGTGGTGACGTATGGACAAAACTTTTATTTTGGGGTTTTGCAAGAGATATGGGTCTTAGATTATTATACTAAAATAATTCCGGTCTTCATGTGCCAATGGGTTGACTGTAAACATGTCAAACATGATGTTCTTGGTTACACGTGGGTCGACCTAAACAAATTTGGCCACAAGGATGATCCGTTCATATTGGCCTCGCTAGCACGCTAGGTGTTTTATGTTCAAGATCAGCTGGATAGAAAAAAGCATGTTGTCCTCATGACTCCACCCAAGAATTATAGGCATTCGTAGGACGAGGTCAATGAGGAATTTAGTACGGTAACTTTCCCTCATTAGGGTAATACATTGCCACTTGTACAACCAAATCAACTGCTTCGTAATGAGTCCCCGGATGATTACTGGAGGCCTGGGAAAAAGCCTACAACTATTCGTAATAGAGATTGACACCTATGTCGGGGTTGTCAACCCAGCAGTTGTGTTCGTTCGGCTAGTTAGATGTAAATAATGTTTAAATACAGTTGTGATACATGATATCACCATTCTTTAATTTGTACTTATTAATTCAAACTAAAGAAATATTGGTTGTTTTTAATACTATTACTACTTATACGTACAGGCCGGTGTTGAATTCATTTCATCTTCTGGCTATTTTGGTCAATTTGTGTCAAGTTCAAACATACATCATGTTACATCGATAATAGTCACAATTGACCTGTAGTGTACCATAGTAAGATCAATAAAGTCATTACACTCATAACTGACTCGTGCTATATCAAAGTTACATTAATACAAAGAAAGCCCAAAAATGCATCATGTTGTCTAGGGTGTTCGGTGACAGTCATCATTTCTCGTCTGATGGTTTTGTTTCTTGCACAACCTCTATTTGGTTATGTTTCAACATACTTTTCAACAGCTGGTTTCCTGCAAAACATTATCAACTCATTTTATAAAAAAAGACCACTATGCCCTTCTTTTCACTAACCTGCATACCAAAATTATACCCTCCAGACTTTGAAGAAGCCTTTGAACAAATAAAATTTAGTTTTGAAAAACCGCTTCCAAACTCAATGCCATCACCAGTAACCTTAGATTTAAGATTTGGTGAATGCATTGAGTTTTGGAAAGGATTTTATCAAAATCTAAGATCTTTGGGAAGTTTAAGATCTGTGGAAACCTTAGATTTTTTCTGCTTGGCCAAATTTGGAATTCACATAACATATATAAAAGTGTAATAAATTTCAGTCACCAGTTTTATTGCAGTCATTAAAGTCTCTATTGTTATATAGTTGGTTGTTGAGTGTATAACACACTATAACTGCATACTAATTACTATCTGTCAAAATGGTTTCCACACGCTTTGGAAACGCACATAAGCTAATTAATTTTGGAAATTATTTACATTTATACCTACTACCTGTCCAAAATCTTGGAAATATATTTATGTAATGATAGCCTAGATTCAAGTTAATTAAAATAAAAAAACTAGTATATCTTACTAGATACGCTACAAATCAACTGGACTATAATAAATTTACTGTCTCAACTACCAAAAATTAAATTTTAGGTCTATTTTGTTATTCACTCACACTAACATCTATTTTAAAGTTAATTATAAAAAATCAACATCAACTACGCTTCAAATACGCAACCAAAATATAATAATAACATTTACAGTTAATAATAATATTTACAATAATAATATTCACATAACATATTAATACCAAAATATAATAACATTTACATTAATATAGAAAACCAAATTACATAAAACTAACTCCTAGCATCCGATTCCATATCGGAATCTACATCCGATTCTGGAGTCCTGCCATCAGATTCCGTATCCGAATCTACATCCGGATTCTCTTCTGGAGTATGAGAGGGCATGATCCTCTAGTACATGCCATCCGAGGTATAGGTGGAGTCCTTAAGCCTATGGAGGCGAAGGTTCACCTGAGTATGGAATGCCACATAAACGGACACCGTCTTGAAGTATCATGGAGGCGAAGGTTCACCTGAGTTAATTTGTGCGTTTGTTACTAGTCTGTCCGTATCAGCAATCATTTGAGTATCATTGATTTCGCCTTTGATATTCATCGTTCTTTCACAAAAGTAGTATTTCGTAACCTTCTTGTCGACACGTTTGTGTAGGTTACGAGAGTGATTAAGTGAGACAATCGGGACCCGACACTAAATCTCAATTGAATCAGTACAACTGTCCTTCATGATGTCGATAAAAGGAGTCCATGGTTGATTTTAACAAACACCAACTTGAATAACCCTTTATGATTTCAAAAAACCATTCAGTTTGAATCTAAGGAACAAGAACCAAATCGATTCAACACGAATCGATGTTATACCTTTGGCGAGGGATCCATGTTTGACGATTATAATAGAGAATCAAGTATGAATAATAAATGCAAGAATGGTTATTAAAGGAATTTTGAGTCGGTTTGTGGATAGAGAAAAATATGAGTGTTTGGAGTTTAAAAGAATAAAAGTGAAAGAGAATTTGAGTTTCCATTTATATAGGGATAACCAATCTCACGATATGGTCAAATCCTCTCTAGCTTTTGAAGTATTTTACACTCTCAACCCCTCAACTTTGAAAATATTTACCCGTATTAAAATCGAAAATATTTAGACACCCGAACACTCAAAATATATACATGATATATTTTGTTTGTCCACTATTTGACAACATTTTCACGTAGGACATTGTCGTAAAGCAGACTTAAATGTAAAAGATAAAAAGTACTAAAATATAATAAAATTAAATTAAATTAAAAAAATAAGAAAATAAAAATAAAATTAAAACTAAAATAAAATTCAACAATATTTAAAATAAAAACAAAACAAAAAAAAATTAAAGTTAAAACACACTTGATAGAACATATAAAATGAGCACTTATAAATTTTTTGAGAAATATCACAACATGAAATCACATTGACCATTAACGTCCTAGATCAAACTTCTATTTCAATGTTATTATGCCGATAACCCGCGGCCTATTGCAGATATAGTTTGTCAACTTTAAACATAACAAGTATTTTGGTGTAAAAGTGATATTTTAAGGTATGGATTAAGTATAGTACTTATGTGGTCCCCATTCAATCCAACAAATTACAGACTCTATCATATCTCGGGCTTAATTTTCTTTCACATATCACCTCACCTAGACTTAAACGACTTATTCATTTAGAAATGTTAAAGAAAGAAGTTTAGGGCCATAACAATCAGGTCAGATAAAACTGTATTATCGCGTGGAGAAAGTCCAAAACTTGAACAAAAAGAAAGAATATAGAAAATAGAAGAACCAGGGCCTTCACAATCAGATCTTGTATGACTACAAATATAGAAAGTTTAAGGCTTTAATCAAAATAAGAAAAAAAAATTGAAACTTATTTAAAAAACCTAATGATTTTTGCTTTTCGTTTTGTTTCGTTTTCTGACTTATAGTGCAGACACACGACAACATAAGCCAATTATGACAGGTAAAGAGAGGCTTGGGTATGACATGCTATTTACATTTTTACCTTCATAGATGTGACTTTAAGTAGAGACATGTAGTCGCTTCATAATTTGTGTAACCACTAGCACATGCGGGCAATTTAATTTACATCACCTCGACACTTACTCATTTGTCAAGCCTATCTACATATAAAGTAGTGATCTTATTGGCTTTTGATATACTATTTTCATGTGCTAGGAATATTATTATCAATTTCTTATCATTTTCCAAAGATCGGATCAATTTCTCAATTTTAAAGTGCCATCTAGACAGGAGAACCTTCTTTTTGAAATATTTTCTGATTTCTTAGAGGAAAAGAGAAAATCTTTTTGGCGAAACCAAAACTCATTTTTGTTTTTCTTGAAAATTAAATACAAAATCTTTTTGAGGAGTTAAAGTAACTCATTTTGAAATATATTTACAATTTTACATACAAAAAAGATGAATATAAAATCTTAAATGAAACAAATCATGCCAAGCGATTCTACAAGATATAGGAATTGGGCACGATCAAAGGATTTAGTGAAAAGGTCTACAAAGTTTTCAGTCATAACAGTCATGAATGAAATGCATTCGGATGTCAATATTTTTATCCTTGAGTTTTGGACCGGATTTTTAACAATACAAACAGTTGCATCGTTATCACACTTGTTTGGGATGTTAAAGAAAAACCATAAATCGGTAGCTGATGTTGGATCCATATCACTTGAGAACAAAAACTGGAGGCAACACTGTCTTTGCTTCAGAAGTGGAGGTGGATACTGTGACCTGCTTCTTGAATTGCGAAGTGTTTAACCGGTCACCCAAGAATTGACATCCTCATGTAGTTGACTTTCTATCAAGGTTGCAGCCTACATAATCACTGTCGGTGTAAGCATGCAGCACCAAAGGAGAATCTTTTGGATACCATAGACCCAAACGAGGATTTCCCTTGAGATACCTAAAAATCCTTGATATCTGGCACACTGGCTAACAGTGAACATGATGTTCGGCCTACTTGTAAAGAGATACATTAGGGAGTCAATCATTGACATGTAAAGGTGTTGATAAATTGACTTTCCCAATGGATCTGGAGCTAACACCAGTCTTGTATCAATCGGTGTGGCGAAAGAAGTAGCATCCTTGAATCCAAACTTTTGAACAATCTCATGAACATATTTTCTTGATGAATCAAGATTCCATCTTTACTTTTGTTCAACTTGTAGGCCTAAGAAGAATGTCATCTCTCCCAATGAATTTTTTCAAACTGACTCCGTATTACCTTTGAGAACTGTCAGCATAGATCATCACTCTTAGACCCAAAGATAATATCATCAACATACACCCGGACCAGGATCAGATCGTACCAACTTGTTTAACAAAGAGTGTTTGCTCAATAATACCTCTCTAATAGCCATTTTCAAGCAAATGTGCATCCAATGTAGCATATCATGCCCGAGGTGCTTGATGGAGACCATAGAGAGCTTTGTCAAGATGTTAAACATAATCTGGATGATCAGGATCCTCAAAACTTGGTGGTTGTTTGAGATAAATTTCTTCCTTCACTTTTCTATACAAGAAGGCAGTCTTCACATCCGTTTGATAAACACTGAAGTTCATGTATGATGTATAGGGTAATAAGATAAACATAGACTTCATCATAATCAAGACCTTTATGCTGTGAAAACCCTTGTACCACCAACCTTGCTTTATTTGTTATAATATAATAAACCCGTTATCATCCCTCTTGTTTCTGAACACCCATTTGGTACAAATAGGTCTCTTGTTCTCCTGCTTCTTCACAAGTCTCCAAACATTCAGCTTCTTGAACTGATGTAGTTCTTCTTATATAACTTCAACACAAGAGTTCTCCTTAAGAGCAATACGATGATATTTCTGTTCAATCTAAGAAATAAAACATGGAAAAAGACACTTGTTAATTGTACTTGACTTGCTTATAGTTTGAATGCCAACAAATGGAGAACCAATGATGTTCTCAGTTGAATGTGTCTTGTGAATGGCCGTAGAGGGAATCCGATTCACTTGCAACTCAATTTCTAGATTCTCAACGGGATAAAAAACCCTAGGAGCATTGATTAGAACATCAATGGATGGTTGAATGTTTTCTGGTTGATCAAGAACTTGTTCTAAAGCAATAGGGCCTTCCCAAAGGTTTTTCATAAAAGGAACTACAACTGCTGGAACTGGAGTAGAATCAACAGTGTTAGAAGCATTAGAGGGAACTTCATTCGTAACAACATCTCTAGCAGTTGTAGGTGCATCATTTTCAGCAGGAGGAGGTGTGGGTATTCAACCACCCTTGGCTAACTGAGTATCAAGTACATGCCCTATTGTAATTGGATCAATATTGTTTTCAATGTTGTGATACATATAACAGGAATCCGAATCTAAATCTTCTTCATTAAGAACTACAATGGTCGTATCTGCAGCTTGAGGAGCTGGGATAACTACAACTGGTAATACACTTCCAATTTAAGGACCACCGGATACGTTAACATTACCTAAATTGTCTACGAGAGCATGAATTAACATAGATTGAGGTACTGTAGCTAAGGCTAGAGCAACTGTAACCGGAGGGGTAGATATAATACGAAACTGGTTGAGCATGTAATTATAATCAAACAATATCCAGTTTGGGCCCTTGCGAGTGTCTGTTTGGTTAGGTTCTTGCCAGTTAACATTAAAGTATTCCATAATCACCCCTGCTTTTTGTTGTAAACTCAATAAGTCGTTTTTTTTGAAACATATCCAACAAAATAACACTCATCTTCCTTTTCACCAAACTTGGGACCTGAATTGGTATCTGTATGTAAAACAGAGTGCATGGACATCCAAAGGTCTTGAAGTAGTTTACTTGTGGCTTAGTTTTGTAGCAGACTTCATATGGAGTCTGATAGCATTGTTCTTGCAGCTTCGATTAGTGTTCTGTTGTATCTTTCAACAACCCCATTTTGTTGTGGGGTGTACGGGGAACTGAATTACCGGTCTATCCCTTTGGAGTGACAAAACTATTAAATTCTCGGTTAAAGATTTCCATTCCATTGTTGCTTCAAATGTACTTGAATATTTTGACAGTTTGATTCTCAACAAGGGTTGTAAATATGATAAAGAACTGGGCAGTTTCATATTTAGAACCAAGAATAAAATTCCAAATAAAAAGAGATGTTTTTGGTCTATTGCCAAAGTATGAATGGGTCAAAATAAGTCCACGTGCAGCAGTTAAAGAATGGAATATATAGAATTAACAGTTTTTGGCTTGTGAAGGAGTATGCGTTATTTGCATATTGAGCATGAAGTACATTTTTCAATTGTTGAAAAGGTTTTAATAGAAAAACCCCTCACATGCTCACCTTTGCCAAGTTTGTTCAAATTATTAAAGTTAAAATGACCAAAGCATCAGTGCCAAAGTGATGAATCATTCTCCGAGGCTTTGGATATTAAACATGAAGAAGTTTTTGTGAATACGAACTTTTCCTGACCAATATGTAGGCAACATTATGCCTCGAAGTACACATCAAAATCTATTTCTCAGGGACTTTAAAATTTGGTTTAAAAAAACATTCATTTTCAGTGAACAAAGTGGAATATTTCTTATCACCGATTTGAGAAACACTGAGCAGATTGTGGTTGAGTTATTTTACGAGATTGACATCTTCAAAAAACTGAGCAAATTTACCTTTCCTCTCTTTGTTATTTTCCCTCCCATGTCACATGCCAAAGATACAGATTCACCTTTCAATGGTTGAACATCAAAAAGTAAGGATTCATCTCCTTTCATATGTCGGGTACAACCATTGTCTATGTATCAAATACGAATGACATGCCTCCTTGACTGACCCTACTTTCATCAACAGTTAATTAAACGTGGGTTCCCGAAGGATAACTATAAAGTCTCAAATTTTTGTTGTATTTCCTGAAGAATAGTCATCGAGAGAACGCCCTTAGGAATCCGAAGAAAAACTTGTTCTTTGGTTTTTCCATAGTTGCACATTTTCTTCTTCTTCTTCTTCAACCTTGTTTTTGGTGGATCCTCAGACTTTACAATCTTTATATCCCCTTTCTCTCTCTCCTTTTCATTTTTCCAAAAATGTTTTCTCTTTTTCTTGTTTTTACTTTTTTAGATCTCACATTCATTTAACTGGTTTCAGTATCAGCTTGATCAATCCTTGACCTAGAGCTGCTAGCAGTTGTTGATCGTGACTGATTAAGATGACAATGCAGATCTATTTGTTTCTGTGCTAGTACTTGCAATGTCTTGCAAGGTGAGAGAGATTTCCACACACAAAACAACATTTCATACTATAAACCCAATAATAATCATTAGAATTATAGGATTGGTGATAATGCGGATTAAGTGATACTTGGAAGAATGGATCATGATTGTGTTAGCTTTCTGATTTCTGACCACGATCATCAAATGCATTTGTGTAATAAGACTCATCATAATTTTGTTGGTTATGACCATAGTAGTTTTTATTAGTAAAGTTAATAGATTAAAGATTTCTTATATGAATAGGTGTTTGAGAAAATGATCTTTTGCTAGGTGGAACATATTTACTATATGTGTTAGCTTGATTAATATTCTTAGATACTTTGTTTTTAGACGTATTATCCTCATTCTTAGAACTTGACGGTGAACTGCTTGCATGTTCATATCAACATTCTCATTCAAGTTTACACACTTTTAAACACATGAATCATTTGACATATTGACACGACCATCATTTGAAATAATATAAACATTTTCATTTGAAAAATCGTGAGCAATGCCAACATCAACATTGCCATAATTAACATTAACATCCACAAATGAGTTTTATTGTATTTTGCATGGAATCAAAATTATTATCAGTATATATAGAGTTGACATTAGATTGTTTTGAATTCACGTCACACTCAAAAAGTGAATTTAAACTTCCATTTTTGTCACAACTCATCCCATCTCCCAAATATTCCTTTTATGCTAAACCACCTGCTAAACAAGATGAACTACTATCAGTACTTACTATATACTAGTTCACTAATTTGATCAACAGTCAAGGGTACCTCAGGGAAGAATATCTTAGGCGTTGGTACATGCCCTATTCCATAGATCATTTCGTCTTCTAGAGGGGTGTTGAAACCAAAGTGGGTTAAGGACGTTTAAATATCATTAAATGGTGTGGAAATGCAGTAAAATCATATCTAATACCCCTCTTTTATTTCACCCCCATTTGTGAACCAATAATATCATTCAACTTATTAGAAGCCATTACAAGCTTTTCGATAGTTATTCATTTTTTTGTGAAAATATGCTTGCAAATTTGCTTCGAATAACTTTCGATGTAAGTTTGCCATGTCATCATGATGAGTATTGATTCTAGTAGTAAAAATCTATTCAACTTTCTTATATTCTTGATTTTTATATCTAAGACCAATAAGTTCATTAAACATCCTAGCATTATGGGCTCTATACTTTTCAACTTTATCAATACATAACTGTGAGCATAAGTGTGTGTACATTGGGAGTGACAGTGCTCGCTTGGTTTCTTCCACCTACAACACTCGTCTCAACTTCATTGTCGTTCACAAATGCCATCCCAACAAAGTTCATTAGCAGCATTGTGCTCACCCATTTGATCCATACAGTTAGGATATGATGATTTCCCCAATTGAGTAAGCAAAGCTTTTCCATATACTTTTTAGCTTCCTTGACCTATTCTTGGAATCGCCTGACTCGATGATCTGCTTTTCCCAATTATTCTTCCCTCAGTTCCAGAACCACCACTCGTTTCACCTTCTTACACATCCACAATCATTACATCACCATCATGTTTTCTTGGGTTTGTGCACTATCATTGCAAAGTACCCTATTTTGTTACTGTTATAAGACCAAAGCTTATCTTTTTCAAACCCTGTATTGTTATTGCCGGCTTCAAGGTTGTTGTTCTTTCCATACATCTTCATGTATTTGTGGCTCTGTGGACTACCATGGTCATATGGTACTTGATGTCCATCTTCTCAAGGTCATGTATATAAATTTCTGGTAGGTCTCCTTGAGTAAATGATGGAGGTATGAGTTTTCCCTTCCACAACTCTTCATGACTGGCCATAAAGGCATGGAATAGTGAGATTTGGGAGTCATCAATTTGCATGGTGGAGTGGCTTTTATATCTTGAGTTTCTACTTGAAGATTGCTTGATACCATTAGTCGTTAAAGCTTGATTAACATCTTGGTTCACCAAGTCTTGACCAAAGTTTGATGTTGACGATTATGACACAACAACAAATGAGATGAAAGCTTTATTCTGTTTAGCTTGAACTGCAAATTAAGCCCTCTTTACCCCGTAAACTGCATGAACAGTAGGACGTGATTGACTTAGAAAAGTTGATCCAACCCTTGAACATGTGGAAACACCGTCATGATTTAGAGAACTGACATGGTTATTCATTCAGAGCTTGTCGTCTATCTCCAATGACTTGATGGTGGAGTCTAATTGCATTAGAGTTGTTGTGGTCAGATTCGTGGTCGTTTTGAAAATAGTTACATTAATGTTCCACGTATAAGGCAATGAGTTCATGTAAGTACATGATTTGGTGTCTGTAGCCGATCTAATAAGTTATAGATAGTATAGTAATTATGTTTAATGTAATATGGCCATTCGCCATAGACTGTATAGAAAGTGGGTCCATTCGTTATAGACTAGGCTATTCGTTAAGTTAGGAGTCCATTTGTTATGGATATATAACGAATGGATGCTCAATCATTACGTTAATATCCCATTCGCTATGGATTGTATATCGAATGGAGGCCCATTCGTTATGCAATATAACGAATGATGGCTTATCCGTTAAGGTATTAACCATTCTCTATAGAGACATAATGGATGAGTTTAACTTAAAGAATATGAGCTTATGGCCTAAATATAGACAACTCCTGTTCATTGCACACTAGAGATCTGAGCCTAAATTATTCATGTGTCATTACCATGCCGGATTCTCTCTAGACATACCTTATCCACCATAATGTATTTCATCCATAATGTATTCAAGAAAGCATTGGTTTAACGTATTCATCTCGTAACGTATTGATGTATCGTGTTAGCGGCTAGATCTTGGCTCGTAACGTGTTTCATTTGTTCAATAACTTCTTATTGATTTCAGACATCTCCCGAAAAATACCAGCACTTCTCATTTTAGTGTTCAGGGATTCAAATATGTTCATGAGTGATGCAACTGTTTCTCATTAGACATGGTTGAACATATTAAATTCTCCGTTTAACATGTCGTTTCGGCTTTCCTTCATATCCAAGTTCCCTTCAAACTTCTCCACCAAAGCATCCCAATGTGCCTTTGCAATAGTGCATTATCTCAAGGTCTGAGTGATTTCAGTGGATACGAACATACGCCATATGATTTTTCATCTTCAAGCATTATTTATAGATCAATTTGTGTGAGGCTTTCGGAGGAACATAAAATGGACCATCATCAGTCATCTTTAAAGCTCTACGAGGTTCATTTTCTATAGATTCTTGACGTGAAGTCAAAGACTCAGTCAAAAATAAACCGATTACAACTATTAGATAACGGTAAGAGGGTATCGAACACAGGGAGTTTGTGAAAATTGTGTTGCCAAATAGTTGTGTAATTTATCTAAATTAAACTAAATGCAAAAAGTAAATTCAAAGAGTTGGTTGTTTGGTTTTGATAATAAAAAAAACTAAGCAATAAACGAGTTTTAATCAATATGAGAAAATATGCCTTCCCTTGGTTTCAGGTTTCCATGAATGTTACAGTTGATGTTTAAACTGAGTTCGTGTTTATGTAAACGAATGCGATAAATGAAGATCAAGTACTTGGATTATACAACGCAAGGTGATCAATCAAAAACCAATTAGTTTATCTAACCCTAAATCCCTCCCGATTAACTTCGATTACTTAAAGAACCAAGAATTGACGGTTTAGAACACAAAATCGATAAACTAATAATCTATCAATCAATACATGAACATCATAATAATGAAATCAATAAGATCAAATATTATCTCATAAATTGATAAAACATTCAACCAAACAAGCATAAGAAAACTTACAATCCGAGGGAAAACACAAAGGAATTTAGCCACACATGTTTCAGTTTATCATCCCTTCGATTATAGTTTGCATAAGAATCAAAATTCAGTTTCTAATGATTAACACACTTATAATAATATTCTTGTCTCCAAAAATCGCCTCCAGGTGTTTCTTAGATGAAAAGATATGATAATCATATGAAAATCCGTCCCAAAATACAAGAAAAACGGCAGTTACAAATTGCAGCAACGCGTCCACCGTAAGCTACGGTGGCCACCGTAGCTTACGGTGGCTTCCAAAAAGCCAACGGTGGGTACAAACTGCCTTACGGCAGCTATATCTTCAACTCCCACCGTAGCTTACGTTGGGTACCGTAAGCTACGGTGGACTTCACTCTAATTTCATTTTCTCGTTTTTGCCATAACTTCCTCGTTCTAAGTCCGTTTTCTTCACAGTTTTCGCCTACGTTCTCGTAATTCCATCTTCTATCTTCTCATACCTGCCATTACACGAGTAAACGTAGTTATCTAATTCAACAAAATAAACATATTAAACTCGTGAATATTAACGAACTTAAACCACTTAAGGGTTGTCCCATGGACCACCCGTCACATCCCCACACTTACACTTTGCTTGCCCTGAAGCAACATCTCAATACAAAAAAAATTTCCATTACATTCAACTTGTATCCACCAATCTTACCACAGATCCGGTTCGGTTAAGGTCCCAAGTCATACCCTATTCCCTTGTTTTTATTGGGTACACTAGTTCAAAGTTGATAACCCACCAAATAATTTAATGTTACCATTTAAAACTATGGAACCGCCTAAACATGTGTACCTTGTTTCCGGTTAGGGAACACATGATCACACCCCTCATAATATAACATCTATCCTCTCGGTTTAATATCTGGACCAAGATAAAATGTGCTAGTATCTCTCTGCCCTCAATACCAAGTATGAACACAATGTAATAAGCTTGGAAGCAAGTCATATCTCCACCCATTACCCACCGGTTTTATAAAGAATAGAACTAAGGGTTTTGTTGTGGCTTAGGTTAGGGTGTGGAAGCGGATTTATTAGTGACATATGGTAGATGAAACCCAATTTATTCAACAAACAGATCACTCACTCACAATTATTTACAAACGATACTAACTCAAACATCGACTCTTTTTTTTAGCCTTTCTTTGATTTTCCAACTTTTTTTTTTATCATTAATATGTACAAACAACTGACCCGAGACATACGTACATTGTGTACTACGCTCGACAAACAACTTATATACAACTTTTAACATACTGGGTTTCATCCACAGGGTTAAAACAAAAGGCCAAGGCTAACACGGCTTGTAATGTGGGTTAAAAAAAGCAACGAAAAATGGAAAAGGCAACAATTGGCTCCTAAGGGATAATGTAAGGCAGGGATTTTTTTTTGTAAGGCCAATATAAAATGGGTTCTCTAAAGTCCTATTTCTCCATACAGGTGGTGGTATTAAGATCTCGAAATGCATGAGACAACCAAGTTCTAGATATCATGGGCATACCGGTTACTCTCTATAATGACACTCATATGACATGTGTATATACTATATAATATATGTGTATTATATATAAAGCAAATCTCACACACGTACCGGAGGAATTAGGCTGCCGATATGAAACATGTGTACCCGTCCCCATGACTCGTTATCCCATCTAAACGGTCCATTTTAATTTTCCTTTTTTTAAAAAAAACAACTAGGCACATGTTACTTAAGGAATTGTGACCATGAAAAGGGACCCAAAACATCACCCCGCCATCCTACCGCTTTCCGGTATCATTAAAACATTTTTAAAATTTTTGTTTATTTTTCTGATTTTTTAATTTATTAATTTTATTTATTTTATTATTTATTTATTTATTTATTTATGTTTTCGATTTTTCAAAACAAACAAAAACAAACGAAATTTTTTTCCTCATCCCCACACTTGGGATACATTGTCCCCAATGTACAGTTTTAAGAAAAATAAAACAAACTACTTGTTAAACACCACCTTCATTCCAACACATTCCCATAACACTTAATCAAAAGTATTTTGTCCACCACCCATCCACCCAAAAACATATAAAGACACAAAATAACTTATACAAAACTATACAAAATGATGTTCACCTGGTAACACGAGATTCCATCAAAAGAAAGGCGGTCGGGCCGGCCCGAAAATGGACGTCACCTCATCGTTGAACTCACCAAATCCAAATGCATCTTGACCATCACCACCTTGCTCACCTCCTTGTTGTTGCGAGGTGCTTTGACTTGAACCTTGATTGGGATCCACCCATCTAGAATGATGCAATGGTGGTGTAGGGTATGACACACTACCATCGTACGGTGGCAAAGTGGTGTAATCCACATATGGCGGGTCGGCCACAACCGGTTGTCCCGCATGCCACGCGTCATGCATCCGTCGCTGACGATCATCAAGGTATCGGCTGTTCATGTCATCTTCAAAGGCATATGCATGGGTGCGGTTCCACTGCTCTTGTCGATCATAACTTTGCTTTAATGCCCTTTCCATGCTCACACCCATGAAGGTTTGTTGATCAAAAATGGTGTGGGAATATTCGGGCCAATTCCCAAACGTAGGCGGTCTTTGGCTTTCGACCACCTCTTGCATCGTTCCCTGGTGAGCCCAGTTCGAATCATACGGCCTTCGTGCATAGTCAAATGTACTTCCCACATAACCGGATTGCATCCCCGGTTGCCTTCCATCCCCACTCGGTCCCGCTTGATCCACATTCATATGAGTTACATTTGGATCATATTGATATGCCTCATCACCACTCATCTCATCTTCACTTTCCGGGTCAACGCTTCACCCGCATTTAATGGTCTTGCATCTTCTTTCAAGACTCTCCATCTCCTTCCGTCACTCTTCAACTTGTGGTACCATTCGGATTGTGAATACACCCAACCAGACCCCAAATGTGTAATGTCAAATGGCTTGAATTTCTTATAAGAACCCCTATCACCCACTCGAATAGCACCATATTTCTTCAATAATGCCGTTATTAACTGACAATGTGGTATGATCTTCCGGTCCACACTATTCCGACTTATCCATACGTTACTCATTACCAAAAATCGATATGAAACCAGCGGTGAGCCATGTAGCAATGTGTATAATATTGGAACTTTGGGATATCGTACCTCGATCCTATCACCCCGTCGCGGGATGACGTTATTGATGCATATTGTTAACATCAACTTTGCTTCCATCTTCAAATTTTTTCGGTAAAATTTCCCGGCGTATGTCCCGGGCAAAAACAGATCATCCAACATTATGTTCCACATCGGGTGCTTCTCGGGTGCAAAATACAAATCGTCCAAATCCGGAAACTTATATTGGTTATGCGGTTTACTATCGAATTTTGCCACCCGTCTCAAACTATCAAACAACATTTCCACTTGAACCCCATTCACAGTACCAATTAACTTATCCTTTGATGGATGGTTACCTGCAACCTATCGTAAAGTAGCCTTCCATTCTTGTATTTCTGTATCGAACAGGTTACTCGAATCCTTGTCATAACATTTCAAAGCTGCTTCCCAACCCAACTCTCTAAATTTAGCGGTAACCCCAAATAGACCAAAATCCACTTCTCTAACTTCTTTTTCGCAAATAAACGCATCAGTTCGCTGTCTCAATGCGTTCATTTGATCATGGAAGAGCTCCGCTTGCCATTCTTGAGGTTGATCTGCCAAAGACCCTTATCTCCAAATTGGCTTTTCCCTTATTTGATACTCTTCCTCCTCACTTTCCGGGTCATCCCTTTGAAGAATTAACCTTCTTCTTTTCGGTTGGTCAATAGTATTGGTAAGAACCAAGTATCGATCCGTGGACACAAATGTTTCTAATAATAAATCGTCGTTTTACTTTAATCGGAGGTTTTAATCATTTTCGGGGTTAATTTTTTAACTTTTTATAAAATATAAATGCTTATATATAATATATAGTTGACCAAGATGAGAGATTCCAAACAAGTAGTTCAATTATAGGAAGGTTACCATCTAAGATCAAGATTCCACTCCATTTTATCCTTGATAATTAATATGTAAAAATGTGGTAAACTTGCCGTAATAATATATGATATATAGCTCTTTAAGCCTTAAGTGAGCATCTTTGACATAAAGGGAGTAACATGCGCATTTTAAAGTCCACCCTTTTCTAATGTCTTGTTACCTCAAGAATGTCAAATTAAGTTGGCAAGTAGTTTCGTAAAGTAGAAAGATTAGGATTGACTTCGATTTCTCAAATACCAATTCTAACAACTTCGGGTGGTTATAGTTCATCACATAACCTCCCCTTGATTATTAAAGTAGGTTATAATTAAACATTCAATTAACATATGATCTCTTTAACTAGTAAGATATCCTAAGCAATGCTATTTTCGAATTACCAAAAGATAGAGAAATAGATCATAACTTATATCTCATCATTTCTAATTACAATATAAGGATCCATGTTTTGATAATTTATCAAATTATTTCTATCTTTCAAGAACATGAATTGATCATGAACGATTTCCAATATAATTGACAATCACCAACTTTGAATTAGTAATTTAAGATGGTGAAACATTTCTAATCAAAAGATAATTATAAAATAACCATGTACTTTAATAGACTACATCACATGTTTTATATAATCATCAAGTAAAACAAAGCTTCTTCATAGATTTTAGATGGTAAATGGAGTTTAGCTCATAATGAGCATGGTGATTAATATTAGGATGGATGATAATAACAAACACATGATTAAACTAGAACAATCTAACCAGATGTGGATGAACCTTCATTCTTAATGATTATGATGATGGTTGATGATGATGACCTCCAAACCTTCAAACTCTTCACTAGATCTTCAACGTGGGTGTTAGTGTGTGTTTTTATAAGTGAAAATCGGATATAACTCTCTTCAAGGAACACCAAATGAATGCAACATGAGCCACTATTTATAGGCAATTTGGAGTGTGAAGCTCGGCCCCGTGCTTACGTAAGCACGCCCCCGTGTGATTTTATGACATGTGCCAAATTTATTTTGTCTTTTCCTATAGACGACCACGGCCCCGTGGTTGAGGAGCACGGCCACGTGCTTTTGTTCCCTGTTTTTGTCTTTTCTTGTAGGTTTTTTTCTTTTCTGGTGTTTAAAGACACGGGGGGGCGTGTTCCTTGAGGCATGGGGGCGTGTTTCTTTGTTTTCTTGTGTTTTCTTCCTTTTTTCTTCGTCTTTTTGCTTGTTTCTTCGTTTGGGGCTTGGTTTCACCTGAAATTACATTTTATTATAATAAGTAGTCTTTCGTGCTATGTTATTTTATAGATATTGCAGTTTTTAGAGATTATTTGATGCTGAAAAGATGTATAATTTTATGTACATCGTACGAAATGAGGTTTATCTAACAGTAAAGGAGAATTGGGTATAAACGCCATATTTTGCATAAATTTATTCTCAATATTACAAAACTTCTTTTTATTTTTTCACTTTTTGGTTAAAATAGATTTTTAGTTGGTTATTTGCAAAAAATTTCTTAGATTTTCTTTTGGCTTCGTTATAAAAATAGGATTACTTGCTACAAAAATTTTGTTATTAGAGTATCTTATAATTAGTTGAGCAAGCAATTGGTCAAGTAATTCCCCTCCTCACACTTGAATCTCACATTGTCCTCAATGTGAATTGATTCATAAAAAGATTAGTATTCGAATGAAGTATGGTGGGTAAAATGGAAAGGAACTTCTCTACGGGTTAACGAAATTTCGATAGAGCATCCCCTGTTTTTCCCCCGTTTTCCTATTTTGTACCTGGATAATAAAAACTACAAACAACCAAGCATAATACTACTAAAAATTGGGTATGGAATCATCCACACCCTGCCCACACGGGCTAAATAAGTACCTAATAAAGCGTCTTTGGCACCCATGGCCATAATAAGTATCCAAACAAACAAACGACATAATGTGAATTGTTTAGACAAACATGATAATAATGTTATGAAAGTACTATCACCCAGACCCATGCCCACACCATACCTACCAGTGCCGCTGCTCGTCAGTTACCCATGTTATCTGGGTCAAACGGTCCCCACTGCCTATCCATCCGCTCACCCAAATGGTCAATTTCTCGCCTCGTCTCTACGTATTATGTTGATCGTTATGCTTCGAAGGCATCAATTTGTCCGGTTAACCTGTCAAAAGAGACGGTAGTGTGAGCCTGAAACTGGTCAATGAGCCCGTATAGGCCCTCAAAAGAGTACTGGTTGTGGTATAACGAGCTTGGGCCGGCCCTGATGATGATGGGTCGCCGTGCTGAGAATAAGTGTGGCGGTGGGTCTGTTGGGGTGGTGATCCTCCTCTCCTCTCGTGCACGTCCTGGATCATCATATCGGCCGGGTCCTAAGGATCCCAAATCTGGTTTAGGGCATCCTGAAACCTCCATATGTCCGGGTTTCTGCCGATTTGTTGGACCAATTGCATGCAGATAGAGAAATTGTGGTCAAGAGCAATCAGGTCTGGGCTTTGGGTTCATTCTGTGTACGCACGGTAGGCCTTGTAATGCTTGTATATTCACGGACCACCAAGATCGGGGTATTTGGGCTCTTTGCATTTGCATTGGTTCTGAAAAATGACAGAACAAATAAGTGATGTTGCAAGGTATGTCATTCTTGATGCAATAAAGGGCCCATAAATCCCTCAAGTTCACGACCCACACACTCTGACCATGTGCGGTTACTGTGTGGCTCAGTAGTCGGTGAATGTATCTCATCAGTGGGTCGCATATAGTGGTGTTTTGGTGTTGCTTGCACAGTAGGTTTCATCCCCATAACTCAGTTGTTTCCATGCTTGTAATCTGGTAGCACCTACCGATGTTGTGTCGTCAGCATCTTCATATGCAAATGTAATCATGACGTCGTACCAGATGGGGCTGTCGGTTTCATCACTCGTGTAAATACCCAAATCGATCCCAAGCTGGGTGACCGATGTTGTGTACCACTCTCACCCCACATCTAACTCAACGGCATCTTCGTCCCACATACACAAGTTTCTCGTCTTGAAAGAGAATGAGGCTAAAAACTCCTTGGTCAGTTCGGTTACTGCTTTACCCTTTTGATTCAAAACACGCATCTAAGGTCCTTTCAAAAATTAATTTCTTGTATATTTCTCATTGGTTTACTTGTATTAACGTTTCTTTACAAGCATACAAATTTGGTTCTGGTTCGCGAATGTTAAGGTAGCCCATTCGTTGTCAGTCCCGTTCATCTCTTTCGGTATCTTCATGGAAGATCAAGAAAGCATGTTCGTCCTCTCCGTATTCAACCATCTGCAATTTCATAGCAAGATTAGTTTAATTGAAAAAATTGCTAAAAAGCTGGAACAGAAGGAAAAACCACGGTGTCGTGCTTCTAGAGGCACGGCCCCATGCTAGGAAAAAGCACGGTACCGTGCTTTTAGAAGAACGACCCCATGCTGCGGGTGTTTGGCTATTTGACCATTTTCTGATTTTCACTTTCGTTGACCTGTGGTCGACCATGGGTCGTGTTTTGCAAACCACAGCCCGTGTTTTTAAACCTAATTCTACACTTATCAAGACTCGAACTTAAGAATCCAACCGGTTCTAAATATCATCCGGGTTTGACTTGTTATATAGATCATCCAAGATCCGAACCCGAATGGTTTTTCTCAACAAAACTTGAGTGCAAATCTATTTAACAAATCAATATCCTAGATTTAAACAATTAACCCATCTAATTTCTGGGTTTAGACCCAATTTCATCAATTGTTAAGATTTGTGGTTTATTTTAGTCCTAGAATGATGAATTTGAACAATAGATTTACTAAATTAACATACATTTGGTTGGAAATTGAAGATTTGAAGAAAAGATTTAAGTAATAGGAAAAGGGGCGTCGTTTTCGGCTTTGGACGAAGTGGTTTTAGGGTTAAGTGAGTGGGAATTGTTATTTAAAAAAAAGCGTAACTGCACTATAGAGTGGGGCACGACCCCGTGCTTTTTGAAGCACAGTACTGTTCTGCATGTAGCAGTTTGGCTTTTCTTTGTTTGTTGTTTATTTAACATGCTGGTCTAATTTTAATTGATTTTGAAGATTATTGTTAAAAATAAAATGCAAAGTCCTAGGAATTCATTAACTTCTTAAACATTACCAGGAAAGTGAAAACAACATGAACCGAGAAACACGAAACTAGCCTAAACGAGAACACATCCTAACAAGACAAGACAAAGTCAGAACTATTAACGACCACCATTCCCGAACAAGTCTTGAATGTGTGGTAGGGCTCTTTTGGCTTCCAAGAGCTCGGAAAGCTTTTTATCGAGCTTTGCGATCTCTCGGTTAAGATAGTTGAGCTTGAAAGCCACATCTTTGTTGTGGCTATCAACAACGTGAAAAATATCGAACCTTAGCAGTTCGACTTTTTTGGTCAGCTCGATTAAACGTGCATCGGTTTGGATGGTACTCTCGACTTGGTCTCTTACAATGCTTTGGAGCCTAATGATTTCTTCCGCAAGTTGTGAGGAAGAATCACCATTCTTGCTCTTTCTCACTGGTCTCCATTCCACCCTTTTGCTTTCCATTTCAGTAAGTTCTTGTTTGGTATGAATGGAATTGTGAGTTTTGGTATGAATGGAACGTCGAGCACGGCCTCGTGCTTGGTGAAGCACAGACCCGTACTGTTAGGGGAATAAACGTTTCTGATTCAAAGAATTATACGGAGTCAGCGTGTATCATGCTGAAGATTCTAGGGTGACCACGGCCCCGTGCTTCAAGAAGCACGGCCCCATGCTTTTTGTCACTGAACTGTTTCTTTTAATTTCTCAGCAAAACGCGAGAATAGGAATTATTGGAATGATGTTTAAGATGTTAATTGAGCAGTTTAGATTATCCTAAAAAATTCTTTTCATTAAATTAAAGGTACTAGAAACAAATATGGGATAAGCCCGGTTTTTCCTAAAAACACATATTTTACTCGAGTTAAGCCCGAGGATCCTAAAACACTGTGCCTATTGCACTTTATTACACATGAAACATGAAAATAAATGTCTCTAGATCCCACTGAAAGGTTCTCCTCCTTCGAATGGTCCGGGCGGAGGGAAGTTCGTGAAACAAAGTACTAGAAACTGGAGTTTTTCGTTGATGTCTCAAAGCTCCAATTTCATGCTCTCCACTAATTCGGTGAGTTGGATGAGACCATAGTTGTCAATAGCGACAATAGCGCTCTCTATACCGTGCTTCATAGAGTATCGGCCATATGCCGCTACATGTTACTTGGCGGCAAAATAGCGACAATAAAGCGACTTTCGGTGGTGGATTCCGGTGTCGGAGCTGCAGTTTTGCCGGAAAAAGGAAGAAGAAGAATAGCTGACTGCGTAAGTAGCTGTATCTTTGTTTTAGGTTATTTGGGTTTAAATAACTTTACATATTTTAACATTTAACCCTTTTGTCTTTCAATTGTTTTTATATTTGGTCCCTAAAACTTATCAATATTAACATAAAAAGTTTGAAATTAGTTTGTGTATTTCAGTATTTAACCCTTCTATTATTACTACTTTACATTTAGTCCTTAAACTTATAAATCTATACATAAATAAGTTTAAAACCGACATTATATATATATAAAGATTATAAATAGCTATTTTTTATATTTATAAATATTTTTACTACTTTACCGCTAAATACGAAATAGCGGTCGCTATTTACCGTTATTTGCTATGTAGCATATAGGTGTGTCGCTATTTACCACTATTCGCTATTGACAACTATGGATGAGACGCATCTCTGCAAGGAGATTAATCTCGGTGAGTTCGTTAACGAGTTCTTGAAGTTTCATTAGAAGCTCGGTTTTGGAAACGTGTCTGGTTTCGTTCCTCGGTTGACGAGGAACGGGAATTCCTTCGTTCATCTGAGTGGGCATTTTGTGTTCTCATGGGAGAGTGTTTGTTTTTGGTTTGGTTCAAGAAATGCTTTGGCAAGAGGTTTAATTTATAGCCAAGCAGTTGTCAGGCACGACTCCGTTCTTGGAAAAGCACGGCCCCGTGTTTTTTGCCTGACAATTATGTTACAAACCAGTTTGACTGAAATTTTTGCAGCAAAGATTCCGGCCCGCACTTTGTGGCACGGGACCGTGCTTCTATGAGCACGCCCCTGTGTTTGAGACACTAATATATATATATATATATATATATTTAAACAAAGAGAACATATGTACAAGGCCTGGTTTAATGAGGGTCTTGGCCAGACCCTACTTCCAGTATGTTCATTGGTTTTGACGGAGAATTATTACCTCCGAAACATCTTCGAATGGCCCATCGATGTATGATTGGAATCGGTGTCCATTAACTTTGAACTTGTGGCCATCATAACTTGAAATCTCAACTGTCCCATAGTCAAACACTGATTCAACTATGTACGGACCTGTCCAATGAGACTTCAGTTTTCCTGGGTAAAGACATAAACGTGTGTTATATAACAGTACACGATCGCCAACTTGAAATTTCTTGTTTCCTTAAATGGGCGTCGTGTAAACGTTTAGTCTTTTCTTTGTAAGACCAGGAGTATTCAAAGTCCAGTGCTCTTAGTTCTTCGAGCTCATGATTTGATCTTCCAGTTTTTTACCGACGGACATTAGATCAAAATTCACTGCTTTAAGAACCCAGTAAGCTTTGTGCTTTAGTTCTACTGGTAGATGACATGCTTTACCATAAACAAGTTTGAAGGGTGTTATTCCTATGTTGGTTTTGTAGGTTGTCCTAAGGGCCCACAAAGCGTCATCTAACTTTTCACCCAATTTTTGCGATTCATTCCTATAATCCTTTCAAGGATCCTTTTAATTCCCCGATTTGAGACCTCTACTTGCCCACTAGTCTGAGGGTGATATAGCGTTGCCAATCGATGGTGAACTCCATATCGTGCTAAGACTTTTTCTATTAGCGAGTTCCATAAGTGAGTACCTTTGTCGCTAATTAGGGATTTCGGAGTACCGAAACGTGAAAATAGCCTTTTTTTTAGAAATCGTACAACTACTCAAGCATCATTAGTGGGAAGAGCTTTCTCTTCCACCCATTTAGACACACAGTCGACTGCTACAAGGATGTACTTCTTCCCGAATGAGTTAGGAAATGGGCCTATGAAATCTATTCCACATACATCAAAAACATCACATATTTGAATGCCTTTTTGAACCATCTCATTTTTGGCTGAGATGTTCCCGGCTCTTTGACAAGCATCGCATGCTTGGATCAAAGCATGTGTGTCCTTATATATGGTAGGCCAGAAAAATCCTGCATCAAACACTTTCCTGACCGTGATGGAGGTACTTTGGTGTCCACCAGTAGGTCCTTCATGGCAGTGTTTGAGAATATATAAGGCTTCCTAACCTGATAAACACCTACGAACAACCTGATCGACACCTATCCTAAACAAGTTTGGATCTTCCCAAAAATAGAACTTAAGGTCGGAGAAGAATTTCTTTCGTTGTTGATGAGTTAGCCCCTTCCTTAGGATTCTACGGGCTAAATACTTCGGGAAATCGGCAAACCAAGGACTTTCATCTTCCTCCTGCATGAATGCTTGGATATGCATGAGAATTTCATGTGGAAAATTATCATCGATAATTTCCTCGTGATGTTATTTGAAGCTGGGCATTCTAAGCGTGAGAGATGGTATGCGGCTACATTTTCTACACCTTTCTTGTCCTTGACTTCCATGTCGAACTCTTGGAGTAATGGAATCTATCGGATAAGTCTCGGTTTGGCATCTTGCTTGTTGAAAGGATATCGTATGGAGGCATGGTCGGTGTAAACTATGGTTTTGGAAAGAACTAGGTAGGATCTAATTTTTCAAAGGCAAAAACTACTGCCAATAACTCTTTTTTCTGTTGTGGTGTAATTTTCTTGTGCATCATTAAGAGTTGTACTAGCATTGTAAATTGGTGAAAATGTTTCTCTTTGCGTTGTCCGAGTACGGCACCAACTGCAAAGTCACTTGCATCGCACATGATTTCGAATGGAAGGGTCCAGTCGGGTGTAGTCATGATTGGTGAGTTGACAAGTTTGTCTTTTAATATGTTGAATGATTCAACACATTCTTCATAGAAGACAAATGGTGCGTCTTTCTCCAGAAGTTTGGTCACGGGTCTAGCAATTTTGGAAAAGTCTTTTATGAAGCGACGATAGAATCCTGAGTGACCTAGAAAACTTCTAATGGCTTTAACTGAAGTTGGTGGTAGAAGTTTGGATATGGTTTTGATTTTTGCCATATCAACTTCTAGTCCTGCTTGGATATTTTGTGACCGAGAACAATGCCCTTTTTGACCATAAAGTGGCATTTTTCCCAGTTTAGTACTAAATTCACTTGTCACACCTAGCCAACATTTTGTCTAGGTTTCTAAACGAATGATCGAAGGAGTCTCCAAAGATTGAGAAGTCGTCTATGAAACTTCTATAGAGTGTTCGATCATTTCATGAAAGATGGCTACCATGCAACGTTTGAAGGTGGCCGGAGCATTAAATAGTCCAAATGGCATTCATCGGTAGGCGAAGGTGCCATACGGACATGTAATGGTGGTTTTCTCCTAAACTTCAGGAGCAATGGGAATTTGAATGAATCCGGTGAATCCATCAAGAAAACAGCAGAACATTTTTCCTGATAAACGTTCAAGCATTTGATCGATAAAAGGAAGTGGAAAATGATCTTTTCTTGTGGCGTTATTAAGCTTCCGGTAGTTAATGTAAACTCGGCAGCACGTGATGGTCCTCATTGATATCAGCTCATCCTTCTCGTTCATTACTACTGCCATTCCTCCCTTCTTGGTTAATATTTGAACTGGACTTCCCCAAGGTGAATATGAGATTGGGTAGATTAATCCGGCATCAAGGAGTTTGATTATTTCTTTCTTCACCATATCTTGCATGTTGGGATTGAGATGTCTTTGATGTTAGACCACGGATTTGTATTATTCTTCCATGAGGATTTTGTGAGTACAAAAGGAAGGACTGATGCCCTTGATATCCATGATCTTCCATGCGATAGCCTTCTTATCGTTTTTGAGAACCTTAAGAAGTTCGTCTTTCTCTTATTTAGAAAGGTGAGATGAAATGATTACTGGAAGTTGAGAGTCTTTTTCTAGAAAAGCGTATTCGAGATGATTTAGGAGTTCTTTTAATTATAAGGTTGGTGGTTCTTCGATTGATGGTTTCGATTTTTCATTATTTTCGATGATCTCAAATACTACTTCTGATGTTTCCAGATAATAATTGATAGTATTGAGATTATCGTTTTCTAAAATGATTTCAATGATAGTGTCAGTTAAGATTTGTGTTTCTAGTGGGATGTTAATGGAAGATTTCCACACATAGAAACTCACGATAGAATCGATGATTGTCATCGTGATGTTGCGGATGTTGCATAGATTTTCCTATGTCAAAAGTGATAGCCTCGTCATTGACCCTGAGAGTGAGCTTGCCGGTGCAAACATCAATGATAGCCTTTGTAGTGGCTAAAAAGGGTCTTCCTAAAATCAGAGGTACACTTTTGTTTTCTTCCATGTCTAGAATTACAAAATCTACTGGGAAAACAAATTTTTCAGTGACAAGCATGTTTTTAACAATGCCCCGAGGATATTTAACGGATCGGTCAGCTAACTGAATGCTCACGCGGGTGGGCTTTGGTTCTCCTATCCCTAGTTTTGCAAAAACCTCATATGGCATTAAGTTGATACTAGCTCCTAGGTCATCTAGGGCATTGCTAACAGACAAATTTCCTATGAGACAATAGATAGTAAAGCTCCCTGGATCGGTCATCTTTGGTGGCAGCTTGTTTTAGAGGACAGGTGGACATTCTTCACTCAAAGTGACATGCGAGGGCTCCTCCAGCTTCCTTTTATTGGTCAGCACTTCTTTGAGAAACTTTGCATATTTCGCATTTGAGCAATGGTTTCGACGAAAGGGATATTGATGTGGATTTGTTTGAAGAGTTCTAAAAACTTCTCGTACTTTGCTTCTAATTTCTCCTGTTTCAGCCGTCCTGGATATGGGATAGGTGGAACATAAATTCGGACTGGTTCCTTAGGTTGTACGGTACCTGTTGGAACTAGTATCTCCTGCGTTTTGTCAGGGGTTTCCTTTTCCATAACCGGTTCTAAAGTTGTTGAGACAACAGTGGTCGTGCCACTTCTTAATGTAACAGCGTTGGCTGTCGCATTAGGATTTGTGATTGTATTGCTTGGAAGAGCGCAGTATGGTCTTTCAGATAATTGTCGGGCAATTTGTCCAATCTAAGTTTCTATATTCTGTAATGATGCTTGTTGACTTTTTAGGTCAGCTTAATGCTTCAATAATACCCCGCTGATATCAACAGCTCTTGAGTCGGCTTTCTTTTCTGCTTCGTTTGTCTTGGATGATTTGGGTCAACATTTCTTCAATTTTTGAGTAGCTTTGACTCTGACGGCTACTGGAACTTTGATCTTGAAATTGTGGTTTAGGCTGGAAAGATTGATTCATCAGCCTTTTTTCGAATCCGGGTAGGGTTTGAGTGTTACCTCCGTCCATCCAACTGAAATTCGGGCGGTTTCTCCAACCTGGATTGTAGTTGTTGCTGAAAGCGTTGTTTTGACAGGCGATGAAGTCAACTTCTTCCATGGACATAACGACCTGTTTGCAGTCACTTGTCTTATGTGTTCCTCCACAGGTGTCATAGATGATTTTGGTTTTTGATAGTTTGGCTTGAAGTTGTTCGAATTTTTAAGAAAGGGCTTCAAGCTGTGCGGTGAAAAGAGTGTTGAAATCAACGTGGTGAATTCCTTTATGGGTTGGTGTAGATCTCGGTGGGTTATAAGCGAAGCTCTTCTTTTCTGCCTTCTCCATTGTTTCAAATGTTTCGTTAGGTGATTTGGATCCCAGGTCTCCACCGGCGACTTGGTCGATGGCCTGTTTGTTTTGAATGGATTGTGCGTCAATGAAAGTTTGTACTTGTAACCATACCCTCAGTCCATGATGTGGACATCTTATCTAAAGACTTTTTTATCTCTCCCTTGCTGCGTGTTACGACTCATCATCATCGTTCTGGAATCTGGTAATACTGGCTCAGTATTTGGAAGTTTTATCAGGCGGAAAGTATTAAGGAGAAACTGTTCTACAATCTGGTCCCAATTGGTGATGGAACCAGAATCAAGAGATTCTATCCATTCTAGGGCTTGACCTCTTAGAGAGAAAGGAAAGAGTTTGAGTTTGATCTGGTCTTCTGAACAATTTTGAATTTTTAAGGTTCCGCAGATTCAAAAGAATTGAGATATATGAGAAAGAGGGTCTTCGTCGAGGAGTCCATGAAATTGAATTGAATTTCCACATGTTTTATATAATCATCAAGTAAAACAAAGCTTCTTCATAGATTTTAGATGGTAAATGGAGTTTAGCTCATAATGAGCATTGTTATAAACATTACAAGATATGATGATAAAAAACACATAATTATACTAGAACAATCTAACCAAATGTGGATGAATCTTCCTTCTTAATGATGAAGATGGATGATGATGATGATGATAATGATGATGACGGATAACAATGGAAACCTCCAAGCCTTCAAACTCTGCACAAGATCTTCAATATGGGTGTAATGAGGGTGTTTTTATAAGAGAAACCTATTTAGAGATTTTCTTCTAGCACACTTGATCAATGCAACATGCTCCTCTATTTATAGGCATTCTGCAGAGGCAGGCATGGCCTCGTGCTTATAGAGGCACGCCCCCATGTCCAGATGCATTAAATGCTATGCCAGATCGCACATGATTACTCACCACGGGGGCGT
Organism: Bidens hawaiensis; assembly: GCF_021521415.1. Lineage (NCBI taxonomy): Eukaryota > Viridiplantae > Streptophyta > Magnoliopsida > Asterales > Asteraceae > Bidens > Bidens hawaiensis. The sequence goes on from NW_027492476.1 coordinate 300,719, forward strand.
GATCATTGAGGCATGGCCCTGTTCTTTTTGTGACATGTGATAATTCTTTTTGTCTCTTCTGAAAGGTGACACGGCCCCATGGTTGCTAAAGCACGGCCTCATGCTTCTTTGTCAAGTATTTGTCTTTTCTTGTAGATTTTTGTCTTTTCTTATGTTCAGAAGCATGGGGGCGTGTCTAGGCGAGCACGGGGGCGTGGTTGGGGTTTTCTTGGTTTTTATTTCGTTTTTCTTCGTCTTTTTGCTTTCTTCGTTTAAGGCTTGGGTTTACCTGAAATTACATTTTAATGTGATAAGTAGCCTTCTGAGCTTAGAAGTTGCAGATTTTAGAGGTTATTTGATGCTAAAAATATGTATAATTTTATATACATCAATTAACATGGCAGAGGAAACCGCTCAAGGGCACTCTTACTTGCATACTTCAATATCCAAAGTTATATATCGCAGTTTAAGTGTTCTAACATCCTGCTAGATATGGTATGTATATTCCATAATTAAATTATATATTCTCCAATATTGTTATTATGGTTTTGTTTCAAATATATCGTCACTTCATTTTTTAATTTCTTGTTTTTTTTGGGTTTTTAGGACTATAATGTAAAGCTCTCAGACTTTGTGTTTGCAAAACCTAATGATATGAGTCATGTAACAACTCAAGTCATGGGGACAGAAGACCATACCGCCCTAGAATATATCGATATAGGTTTGTTTCAATTCCATTGATCTTGATTTATCCATTTTTATATGAAAAGGGCACAAGAAAATAGTGGACACATTACATTTAACTAAAAACAGCTAGCCAGTCCTTTAACATTTGTGTAATATAATTTCACTTATGTGAAAAGGTAGACTTACAAAAAAATGTGACGTATATAGCTTTGGATAGTTTAGTTGGAACCCATTACTGGGCGGCATGCCATTGATAATAAACAGTGTCGCGAAGAGCGTAACTTACTAGACTGGGTAAGGTCTCAAACGAGTGATGAAAAACTATAAGGGTTCATGGATGTAAAGCTAGAAGGGTGATATCTTCCACAAATGTTGGTATCTAGAGGCCATGTATCGACCCCACGTGTCCAATGAACTATCCATTCTAGAAATAGAAAAACTCTTTTATATTGCAGATAAATGTTAACAAGAAATATCAAGTTCAAAGTCAAATATCAATGAAGATGGTCCCAACAATGGTAGTCAAGGTGTTGATTAGTGAGCGCACAAAATGATGCATATAGTTCAATAATGGATTCTTGAGAGTTTGTCTGCTAGTACAGTTTGTGACCGTTGTTATGCAATTCAGACACAACAACAAACTTGGACTTGGTGTGAACATGTGTTAAGCTCGCTTGGTGGCCGAAGCCCAAACCCCAGGAATTTAATGTCTATATATATGTGTGCTATGTTTAGTATTTTGGCTGGTTGTTTAGTTGTTCAGTCGTCACGAAAGAAGCAAAGAGGCTAGTTTTGTAATATGTGATGATTTATAAATAAAACATTTTGCATCATTTATATATTATCCTATTTATGTATTAAATCTGCTTGTGAAATTGTTTGTTCCTTCCTCTTCAACACCATATGCAAGGATTCTGCACTTCTAGATGTTAAGGATTTGGGTATTGCAAGACATACACAAACACTAATAATCTACAAGAGAAACATATAAACGAAGATGAACACGCGAGATTTACGTGGGTCGGTCGGCTGACCTATGTTCACGGGCTGCAACCAGGATACTTTATTACTTCTTTTCTCCCTCACTCGTGATGAATTACAAGTACAAGATATCTATTTATAATTACAAGATTAGGGTTAACAACTTGTTCCCCAAGAAAACAATAATGGGCCTAATATAAATTAAAGCCGGGTCATCTGCCTCTTTTAATTAACTGCCACCAATTTAGTATTCTAAAATGAACTGACCCAACACCAATCGCACCTCTATAACCCAACAATATCCCACTTGGAGGCTTGATAATATTCAAACTGCCTAGAAATGATTGTTTGTACCTCTTGTAATCTTCCTCGTCTTCCTGGTTGCATCTGCCTTCTCATCAGTTAACCTGAACGCCCGTTGAAGCTCCCCCGAGCTCCAACACATCAGGCATGGCTATAACTGCCACCGACTCGTTATCTGTCCCTACCGGCTCCCACTTACATGAACTGCTAAATCCTGGAATACCTTGAGAACAAACAACACTCTTCATATTAAGCAGGTAATCTTCTGGAGAGACTTTAACCGCTGAAATACTGGTTCTCTTAGCCCAGTACTGTCTGGTGGCTAAAGCTTTGACTGACTGACTGGTAGTGCTACCACGGAAACCTATGACTGGTTTTTCTGAACCTCTTCTAGTACGTTCAACCTGAATCTGACATGTGGCTCTGGATTTATCTCCAGTAAAACAAACCTTCTTCTACCCACTAGACTCTGTGAACCAGACTTTGGACTTCTTCTGAACTGGGTCGATCACTCCCTTAGACGATAAACTGACCATATACAACAAACTCCTCTTTCTTCCTCGAGCTATGACAATATTTCCCTTTACAACTTTCCACTGCCCATTCCCAAATTCAACCTCATGTCCTTGTTCATCCAACTGCCCAGATAAAAATCAACTTTTTCTTTAAGCTTGGAATCACTCTGACATCCTTCAAGGTCCATGAACCGACTAAAGTAACTAAATTCATGTCACCCATGCCCGTAATATCAAGAACATCATTGTTCGACAGTCTAACCTTACCCAAAATTACCTTCCTTTAAGTTTTGCAATGCTTCACTACTGTGGGTAGCATGAAATGAAGCACCATAATCCATGACCCAGGAATCAACATTATCCTCAACACTAGGAACTAAAAACTCATCCTCTGAGTATTCTTATGCAGTGTTGACTTCTTTCTTTTCATTCTTATTATTCGAGCACTGATTCCTAAAGTGTTTCGCTTCATTGCAGTTTCAACATACCACATCCTTTCGAGTCCTAGACTGACTCCTTTTCCTGTTCCTACTCCCACCACCTCTATTATTTTTCATCCCTCTGCCAACATACATTAAATCACTTGATGATTCACCTGAATTTCTTCGTCTGATGTCTTCGCCTAAAATAAGATCCTGAATCCCATCAAAAGTGAACTCAGTGGTAGAACTAGTAATCGCTGTAACAGTCCCTGACCAACTATCAAGCAAGGACGATAACAGTAGTAGAGCCTGAACCTCATCCTCTAATTTGATACTACATGACCCAAGTCTTGACAAAATCGAGTTTAATATGTTAATGTGCACTGTAAATGAACTTCCTTTTTTCATCTTCATGTTCACCAGTCCACGAATTAGGAAAACCTTATTAGCTGCCGAAGGCTTTTCATACATATTAGACAATGCATTCATTATCCCATGCGTTGTGGTTTCCTTCAAGATGTTGAACGCAACATCCTTCGATAACGACAGTCTAATAACTGTCTTGGCTTTCTTATCAAAAGTCTCCCACTCTTCTGGTTTTATCTTCTCCGGTCTTTCACCCAATACCATGTCCAAATCCTTCTCAACTAGCAAAATCCCCAATTTGCATTTTCCATCAACCAAGGTCTTTACCATCAAACTTCTCAATCGGAAGTTTCCCGCTCTTAGCCATTATCTCAAAATGAGAATTTCCGACTTTGGATCTCGGTAACAAAATCTGAAAAAATAATCTCGGACAAACAAAATAACCCTCCCTAATCACCACAAAACCACCCGGCTACACTGCTCGAAAAATGCCAAAACCCGATAATCAAACCCGAAGCCAAAACCGAAACTAAAACCTTTTGCAAAACCGATAACCAAACCTTAATCAAGAAACTGAAAAGATGAACAAAGAAAGAATGCACCTGATCGATTTCTTCTTGATTTATAATAAAAACGATTGCAACTGTTGTAATTCTTTTCTTGGCTCCAAATTGAATAAATAATATAGATGGCTTCTCCTCTTTTCTACTTGGCTGCTGTGTGGTTAGATAATGCCACCAAAATAGCTTTTGTGGTTTGTTTGACTTTTAACCACCAATCCCCAACGGTAGTTATATCCCAAACAAACAATTGTATTTCTTTTTCCACATAAGAGAAGACAACATAAACAATTGTTTTTCTACCTCTGCTCGATCAAACTCAAAAAACAATGTTTTTTTTTTCTGACCAACTAAATTCGATTGAACAATCTAGATTTTAATGACCGGCTGCCAACAAACATAATCCAAACAATTTCTCTTGCATTATGTTCTCCGTGTGTAACCGTAACCTCGGCTCTTGATACCACTTGTTAGGGATTCGAGCATTGCATCACACACAAAAACACTAATAATTTGCAAGAGAAAAATATAAAGAAGACGAACACGCGAGATTTACATGGTTTGGTTGGCTGAACTACGTCCACGGGGTGCAACCAGGATACTTTATTATTGCTTTCTACCTCACTCGTGATGAGGAGTTGCAAGTACAACATATCTATTTATAATTACAAGACTAGGGTTAACAACTTGTTCACCAAGAAAACAATAGCAGGCCTAATATAAATTAAAACCGGGTCATCTGCCTCTTTAATTAAATGCTACCAATTTAGTCTTTAAAAATGAATCTGCCCAACACCAATCGAGCCTCCATAACCCAACACTAGACGCCATGTAGATCTTGTATCGATTAGATGCAATGGGACTTAACATAGCCAACAAAGCTAGAAAGAGTATCTCGACATGTTTGTTTGTTTTCCTTTTTAAATAGTGTCCTTGTGTTTGTTCTTCATTTTGCATGCAAAGGCTAAAGTCCTATGTGAAAACACTCTTGTTTGGCCAAACATTTTGTAGGTAAATAAGGAGAAACGTGTGTGGGCTTTTTATTACTTGTTAGATGAACTATAGATAAAGTTTCTTCCTAACAACAATATATAAATAAATAAATAAACACAATTGTATTATTTGGATAAACTTGTATTAGTTGCTTTATCTATGGGTTAGATAATTAATTTAATTAGGACAATATTAATTGTCAAAAGGTTATTAGGAGAGAAAACAAAATCACATGCACGCCATTTCTTTTAAGTTATATCCCATTTTAAATTATTTGTATCCCATAAAAGCTTAATATGTTTTTCAAAAGAAAATTTGTATTTGGAAATTATAGACCAACTTCATGTATAATAATATAAAGAAAATGCTATAAAAAATGTTAATAAAAGGGGCAACTTTTTAAAATAGTAACAACGTTTTGAAACGGTTCCAACCATATCACTCATAAAATCTTCTGTTCCAATCAGGTCACTAAAGTTTTTTTTTGTTCTAATCTTATATGTTTTACCTAGATAGCAGGTCATGTAGGTTTTTTTTATATTTTTAAATAGTTTGACATTGCAAAACATTTTTTAAAAATTGAGAAAAATAAATTTTAAATTGTTAAAAATTACAAAACAAAAAATAATAATAATAATAATAGCCTAGAAAATTAAAACAAAAAACAAAACAAAAACAAGAAAAGTTTAAAAATAAGTTTTAACTTTTTCTGTTGCGAAAAATTGCAAAAAATAATAATTTGGAAAATTGCAACAAAAAAAAAATGGAAAATTAAAAACAAATCTTAATTTTTTTAATTTTTTTTTTTTGCAAGTTTTCGCAATTGAATTTTTTTCTCAATTTATAACTAATTTTGTCACTTTTAAAAAAATATTTTGTAATGTTAAAATATTTAAAAATAAAAAAAAACCTACAAAACCTGTTATCCAAGTAACATATATAAGATTAGAACAAAAAAAGTTCCATTTAGTCACCTAATTGGAACAAAATATTTTATGAGTGACCTGATTGAAACAATTTCAAAACTTGGTTACTATTCTATAGAGTAATCCCATAATAAAAGTTGTAACCGGATTAGCGACTGAGACCAAATGGTCATGAAATTAGCGTTGAAACAACATTGGTAACAAATTAGCAACAAAAAGAAATGATGCAAATTTTACGACTGAAAACATATATGCTCTTAAACAAGTCACAAATTTTAAAACGCAATAGAAACAAAAATAATATAAGGATGCAAGGCTGGCACAAGCATTTGAAGCTCTTAGGCGTATTTTTGAGGTATACATGGTCGTAAAACCGAGATTTGCATGCCGACACAGAACAATTATAATCTTGATGTTACCGTTGCTATGGGATGATTTATGGTGATTTTTTATACCGAGCTAGGAAGATTTATGGTGGTTGTTTATATTAAGCACATAAAGAAAAGAATATATCAAGGTAAATTACAATCATAATAATAATGTAATATACATGATAATAGTATTATGATGTGTAAATACGTTATGCAAATCCTCATATCTCAGATCTGAGATATATAATTAACTCGATTTCAGATCTAGTTCATGATGACACTTTATTATATGTTATATGTTATATTAACTGTATGTATGTGTATGTATAATATTAGATAGAAGCTTGAGAGAGTAATTCGGCAGAGGTTCGATAATGTAAACTCCAAACTTAAATTAACAGAGGTGAACACCTCTATAAATAGAAGATGGATCTAGTTCATTACACATTCCGTAACGAACTAGCTTCCACTTCATTACATACATAAAATATGATTTAACTTAACGAAACACCCCCTGATTCGTTAAACATCCTTAATGAATCAGGAGGGATCTTAAGTTAGGTCTAGTTCGTTAAACATCCTTAATGAACTAAATGCTAAAATTAACGAACTAGAGAAATAACTTAATATTTATTACATAAATAAAACGACAAATACATTAACGATAAATACAAAGACTCGAGACGCAAAACCGTGTACTAACAGACACCCCTCGTTTTGAGCTCTTTGTCTTTTAAGTTATTTGAAGCGCTTGCTTTGCCAATCCCTGGAACTGTGAATACCATGATCATGACAAACACGAACAACACGCTGAAATTGCATTGCTCGGTCATAGTCTTCACTGCGCTCTAACAAAATCTTGTTCTCAAAAAGCACGTCGTTGTCAGTCTGTGTCAAGTTCACGAGCCACAATGGATCGATGATCTTGATTAGCTTGGTCTTCAAACCTCTGCCCAGGACAATGACGGCCTCGCCAGTTCGGTTGTCGTAATAACAGCAGTTGAATGATAAAGACATATGTTGATTCAACGTCTTCACTGGCACACGCTTCATGGTCTTTGGCGGTTTTACTTTAAGGACCAACTTCCTCCGGCCCGTCCTTGGATCAATCTCATTAATACGCTTACGAGTAGGAACTTGTGGTTTGAAAAACTTAAAACCATGATTAACCTCGAATAGCAGATGTTAATGAAACCAGTCTGCATGTCTATTTCCCCCATGATTCATGAATGGTCTACACGCGAAGGTACGAACATCCCACCACGGTAGAGAGAGAACATCGACCATCTTCTCATAGTATTGGATCCCTTTTTCCCATTTAACAATACATACTTTCAAATCAGGATCAAATAACCATGAAATGATATCATCTGGAACCTTTGACACGGCCTTGAATGATGTCATCTGATTAGCCTTGGCACGAGTAACAGCTTCATCCTTCTACTCTTGATCCATGTACCGATAAGCCTCAATAATTTTACGAGACTTCTTACTTCAATAACCAAACCATCTCTGAATGTCAGCATCGGTCGGATTTTCAAGTGAAGCAAATCTTGTATCAACCACACGTTTACCCTTTGATACCTTATCCAAGTAATCCTCAGCTGCTTTGAATGTTTCCTCAGTAAATACCAGAGCACCCTGATCAACATTGGTGTATTGGAACAGATCAGGATATTCCTCAGCTGTAACATCTTCAGCCTCAACCTCCTCATCTTCATAAATAAAAGCTCGATTTATCTGAATTGTCGGATCATTTAAGATCTCCTCATAGTTCTCGACCTCGACATCGGGCTCAGCTTCTAACACGGTCAATAGATCATCATTTAAGCTAAGCAGTAATGAAATCTTCTCTCGTGTTACGGAATTTTCCACAAACTGCCCCTCTTCGATCTCATCCCGATTCACAACGCTTCTAACCAACCCCGATCCATCCACAAAGATGATAGTGTTAGCTTCAATCATCTCAATTGGTTTGGCAGGTGTATAGTAGTGATACACAATAATTTGCTTGCCAGAGTCATCAACAGCACTTGTACCTGCACCTGAGGATGAACCGTGAGATTGTTTAGGCTCACCACCTGCAACAGACTCATCCGGATCTTCTTCATCATTCGTGATCTTTTTAAGTGCATCATCCTTGCATGTTAAATGCAAGATGAGATCCTCCTGTTCTTTGATATTCACCCCCCTGAGACTTAACAATCTCACGAAGATCCTTTGTTTCCTTCTGACAATAAGATATATATCCCATCAGCTGTTGTTGATTATCCATCATTCGTTCTTGAGTCATACGGTCAGCAGACATTTGATTTTCATATAAATGAAGTAGACTCATAATCATACTCATCTGTTGATCGTGAGTCATGGCAAGAAACGAAGTTGGGATAGGTTGAACAGGACCTTGAGGTCGGTTAAGCCTAAAAAATGAGAAATCCATTGGTTGTGGAGGCAGCATAGTCGGTGTAGGAGTAACCACCGATGTAGCAGTTGTAGGTCTTGGTATAGGAGATAAAACAGTTTGAGGAATCATACCAAACCTAGGATCGGACGTAAGCGTGGTCGTCAAAGTGAGTTCTGGGGTGCTAGTAGTAAGCGGCACCACCGGTCTTTGAGAAACGAACAACCTTGGAGACTGAACTCCAAAAGAAACGCCAGCACCAGGCCACCAGCCGGCACTCTTTGCTTAGACGATCCTTCAGTAGCCAATTATTTACCCTTTCTCTTGCGTTGAGCGACAATTGTAGTAGCTAAAGTCGTTTCAACCGCAGCTTGTTGTTCAAGTATAGCTGCATCTCCATCACCACCATTACCACCATTACCACCATCATCACCTCCATCGTTCCCACCTAGTCCCTCCTCATTCTCAGAATCCGAATCGTCATGGATCCAGCGATCATTTTCAGGATATACATAATCTGGATTTACCAGATGACCAACCAAACGTTTGGTCGGAGGAGGATCCTTCTTGTAAATCTTCATACGTCGTACAGTATCAGCCGTCATATGATCTAGTGGAAAAACATCATCCACCAATGTTTGATCGATGACCAAATTGGGAATCAGGTCTTGAATAATTAACTGGAGGAATCGTGGATACATTAAGAACTTCTTCCTTTGAACCGTTTGAAAACACTATCCTGTAAGATGATAAAAAATCATCTCTGAAAAGTTAAACGGCTTGTTAAGTACCAATGCAACAAAAGCCGATTGTAACATGATCCGGCATTCATCAAAACCGCCTTTACGTCCTCCCAAGCAATGGATCAACACATGCCGTAAATACTTGTAAGTTGGACACAATACATTCTTGTTGTACATAGAATCTCCGATGTCACCACCTAAAAATACACGACGAAATAAACCCTTGATCAATTCCTTATCAAATTCACAAGGATTGTCAATGTTATCTCCAAATTGCAGCACTCGTCAGATCACATCAGTATCTACAGTGATAGGAGTTTGGTTGATTGTGGATCTGATGTGGTTCTCAACTTCAACATACTCGGCCGTGTTCTAAATAAACAATGTCGAGAATAAGTAATATTCAAAATTATATAAATATAACTTTGTAAATTTGGAAAATTATCAATTTAAAAAATTTAATTAATTAAAATGTCATTCGTTAAAACAGACTGATTCGTTACATTATTATAACGAATCATCTGTTTCGCTATCAAGTAAATAAATAACGAATTAAGAACTAGCGAATTACTGGGAAAGATTAACGAACTAACATGTAGTTCGTTATAAATAACGAATACACATCTAATTCGTTAGAAACATGATTCGCTACTCTAATTCGTTCAAAATTGCATAACGAATTGGACACGAATTAGTTCCAATTCGTTAAGCATAACGAATGGCCAAAATAAGCTTAATCTTTGACTTAATTAGTCAAGGTCAAAATTAACCAAGAACTTCAAAAGTCAAATAAATAATCGGAAATCTGATACGACCATAATCATTAACATGAAGCCAAATCAGTGACCATAATGGATCTCGGAAACACATTCTGATTACAATGGTATCAAATTGATTGTACACAACATGATATAAAGCATATAGATTAAGGTTTATACAAACCTCAAAACCCGGTAATAAAATTGCAAAATTAACCTATCAAATCTTTATTATAAGTGACGAAAATCACGAAGGTATGATCGTCTATACCATAGGAACTCAGAGGTATAATCAAAACAATGAAATTCGAAGATTGAAAAATTATTGAAAATTTTGACATAGTAACAGTACATAAGGAAGGAAGAAGACAGTGAATAGTGAGGCGGTTCGTATGCACGCCGTCCTATATAGTCTGACACAACATGTTTCCCAATGTAACGAATCAGCTGATTCGTTTGAATTTTGAACTAACGAATCAGGTGATTGGTTAGGTTAATTTAACACGTGTCATAATGAAGTAGATTCTATTCTTGTCTAGTTCGTTAAAATGCATAACGAATTGAGTGTCATTAGTTACAGAGTGGCGGAAGCGAATTAGGATAACGGATTAGAATGTAATTCGTTAAAACGACCTAATTCGTTATTCATAATTAACGAAGTACCTTTTATTTAATTTTAAATGAATAAACAAATTAATGAATAAATTAAATAAATAAATTAAAGAATTAAATATTTAAATAATGCAATTTTAACTTAAAATAAATTATCGAGGTCCTATATCTCGATAATCGAATACCTTAATGCGTTTCAGGTTTTCAATTTTAACATATGGAAAACGAAAATGAAAAATATTTTTGGTTGTGACAATCGTCAATTTCAGGTTAACTCCGTTAATTCAACTCCGTCAATTCAAACTTAAGATCACTGAATCTATAACACACACTTCATTACATTTAAACTAGGGTTTAAATGACGCTTAACACTTACTACATGTGTAGTCTTTCGGGATTTGCACCGAAACGCAAACGAGTTGACGCAAACGATTGAGGATTAAACGAAAAACGTCAAAACAGTAATTATGTGATAATTATGTGTTAGACTTATGTGGTATGTGGTAACATGGTTATAAACGTTAACTCAAGTTGTAAACAAGTTAGTTAGGCTAGAAAAGTAATACTTAGAAGTGGAGGGACTTGAATGTAACATGTTATGTTTATAAATAATACTAAACCTTAAACCTAAAACACTTTTCTTTCTTCTTTTCCTCTAATCCCGATCGGAAACCTAAGCCCCCACCTCCTTGGCTGCCGTCGACTTTACACACACATACAAGCAAGAAATCAAGTGTTTGATTGAAGAATTAGGTGCTAGGAAGGTATAATCGATTATCCTATACATCCTTACTACTTGATTTTGATGTTTGTTGGGTTAATTAAAAACCCTAGCAGCCGATTTTGTGTGTGTGTATAGTTAATATGATTGTTGTTGTTTGGATGATAATTTGATAACTAGATTGGATATTGTTACATGTAAATTGTTGTGTCTTTGATTTGGGTTCAAACAAAAACCCTAATCATGTATGTAATATGTAATTGATGTGCATGGATGGTGTTTATGGAGTCTAGAGGGTAATATGAATGCGTGATAGTTCATAGATTGTTATTATGTTGAGTTTGGATGCAAACAGTTTCTGGACAGAATGTGTATATGATGTTTAAGTGAATGTAACGAAGTGTAAACCTGAAAATTGGTTGAGATTATTGGTACTACAGTAAACTAGGTTGAGTCTAGTTTCTATAGAATATAAATTTGTAATTTTTGAACAAGTAAAGGTTAACTTTTATGATTTTACAAAAACGTTGTACAAAGCTGAGCTGTTAGACCTGCTGTTAGGTTGTTTTGTAAATATTATATCTCATGAACTACGAGACCAATTGGGTTGGTTCCACTTCTGGAAGTTGACTCATTGAGTTAGGAACCTAACCCAAGTGGTCTTTCATTTATTGGATTTTTCGTTTAACGGGAATTGAAATAACATTCTGTTGCGCATGAATTTGACTGTTATGAGTTGCTGTAATGATTTGATGATTGTGAGAAAACTATGAGGAATAAAAATGTAATAAAATATGTTCTGGAAATCTAAGACATATGTGCTTCTGTGATGATTTTTGGTAAATTAATTGAGATGCTATGATCGGTGAAATAGTACAATCTTTCTAGTAGGATTTCTGTCTCGGTGAAACTAGCTGCTGAGTTGTGTAAAAATGCATGAAATATGATACTTGTTATATAATTGTTATGTTTTGACCAAAATACCCTTGCGGGGAATAGTTGCTAATTGATTGCCATGATTTGACCAAATTGCCCTTATGGGGAATAATGGCTAGTTAATTGATATTTGTTGACCAAAATGCCCTTACGGGGAATAATTGCTAGTAACGTACGTTATGAATACATGACACGTGTATGATTGTTTACACATGTAATGTGTCACAAAAACACTTGTTAAAGTCACACATGATTCACAAACGAAACACGAAACATGTTATGTGCATAGGTATTATGTGCCGGGTCTAGAGACTCGATAATATTCCGACACTTAGAAAAATCTCTTTGTTGTTTTAGAACGTTAGAGAGAGTTTTTCGGTGACGCGCATCTTGGTGATTTATTTTGGGAAATTCTTCGCAAACAGTGAGTTTCACTTTCCCCTTTTTAAACTGTTTTAAACGCTTTTCTTTTGGGGGAGATAACATACTCCACAACGCATTTTAAGATTTTGTTAGTAAATTATATATCACTTGTAAAGGCTAAGTGGCAAACGAAACAATTGAAGTCCTACACATCGAACCGGTTAATATTTGGAATAGCGAGTCACTGTTGAGTAGTACTACTGGGTTTGACAAACCCCACCCAACGCTAAACTCGACTGGAGGTCGAGCGGGTGTAATTTTGGCTAACACTTACCATGGTCTGGAGGACCTGGTGACAAGGCACTTACTAAACGAGTCAGCTCCGGTGTCGAACACTAGTAATACTTGTTGTATAGACTAGCTACCTATCGATATATAATTTGACATAACACTATCTGGTAACGCAAAACGCCGTAACGTGGTTACGCAAAACGCAAAACGCCGTAACGTGGTTACGCAAAACGCAAAACGCTTAACGCTGAACGCAAACGCTAAACGATTTATTTTTATATAACTTGTGAACTCACCAACCTTGTGTTGACACTTTTAGTATGTTATTCTCAGGTAGCCGAGGCGGGCGCGCGGTTTAGGAACATGCATTGCTTGACACATTCTAATTATGAAAAACTTATTTTTAACGGTTATCATTGGTTTTAAGTCGTCCTGCGTGACGCAACTTTTGATTAAGGGTTTTTACGCTTCCGCATTTAATTACTCGTAAACGTTTTCATGGTTTTTAAACTTTATTTTATGGTTTGATTATAACTGATGATTCCGATCCTGCCAGTTCACACCCTCTGACGGTAAAACTCCGTTAGTGGATTTTTAGGGTGTGACAGATTGGTATAAGAGCCATTGGTTATAGCGAACTAGAAGCTGCATGCATACTAGACTATAACCGCGACGACCCATTAGTTATAATGATACGCACTGCATAGGTTTGTGTAGTCTTGTAATCTTATCTCTTTACCTCTTCCACTCATACGCGCGCGCATACACGGTTTACCTGAAGGAATGTCGACGCCGCCATCATCCTTATCATCATCTGATCCGATGACTCATGCTCACAGGAAAGAACCGTGGATACCTACCGCATCGCCGCCCCGAGTAGTCCCGGAACTCGAAGCTCCCGCACCGAAGAGGTACCGCCTATCCGGAGGCATTTACGAAAACGACATTAGCTGGGATTGATACCCTAACTTGATCAGACGTATGGTCTATCGCGAACAAGTTCCCCCGTTACCTCACCCGAACCACCCTGCTTATCCCAACACCCTACCACCCATAACCGAACCTGTAGAGAGAGTTCTCGCAGCTGTTGTTTCATGCTTGGAGCGTGACGTGGGTTACATGCGCTATACGAGGGAGAACGTTTCCAGAATGTTAAAAGACGGAACCGAGACTAAGGAGGAGATTGCTCGCATGGCAGCGGCAATGAAGGAAATGCGAGAGGCTAGTGATCAGCAAACGAAGGTTATGATGAAGATGCAAGCCGAGATGATAGACTTGCAAGAGCAACTCCAAGAAGCAAGGACCCGAACTGAGATAGCGTTGGAGCGTTGCGATGTCTTGCAAATGCAAATTGCTCAGAACGCAGCCGAACCTGAGGCCGAGCCTGAGGCAGATCCCGAAGAGGAGCCTGAGGAGGAACCTGAGGAAGATCCCGAGGAGGAACCGGAGGAAGAACCGGCTGAGCCAGAGGCACACTCAGAGGTGTCCCCAGACGATGTGAAGATGTGCAAATTCCTGGATTGGAACTGGCTAACGCGATGAACTGGGAGGAGTTCAAAAACATGATGCGAGATGAGTACTGTCCGAGAGAGGAGATTTCGAAGTTAGAGTCGGAATTCTGGTCACTGAAGATGGTGGGTTCGGAAATCGAAGCCTACACTACCCATTCGCACGAGTTGGCTGTGATGTGTCCGCGGATGGTGGATCCGCCGAGCAAGAGAATAGAAATGTACATTGATGGATTAGTACCGCAGATTCAGGGCATGGTGACGTCTTCCAGGCCAGCCACGATCCAACAAGCGATCCGTTTAGCTCACAAACTGACGGATCAGGCTGTGACCCAAGGTGTGTTACCACCTAGGGGTTCGACCGTTAAAACCCGTGACAACCAGAGTAACGACAATAACAGCAACAGCAACCCGAACAGCGGGAAGAGGAAGTTTGACAACACCAGATCTTCATCCTCGAACCTCCCACCGCAACAACACTACCGCAAGCCCGAATTCACTCGGAGCTTTAACACTCAGAATCACAACAACAACAACAACGGTAGCGGGCAGGTTTCGAGCGGATATGCTGGGAAATATCCAAAGTGCAACAGGTGCAACTATCATCATGTTGGCCAGTGTGACCTTGCCAAGTGTCAGAGATACGGAAAGATGGGTCACCAAGCGAAAGAATGTAGAGGAGACCTTGCGGCAAAGGGTGCTCCTAAGCCACCTATGACGAAGAAAGGATGCTTTGAATGTGGGCAGGAAGGTCATTTCAGAAAAGATTGCCCCAAGCTGAAACAAAATGACAACAATGGAGGTAATGGAAATGGCAGTAGTGGTGGAAGCAATGGCAAGGGAAGAGCGTTTGTGATTGGGTCGGGTCAAGCCCGCAATGATCCGCACGTGGTGACTGGTAAGTTCCCTGTAAACGATTATTTTGCTTCTGTATTGTTTGACACTGGAGCTGATAGGAGTTTTGTGTCGAAAGCCTTTAGCCAACTCTTAGACTTAACTCCAATTCCGTTAGATGCTAAGTTTCCTGTTGAATTAGCTGACGGTAAGACTATAGTAACGACTCATGTACTTGCGGGATGTAAGTTAAAACTGTCAGGTCATGTCTTTGATATCGACCTTATTCCTTTTACGCTTAGTAGTTTCGATGTCGTTGTCGGCATGGACTGGTTATCCGAGAACCGAGCGGAGATTATATGCCACGATAAGATAGTCCATATTACCACCCCTTCCGGCGAGATCATTTCGGTCCGAGGCGAGAGAAGCGGCATGACCACCAGCGTCATTACCCTTATGAAGGCGCAGAAGTATCTACGAAAGGGGTCATCCGGCAATTTTGGCGCAGATTGTTGAGAAACCCGCGGAGGAGAAACGAATTGAAGATATACCTGTTGTGCGAGACTTCCCGGACGTTTTCCCGGAGGATTTGCCCGGACTCCCTCCTATCCGTCAAGTCGAATTCCAAATCGAGTTGACACCCGGTGCAGCACCCATAGCACGAGCCCCGTATCGGCTCGCACCGGCGGAACTTCAGGAGTTGTCCACTCAGTTGCAAGATTTGTTGGATAAGGGTTTTATCCGACCTAGCTCATCGACGTGGGGAGCCCCTGTCTTGTTTGTCCGAAAGAAGGACGGGACTTTCCGCATGTGCATCGACTACCGGGAGTTGAACAAGGTGGCGGTCAAGAACCGTTATCCTTTACCCCGAATTGACGATTTGTTTGACCAGCTTCAAGGATCGAGTTACTACTCGAAGATCGATCTGTGATCCGGTTACCACCAGCTGAGAGTGCGCGAAGAGGATATTTCAAAGACGGCTTTCAGAACACGGTATGGTCACTACGAGTTTTCGGTTATGCTTTTTGGCCTAACCAACGCACCAGCCGTATTTATGGATCTCATGAATCGAGTATGCAAGGCGTACCTCGACAAGTTTGTGATTGTTTTCATCGATGATATACTCGTCTACTCCAAGAACGAAGCTGACCACGAAGAGCACTTAAGGGTAATTCTGGAACTATTGAAGAAGGAACAACTGTATGCTAAACTCTCGAAATGTGAATTTTGGCTTCGCGAGGTTCACTTTTTAGGGCATGTGATCAACGAGAATGGTATCCCTGTCGATCCCGGTAAGGTAGAGGCCATCAAAAACTGGGAAGCACCTAAGACTCCGACTGAGGTGCGACAATTCCTAGGACTGGCCGGCTACTACCGGCGTTTCATCGAGGGATTTTCAAAGATTGCTCAACCCCTCACCGCTTTGACTCACAAGGGCACTAAGTACAATTGGGGTGACGCGCAAGAATCCGCCTTTCAACTGTTGAAAACCAAGCTCTGCAGCGCCCCTATTCTAGCCCTCCCCGAGGGAACGGAAAATTTTGAGGCACACTGTGACGCATCTATACAAGGTCTCGGTTGTGTGCTGATGCAACTCGAGAAGGTTATAGCCTACGCCTCTCGACAACTACGGGTTCACGAGAAGAACTACACGACCCATGATTTGGAACTCGGAGCTGTGGTGTTTGCCCTTAAGATATGGAGGCATTACTTGTACGGTACCAAGTTTACCATTTACACCGACCACAAGAGTCTCCAACATATCTACGATCAGAAGGAGCTGAACATGCGACAGCGTCGTTGGGTCGAGCTGCTCAAGGATTATGATTGTGCCATCAAGTATCACCCTGGCAAGGCCAATGTAGTGGCCGACGCCCTCAGTAGAGAAGAAACTGATAAACCCAGACGAGTGCGAGCATTGCAACTCACGATTCATGCCAACTTACCAGATCAAATTCGCGAGGCGCAACACGAAGCTTTGAAAGATGATAACCTTCCATCGGAACTCATGCGGGGCATGAACAAGCAACTTGAAACCAGATCGGACGGGGTCCGATATTTTGAGAACCGGATTTGGGTTCCACGGTACGGAGAGTTGAGAACTCTAGTGATGGACGAAGCTCACAAGTCCCGATATTCTATCCACCCTGGCTCAGATAAAATGTATCATGATTTAAAGGCACTTTACTGGTGGCCGAACATGAAAGCCGACATTAACACCTACGTGAGCAAATGCTTGACTTGTGCCAGAGTCAAGATAGAATACCAGAAACCATCTGGTCTACTACAACAACCGGAACTCCCAATGTGGAAATGGGAACACATCACAATGGATTTTATCACGGGTTTACCAAAGACACCGACGGGATGCGATACCATCTGGGTGATCGTTGACCGGCTGACTAAATCGGCACACTTCCTAGCGATTAAAGAAACGGACAAAATGGAAAGACTGACTCGTGTTTACATGAAGGAAGTAGTGTCGAGACACGGAGTGCCTGTCTCGATCATTTCCGATCGAGATTCTCGTTTCACTTCGCACTTTTGGAAGTCACTGCAAAGCGCACTAGGCACCCGTCTCGATATGAGTACAGCATACCATCCTCAGACGGATGGGCAAAGTGAACGAACTATTCAGACCCTGGAGGATATGTTGAGTGCATACGTTTTAGATTTCGGAAAAAGTTGGGAACCCCACTTACCTTTGGTAGAGTTTTCGTATAATAACAGCTACCACGCAAGTATTAAGGCAGCGCCGTTTGAAGCGCTGTACGGACGGAAGTGTCGATCACCACTCTGCTGGGCAGAGGTGGGTGACAGCCAAATCACTGGTCCAGAACTGGTACTCGAAACTTCGGAAAAGATTGTTCAAATCCGAAATCGCATGGCAGCAGCACGAGATCGCCAAAAGAGTTACGCCGACAAGCGCTGAAAACCTCTCGAATTTCAAGTGAACGATCGAGTGTTACTCAAAGTCTCACCTTGGAAAGGTGTGGTTCGCTTTGGTAAGCGAAACAAACTCAACCCACGGTATGTTGGTCCTTACCGGATAACTGAGCGCATTGGTCCGGTGGCGTACCGACTGGACCTACCAACAGAACTCAGTGGCGTACACGATGTATTCCACGTATCAAATTTGAAAAAATGCCTGTCTGATGAAACCCAAGTAGTTCCTTTGGAGGAACAGCAAGTTGATGAACAATTACGTTTCATTGAGGAACCAGTTGAGGTTTTGGATTGGGAAACCAAAACGCTCAAGCACAGCAAAATTCCAATCGTTAAGGTTCGTTGGAACTCGAGACGTGGACCGGAGTTCACGTGGGAACGCGAGGATCAAATGATGAAAAAGTATCCTCACCTTTTTGAGGGGCTAACCAAACACAGAAAACCGCGAAACTCGGCAAACCGTCGGACATCACCGGAGGTATGAATTAAATTTCGGGACGAAATTTCTTTCTACTAGGGGATGATATGACAAACTGAAAATTTTTTTTTCTTACTCTTTCAGACACTCATCACGACTTGACTCAAATTTTCGGGACGAAAATTCTTTAACATGGGAATGATGTGACAATCGTCAATTTCAGGTTAACTCCGTTAACTCAACTCCGTCAATTCAAACTTAAGATCACTGAATCTATAACACACACTTCATTACATTTAAACTAGGGTTTAAATGACGCTTAACACTTACTACATGTTTAGTCTTTCGGGATTTGCACCGAAACGCAAACGAGTTGACGCAAACGATTGAGGATTAAACGAAAAACGTCAAAACAGTAATTATGTGATAATTATGTGTTAGACTTATGTGGTATGTGGTAACATGGTTATAAACGTTAACTCAAGTTGTAAACAAGTTAGTTAGGCTAGAAAAGTAATACTTAGAAGTGGAGGGACTTGAATGTAACATGTTATGTTTATAAATAATACTAAACCTTAAACCTAAAACACTTTTCTTTCTTCTTTTCCTCTAATCCCGATCGGAAACCTAAGCCCCCACCTCCTTGGCTGCCGTCGACTTTACACACACATACAAGCAAGAAATCAAGTGTTTGATTGAAGAATTAGGTGCTAGGAAGGTATAATCGATTATCCTATACATCCTTACTACTTGATTTTGATGTTTGTTGGGTTAATTAAAAACCCTAGCAGCCGATTTTGTGTGTGTGTATAGTTAATATGATTGTTGTTGTTTGGATGATAATTTGATAACTAGATTGGATATTGTTACATGTAAATTGTTGTGTCTTTGATTTGGGTTCAAACAAAAACCCTAATCATGTATGTAATATGTAATTGATGTGCATGGATGGTGTTTATGGAGTCTAGAGGGTAATATGAATGCGTGATAGTTCATTGATTGTTATTATGTTGAGTTTGGATGCAAACAGTTTCTGGACAGAATGTGTATATGATGTTTAAGTGAATGTAACGAAGTGTAAACCTGAAAATTGGTTGAGATTATTGGTACTACAGTAAACTAGGTTGAGTCTAGTTTCTATAGAATATAAATTTGTAATTTTTGGACAAGTAAAGGTTAACTTTTATGATTTTACAAAAACGTTGTACAAAGCTGAGCTGTTAGACCTGCTGTTAGGTTGTTTTGTAAATATTATATCTCATGAACTACGAGACCAATTGGGTTGGTTCCACTTCTGGAAGTTGACTCATTGAGTTAGGAACCTAACCCAAGTGGTCTTTCATTTATTGGATTTTTCGTTTAACGGGAATTGCAAATAACATTCTGTTGCGCATGAATTTGACAGTTATGAGTTGCTGTAATGATTTGATGATTGTGAGAAAACTATGAGAAATAAAAATGTAATAAAATATGTTCTGGAAACCTAAGACATATGTGCTTCTGTGATGATTTTTGGTAAATTAATTGAGATACTATGATCGGTGAAATAGTACAATCTTTCTAGTAGGATTTCTGTCTCGGTGAAACTAGCTGCTGAGTTGTGTAAAAATGCATAAAATATGATACTTGTTATATAATTGTTATGTTTTGACCAAAATACCCTTGCGGGGAATAGTTGCTAATTGATTGCCATGATTTGACCAAATTGCCCTTATGGGGAATAATGGCTAGTTAATTGATATTTGTTGACCAAAATGCCCTTACGGGGAATAATTGCTAGTATCGTACGTTATGAATACATGACACGTGTATGATTGCTTACACATGTAATGTGTCACAAAAACACTTGTTAAAGTCACACATGATTCAAAAACGAAACACGAAACATGTTATGTGCATAGGTATTATGTGCCGGGTCTAGAGACTCGATAATATTCCGACACTTAGAAAAATCTCTTTGTTGTTTTAGAAAGTTAGAGAGAGTTTTTCGGTGACGCGCATCTTGGTGATTTATTTTGGGAAATTCTTCACAAACAGTGAGTTTCACTTTCCCCTTTTTAAACTGTTTTAAACGCTTTTCTTTTGGGGGAGATAACATACTCCACAACGCATTTTAAGATTTTGTTAGTAAATTATATATCACTTGTAAAGGCTAAGTGGCAAACGAAACAATTGAAGTCCTACACATCGAACCGGTTAATATTTGGAATAGCGAGTCACTGTTGAGTAGTACTACTGGGTTTGACAAACCCCACCCAACGCTAAACTCGACTGGAGGTCGAGCGGGTGTAATTTTGGCTAACACTTACCATGGTCTGGAGGACCTGGTGACAAGGCACTTACTAAACGAGTCAGCTCCGGTGTCGAACACTTAGTAATACTTGTTGTATAGACTAGCTACCTATCGATATATAATTTGACATAACACTATCTGGTAACGCAAAACGCCGTAACGTGGTTACGCAAAACGCCGTAACGTGGTTACGCAAAACGCAAAACGCTTAACGCTGAACGCAAACGCTAAACGATTTATTTTTATATAACTTGTGAACTCACCAACCTTGTGTTGACACTTTTAGTATGTTATTCTCAGGTAGCCGAGGCGGGCACGCGGTTTAGGAACATGCATTGCTTGACACATTCTAATTATGAAAAACTTATTTTTAACGGTTATCATTGGTTTTAAGTCGTCCTGCGTGACGCAACTTTTGATTAAGGGTTTTTACGCTTCTGCATTTAATTACTCGTAAACGTTTTCATGGTTTTGAAACTTTATTTTATGGTTTGATTATAACTGATGATTCCGATCCTGCCAGTTCACACCCTCTGACGGTAAAACTCCGTTAGTGGATTTTGAGGGTGTGGCATTGGTATTTTGCAATTTTTGAGTTTTTGTATGATTTTTCAAAAGTAGTACATATTTTTGGATTTTTGTTTGAGTTTGAGCATAGAATCATATTCACCAAAATGCCCTTCCATCACAGTTTTATATTTTAACAATATTGTGACTGGCGTTAAGTCATCATTGATATTGTTGTCCATTTAAATCTTATATATCAATCATTTTTGTTATATGATTAATGATTCAATTAGCGCACAGAATATCAGAAACTATCAGCCTCTAATTTCGGTTCAAGCTTAATTTGATTTTTGCCAAATCACCCCAACTTGACTTCAACCATTATAGTGTTGACCAAAATTTTTTTAAGAATTTAGAACTTTTGAGCAATGCATCAAGTTTCCTTTACTGTGAGTGCGTATGCACGAGTCCATCTGTCGGCTTACATACATTGTATCCCCTGGGGGTCCGTTTCTTACTGGTAATGAGACGCACGCAAGGGAGGAACAGATGTATGACTAACAGTGGATTTTGATCAAGTCAGTAATTTAGATTGTATGAAGTACAGTAGTGATCAAATTTAATGACTTTGGGTTTGCTCTAAAAGCGAGTGAAATATTCATGCTTATGAATACCCAGATGATTAAGCCGCATAAAGACTCACAGTGTCCAGAATCCCTAACGCTTGTTATTTGCTTTATTATATTTTTGGTTGATCAACAGCTATAAGGCTTGAGTATGGCCGGTTATTACATTTCTGCCATCCTCACCGAAATTTTTGCTAGGGACTAACACCTCTTTCAATTTGGCTTTTCTTTATGTTTATATCACATATGTTACTCTAACGGCTTGTTTAAGACCTATCAATGCACCAATGATTAAGCACTCAGTCTTTTAAGCTTATTTCTTGCTGGATTTGGGGTCAAACAGTCAATGTACTATCATTTTCTCTTTTTGCTTCAAAAACTCAAAATTTTAAGGAGCATAAAACAAAATGAATTTAATCGCTCCAGTCACTTTCAGTCTATAGATTAAAGGCTATCCTATCAGTCTACAAGTAGATAATAGGACCAATACATGCAAGCATGCTCCACCAACTTAAATAACCGACATAGTTTTCAGCGAGAAAATTAAGTAAAAACGTATAACGAACGCCCCAATTCCTTTCCATTTTCAGGTGAATGGCTATCCCGAACATTTTCAAGAAATTATCAGGGCCAAACATATACAACTACATGTCCTTCAAATAGAATATTTTTCAGCGAACGTAAGCAAAAATCTTTTTGGTTTTTCTCTTTACATACAAAAAATACAATATTTTTGTCTTTTTCGGAGTTTTCTATACAAACGAGAAGTTCACAATCTTTTTGATTTTTTTTAAATTTATAAATAAAAATTTCACAATATTTTTGACTTCTCAAATTTTAAGATGTTTTTGGATTTTTAATCATTTTTCTGTGCAAACTAAAGATACTAAAAACATGAAAACACACTATTTTTTGACGTTTTTAATTTTTTCAATGTTTTTGTGTTTTTATCTATACAAAACGAAAAGTATAATCTTTTTGAATTTTCTATTTCACCCCATAAAAGCCAAAATCAAAATAAAATTTAAAGTAAAATTGAATGAAAAATAAAGATAGCTATCCTAGTTTCAGGATATCAGCAAGGGTCTTTAAGCCATTTAAACCAAGCAAAAATTGAAAACACGTTTTGTCAAATGCTTTGGTAAATAAATCAGCTTTTTGAAATCGGTATTTACTTTCTCAAGGTCAATTAATTTCTTTTCAAAAAAAAAAAATCCCGTATGAAATGATATCGAATTTCGATATGTTTCGGTTTAGAGTGTTGTACGAGATTTTTGGCAGCAGAATTATCAATTAAGATGGGAGTAGTAAGAAACTTCCAATCGTAGTCGCGAAGATGTTGTTGTATCTACAAAACCTGGGAACAGCAACTCAAGGCTGCAACATACTCAGCTTCGGCGGTTGAAGTGGAGACCGTTGTCTGTTTCTTACACTAACAGGAAACAAGCCGGTTTCCTAAGAACTGACATCCTTTTGTATTCGATTTAAAGTTAATCTTGCATCCTCCATAGTCTGAGTCAGAATAAGCGGTAAGATCAAATGTATCGTCCTTGGGGTACCATAACCTAGTGTCAGGATTTCCCTCAGATATTGAAGAATACGCTTGACGCTGCCAGGTGAGTCACTCGGGGACTAGCTTGGTACCTAGCACATAAACAAACAGCAAACATTATATAAGGCCGATGTAGGGTAGGATCGACGGTATCCTCCAATTCATCCGGTGATAAATTATGACCCACGGGGAGAGGAGTAGAAGTGGTTTTTCCGGCAATAATCTTGAATCGGCTCAAGACGTCGTTCACATATTTTGTCTGGTGAATGAAGATTCCTTTCGCAGACTGGTGAACCTGCAACCCTAAAAAGAAGTTCATCTCTCCCATCGAACTCACTTCGAATTTGGTTTGCATTGACTTCTGGAATTCCTTACATAACGCGTCGTTTGTTGACCCAAAGATAATGTCATCGACATAAATCTAAATGACGAGAAGATCATCACCAATGTTTTTGTAAAATAAAGTGCAGTCTATAGTTTCACGTTTGAAACATTATCCGTCAGATGGTCGGCGAACGTGCCATACCAAGCTCTCGGGGCCTCTGATATAGACCATATAATGCCTTGTTTACCTTTGGTAGAGTTTTCGTATAATAACAGCTACCACGCAAGTATTAAGGCAGCGCCGTTTGAAGCGCTGTACGGACGGAAGTGTCGATCACCACTCTGCTGGGCAGAGGTGGGTGACAGCCAAATCACTGGTCCAGAACTGGTACTCGAAACTTCGGAAAAGATTGTTCAAATCCGAAATCGCATGGCAGCAGCACGAGATCGCCAAAAGAGTTACGCCGACAAGCGCCGAAAACCTCTCGAATTTCAAGTGAACGATCGAGTGTTACTCAAAGTCTCACCTTGGAAAGGTGTGGTTCGCTTTGGTAAGCGAAACAAACTCAACCCACGGTATGTTGGTCCTTACCGGATAACTGAGCGCATTCGTCCGGTGGCGTACCGACTGGACCTACCAACAGAACTCAGTGGCGTACACGATATATTCCACGTATCAAATTTGAAGAAATGCCTGTCTGATGAAACCCAAGTAGTTCCTTTGGAGGAATTGCAAATTGATGAACAATTACGTTTCATTGAGGAACTAGTTGAGGTTTTGGATTGGGAAACCAAAACGCTCAAGCACAACAAAATTCCAATCGTTAAGGTTCGTTGGAACTCGAGACGTGGACCGGAGTTCACGTGGGAACGCGAGGATCAAATGATGAAAAAGTATCCTCACTTTTTGAGGGGCTAACCAAACACAGAAAACCGCGAAACTCGGCAAACCGTCAGACATCACCGGAGGTATGAATTAAATTTCGGGACGAAATTTCTTTCTACTAGGGGATGATATGACAAACTGAAATTTTTTTTTTCTTACTCTTTCAGACACTCATCACGACTTGACTCAAATTTTCGGGACGAAAATTCTTTAACATGGGAATGATGTGACAATCGTCAATTTCAGGTTAACTCCGTTAACTCAACTCCGTCAATTCAAACTTAAGATCACTGAATCTATAACACACACTTCATTACATTTAAACTAGGGTTTAAATGACGCTTAACACTTACTACATGTGTAGTCTTTCGGGATTTGCACCGAAACGCAAACGAGTTGACGCAAACGATTGAGGATTAAACGAAAAACGTCAAAACAGTAATTATGTGATAATTATGTGTTAGACTTATGTGGTATGTGGTAACATGGTTATAAACGTTAACTCAAGTTGTAAACAAGTTAGTTAGGCTATAAAAGTAATACTTAGAAGTGGAGGGACTTGAATGTAACATGTTAAGTTTATAAATAATACTAAACCTTAAACCTAAAACACTTTTCTTTCTTCTTTTCCTCTAATCCCGATCGGAAACCTAAGCCCCCACCTTCTTGGCTGCCGTCGACTTTACACACACATACAAGCAAGAAATCAAGTTTTTGATTGAAGAATTAGGTGCTAGGAAGGTATAATCGATTATCCTATACATCCTTACTACTTGATTTTGATGTTTGTTGGGTTAATTAAAAACCCTAGCAGCCGATTTTGTGTGTGTGTATAGTTAATATGATTGTTGTTGTTTGGATGATAATTTGATAACTAGATTGGATATTGTTACATGTAAATTGTTGTGTCTTTGATTTGGGTTCAAACAAAAACCCAAATCATGTATGTAATATGTAATTGATGTGCATGGATGGTGTTTATGGAGTCTAGAGGGTAATATGAATGCGTTATAGTTCATAGATTGTTATTATGTTGAGTTTGGATGCAAACAGTTTCTGGACAGAATGTGTATATGATGTTTAAGTGACTGTAACGAAGTGTAAACGTGAAAAATGGTTGAGATTATTGGTACTACAGTAAACTAGGTTGAGTCTAGTTTCTATAGAATATAAATTTGTAATTTTTGGACAAGTAAAGGTTAACTTTTATGATTTTACAAAAACGTTGTACAAAGCTGAGCTGTTAGACCTGCTGTTAGGTTGTTTTGTAAATATTATATCTCATGAACTACGAGACCAATTGGGTTCATTGAGTAAGGAACCTAACCCAAGTGGTCTTTCATTTATTGGATTTTTCGTTTAACGGGAATTGCAAATAACATTCTGTTGCGCATGAATTTGACTGTTATGAGTTGCTGTAATGATTTAATGATTGTGAGAAAACTATGAGGAATAAAAATGTAATAAAATATGTTCCGGAAACCTAAGACATATGTGCTTCTGTGATGAATTTTGGTAAATTAATTGAGATGCTATTGATCGGTGAAATAGTACAATCTTTCTAGTAGGATTTCTGTCTCGGTGAAACTAGCTGCTGAGTTGTGTAAAAATGCATGAAATATGATACTTGTTATATAATTGTTATGTTTTGACCAAAATACCCTTGCGGGGAATAGTTGCTAATTGATTGCCATGATTTGACCAAATTGCCCTTATGGGGAATAATGGCTAGTTAATTGATATTTGTTGACCAAAATGCCCTTACGGGGAATAATTGCTAGTAACGTACGTTATGAATACATGACACGTGTATGATTGCTTACACATGTAATGTGTCACAAAAACACTTGTTAAAGTCACACATGATTCACAAACGAAACACGAAACATGTTATGTGCATAGGTATTATGTGCCGCGTCTAGAGACTCGATAATATTCCGACACTTAGAAAAATCTCTTTGTTGTTTTAGAACGTTAGAGAGAGTTTTTCGGTGACGCGCATCTTGGTGATTTATTTTGGGAAATTCTTCGCAAACAGTGAGTTTCACTTTCCCCTTTTTAAACTGTTTTAAACGCTTTTCTTTTGGGGGAGATAACATACTCCACAACGCATTTTAAGATTTTGTTAGTAAATTATATATCACTTGTAAAGGCTAAGTGGCAAACGAAACAATTGAAGTCCTACACACGAACCGGTTAATATTTGGAATAGCGAGTCACTGTTGAGTAGTACTACTGGGTTTGACAAACCCCACCCAACGCTAAACTCGACTGGAGGTCGAGCGGGTGTAATTTTGGCTAACACTTACCATGGTCTGGAGGACCTGGTGACAAGGCACTTACTAAACGAGTCAGCTCCGGTGTCGAACACTTAGTAATACTTGTTGTATAGACTAGCTACCTATCGATATATAATTTGACATAACACTATCTGGTAACGCAAAACGCCGTAACGTGGTTACGCAAAACGCAAAACGCTTAACGCTGAACGCAAACGCTAAACGATTTATTTTTATATAACTTGTGAACTCACCAACCTTGTGTTGACACTTTTAGTATGTTATTCTCAGGTAGCCGAGGCGGGCGCGCGGTTTAGGAACATGCATTGCTTGACACATTCTAATTATGAAAAACTTATTTTTAACGGTTATCATTGGTTTTAAGTCGTCCTGCGTGACGCAACTTTTGATTAAGGGTTTTTACGCTTCCGCATTTAATTTCTCGTAAACGTTTTCATGGTTTTGAAACTTTATTTTATGGTTTGATTATAACTGATGATTCCGATCCTGCCAGTTCACACCCTCTGACGGTAAAACTCCGTTAGTGGATTTTGAGGGTGTGATATTGGTATTTTGCAATTTTTGAGTTTTTGTATGATTTTTCAAAAGTAATACATATTTTTGGATTTTTGTTTGAGTTTGAGCATAGAATCATATTCACCAAAATGCCCTTCCATCACAGTTTTATATTTTAACAATATTGTGACTGGCGTTAAGTCGTCATTGATATTGTTGTCCATTTAAATCTTATATATCAATCATTTTTGTTATATGATTAATGATTCAATTAGCGCACAGAATATCAGAAACTATCAGCCTCTAATTTCGGTTCAAGCTTAATTTGATTTTTGCCAAATCGCCCCAACTTGACTTAAACCATTATAGTGTTGACCAAAATTTTTTTAAGAATTTAGAACTTTTGAGCAATGCATCAAGTTTCCTTTACTGTGAGTGCGTATGCACGAGTCCATCTGTCGGCTTACATACATTGTATCCCCTGGGGGTCCGTTTCTTACTGGTAATGAGACGCACGCAAGGGAGGAACAGATGTATGACTAACAGTGGATTTTGATCAAGTCAGTAATTTAGATTGTATGAAGTACAGTAGTGATCAAATTTAATGACTTTGGGTTTGCTCTAAAAGCGAGTGAAATATTCATGCTTATGAATACCCAGATGATTAAGCCGCATAAAGACTCACAGTGTCCAGAATCCCTAACGCTTGTTATTTGCTTTATTATATTTTTGGTTGATCAACAGCTATAAGGCTTGAGTATGGCCGGTTATTACATTTCTGCCATCCTCACTGAAAGTTTTGCTAGGGACTAACACCTCTTTCAATATGGCTTTTCTTTATGTTTATATCACATATGTTACTCTAACGGCTTGTTTAAGACCTATCAATGCACCAATGATTAAGCACTCAGTCTTTTAAGCTTATTTCTTGCTGGATTTGGGGTCAAACAGTCAATGTACTATCATTTTCTCTTTTTGCTTCAAAAACTCAAAATTTTAAGGAGCATAAAACAAAATTAATTTAATCGCTCCAGTCACTTTCAGTCTATAGATTAATGGCTATCCTATCAGTCTACAAGTAGATAATAGGACCAATACATGCAAGCATGCTCCACCAACTTAAATAACCGACATAGTTTTCAGCGAGAAAATTAAGTAAAAACGCATAACGAACGCCCCAATTCCTTTCCATTTTCAGGTGAATGGCTATCCCGAACGTTTTCAAGAAATTATCAAGGCCAAATATATACAAGTAAATGTCCTTCAAATAGAATATTTTTCAGCGAACGTAAGCAAAAATCTTTTTGGTTTTTCTCTTTACATACATAAAATACAATATTTTTGTCTTTTTCGGAGTTTTCTATACAAACGAGAAGTTCACAATCTTTTTGATTTTTTTTAAATTTATAAATAAAAATTTAACAATATTTT
The DNA here is from genome assembly GCF_021521415.1 of Bidens hawaiensis. Lineage (NCBI taxonomy): Eukaryota > Viridiplantae > Streptophyta > Magnoliopsida > Asterales > Asteraceae > Bidens > Bidens hawaiensis. The sequence goes on from NW_027492476.1 coordinate 329,767, forward strand.
TGACTTTTCAAATTTTAAGATGTTTTTGGATTTTTAATCATTTTTCTGTGCAAACTAAAGATACTAAAAACATGAAAACACACTATTTTTTGACGTTTTTAATTTTTTCAATGTTTTTGGGTTTTTATCTATACAAAACGAAAAGTAGAATCTTTTTGAATTTTCTATTTCACCCCCTAAAAGCGAAAATCAAAATAAAATTTAAAGTAAAATTAAATCAAAAATAAAGATAGCTATCCTAGTTTCAGGATATCAGCAAGGGTCTTTAAGCCATTTAAACCAAGCAAAAATTGAAAACACGTTTTGTCAAATGCTTTGGTAAATAAATCAGCTTTTTGAAATAGGTATGTACTTTCTCAAGGTCAATTAATTTCTTTTCAAAAAAAAAAATCCCGTATGAAATGATATCGAATTTCGATATGTTTCGGTTTAGAGTGTTGTACGAGATTTTTGGCAGCAGAATTATCAATTAAGATGGGAGTAGTAAGAAACTTCCAATCGTAGTCGCGAAGATGTTGTTGTATCTACAAAACCTGGGAACAGCAACTCAAGGCTGCAACATACTCAGCTTCGGCGGTTGAAGTGGAGACCGTTGTCTGTTTCTTACACTACCAGGAAACAAGCCGGTTTCCTAAGAACTGACATCCTGTTGTATTCGATTTAAAGTTAATCTTGCATCCTCCATAGTCTGAGTCAGAATAAGCGGTAAGATCAAATGTATCGTCCTTGGGGTACCATAACCTGGTGTCAGGATTTCCCTCAGATATTGAAGAATACGCTTGACGCTGCCAGGTGAGTCACTCGGGGACTAGCTTGGTACCTAGCACATAAACAAACAGCAAACATTATATAAGGCCGATGTAGGGTAGGATCGACGGTATCCTCCAATTCATCCAGTGATAAATTATGACCCACGGGGAGAGGAGTAGAAGTGGTTTTTCCGGCAATAATCTTGAATCGGCTCAAGACGTCGTTCACATATTTTGTCTGGTGAATGAAGATTCCTTTCGCAGACTGGTGAACCTGCAACCCTAAAAAGAAGTTCATCTCTCCCATCGAACTCACTTCGAATTTGGTTTGCATTGACTTCTGGAATTCCTTACATAACGCGTCGTTTGTTGACCCAAAGATAATGTCATCGACATAAATCTAAATGACGAGAAGATCATCACCAATGTTTTTGTAAAATAAAGTGCAGTCTATAGTTTCACGTTTGAAACATTATCCGTCAGATGGTCGGCGAACGTGCCATACCAAGCTCTCGGGGCCTCTGATATAGACCATATAATGCCTTGTTTAAGCGATAAACTCGGTCAGGATAATCAGGGTCTTCAAATCCTGGAGGCTGTAAAACAAACACTTCCTCATGAAGTTTACCATTGAGAAAAGCACTTTTGACATCAATTTTATAGACTTTTATGTTCTTGTAAGCTGCATAGGCCAGAAAGATTCGTATGGACTCCAATATTGCAACCAGAGCATATACGTCAGTGTAGTCAATACCCTAATGCTAATGAAAACCTTGCACCACTAACCGTGCTTTATTTTTAACGATCACCCCACGATCGTCTTTCTTACACTTATATTCCCACTTAGTCGGAATCGCCTTCTTGACTCTAGAAGGTTTGTCGATAAGATCCCAAACACCCAAACGTGCAAATTGCTGTAATTCTTCTTGCATGGCTTCTACCCAAGAAGGATCTTGTAGTGCCATACGAGGAGTCGTTGGCTCTATTTGGGATAGAAAACAAGTGAATTTAGCAAGATTTACAATTCCAGACGAATGTAAATCTGCATAAGCACACAATACATTATTTTCACTTAACGAAGCCACTTGATGACGTGTTTGAACTCCCACATCAAGTTCTCCAATAATGTTTTCTTTCGGATGATAATTATGAATCCTAAGAGTGGGATTCTCAGGAACCTCAAAATTTTCAAATAAATTGGTGTAATATTCTCCCAACTCATGAGATGAACCATCACTATCAAGTTCAATAACTTCAACAACAACTGGAATATCATCAGAAGACGAAGATGCATTATCAAAAAGAATTAGAGAGTCAGTATCAGGATTTTCAATTGGAGCATCGGTTGGAGTTCAATATCATTAGAACATGGAAATCTTGGAATGTCCAATTGTTATTCAAAATAAGCACGAACCAAGTCTTCATCAGGTTGATCAGTTGTTGGAGTAAATGAATTAAATAGACCATCATAGTCAAACATCCAGTCGGGACCATTCCCTTAAGGAGGCGTGGTGTACTTTTGACAGTCCACATGGTACTATTCCTCAACATAACCAGACGTGAAATTAAATACTCATTTCTTAGGAGAAGCATACCCTAAGAAATACCCTTCAATGGATTTTTCATCAAACTTACCCACATCCTTTTTCAACATTGTACAAGGACACCCAAACGGTTCCAAGTACTTTAAGTTAGGCCTACGATTATTCAACAACTCATAACTTGTCTTCTTGAGTCTCTTAACAGTTAGAGCCAGATTGAGTGTATAACATGCAGTATTCACCGCCTCATTCCAAAATTAGACAGGAAGCTTTGAATCAGCAAGCATGGTTTTAGCAGCTTCAATCAATGTTCTGGTCTTTCGCTCAGCAACACCGTTTTGTTGTGGTACATATGGGGCACTGTATTCTCGCTGAATTCCCTTTTGTAAACAAAAGAAATCCAATACAGTATTTTTAAATTCAGTACCATTGTCACTTAGAATTCTCCTCACTTTCTGTTTGTATAGTGATTCGATATTAGTGATTAAATTCTGAACAAGAGCTGGTGTTTGATCTATCGAACTCATAAATAAGACCCACGAGTATCTTAAACAATCATCAGTAACTACCAGGCAATACCAATCTCCAGAAATACTCTCACGATTCACTGGACCGAAAAGATCCATATGAAGTCGCTCAAGAGGAGTACCAATGGAATTTAATAACTTAGAAGGATTCGACGTTTTCTTCTGTTTTCCCTTTTTACAAGCAATACAGTGATCGGATAACTTAAAGTTCTTCAAAGACACACCTTCAACTAGGTCATTTGCCATTAGATAGTTCATCTTACGAACATGAATGTGACCCATTCTACCATGCCATAGAATCGAATCTTTCTCAGTTGCTTTCGAGAAAAAACATGTTTCGATAGATGTTGATACTTTAGAACTCATATTTAAGACATAAATATCGTTTGATCGAGGTGATCGCATGATAACCATGTCCTCGGGAATCACATAACCAGGTTTCAAAACAGACATTCTTTATCAGTAAATATTGTAGTGTACTGCTTGTCACAGATATGCGACACACTCAATAAATTATGGTCTACTTTGTCACAATAATTGACTTTTTCAAAGGTAATATTCCCATTCGAAACATCACCTTCTTGTGTGATCATACCACCAGAATTCCCTGCAAACACCACATAACCCCCTTGAATATTTCTCACATTGGTTAATAGGTCGAGATTTCCAGTAATATGACGAGAACATCCGCTATCCATTATCCAATTTACACCGGAAATGGTCTTGGATGTTCCCTACACACAAAAGAAAAATGATTAGTTCAAAAAGGCAGCCCAGGCCTCAGTCTTGGGCACCTTTTGGTTTCCACGAGAAACATTAAATTGAGCTGAATTCAACTATTGTTCAGCAACTTGAGAATAAGTTACAGGCTTTTAATACTTTCGCCTTAAATAAGTAGCTTGAACTACATTTGAGTTCAAATTTTTGCACAATGGTTCAGTTGGAACAAACTTTGGTTTAACGTGACCATAAGTTTCATTCACATGAACTACCTTTCGAGGATTCACGTTCAAAAACATGATGTGAGTATCGTCATTATACGACACAGGTCGTTTCAGAATATCTTTTATCAAAGGAACTGATTTTGATTGGTCCTTGACAAACGGATGAAGAATCTGAGAACTCTTATGTCCACAGTTTCTCACAACATGACCTTGTTGACCGCAAAGAAAGCAGGTTCGCATGTCAACATGGTTGTTTTGAGATTTAGCAGTAACATATGACACAAAAGGATGATGACTCACTTTTTTGGTAAAGCTCTTAGCTAAATCATCGGATGACACCGATTTCTTTTTCAGATAAAAATCTAAGTTAGAGCAATTTGAGAAACTTTACAAAGTATCGGTTCCAGTTGATTTTATAAATTAAACTCTTTTAGCATGTTTCAAAACTTGCTTAGCTTTAGTCAAAGGATCAGATGCAACTGATGTTCTAACTTGAGCATACTAACGTTCAAGATCTTGAATCTTGGAAGTTTCATTGTGAAAAACACTTTCAATCAGTTCTGGTTTAATAATACTAATTGGAATGTCTTTCTCAGTGAACATCGTGTCAATACCTTTTAACACACGACCAGTTGATGGCTTAGAAACATTTGGATTGATGAAACGCAACAAATCCTCATCAGAAATTTTGGGTTTTTCTGGTTTCTTATCTCTCACTGGTTTGACCTTAACATGATTTTCTTGTTTCACCTGAGTTGTGTGTGAACCATACACAGCCCCCTCAAATTCATGATGTTCACAAAGAATATGATTAGAACTTGGAATGTTCTTGTTCTTGTGTATGATTTCAGGTTCGAACACATCCTCAATGATGACCTTATCAACATTTTCAACAAAGACTTTGTTGCTTTGAACATGAGGTTTTTGAATTGTTGATTGGGCTTTAACATTTTCAGGTTTAACTAGTTTAGCTTTTTTTTGAAATTACAGGTTCTTTCACAAAGACATCCTATTCTTGTCTAGCAAAAGGATTTGGTTTGTAATAATTCTGAAAAGGTGGTGGAATTTCAACAAAACCTATACCTTTCTTTGAATCTTTTTGCTTACCATATACTTCTATTATTTCGTTTAACAAAAAGGAAGAGTTTCTAAATTTGCCCAGTTTGTTCTTTAACTCAAGAACCTTTGCCCAGTTAATGTAATGTAACAAATTGGAAGGCTAGTTAATTACGGGATGTGTAACGAACTAGATTTCATCGTCTAATTATAAAGGGTTCCTCCTCTGTTAATATTAAGTTTTGAGTTAACCTATTTAACCTCTTTCCGTTTATACTCTCAATCAATGCTTCACATCATTAATCTATTTACTTAATATATAACAACTAATACAACTAATACTAATATATATAATCGATAATCTATAAGAGTAATAGTGAACTAGATCCAGTAATCGATCTTAGATCTGTGATTGATGTACGTTCTCACAAGTGGTATCAGAGCTTTCAGGGATTCTATTGCTCTTGATTTATATGTTAATTTGTTATTTGAGGACTGATAATTGCTAATTTGGTATTATTGTGTTTTCGGTTTGAGTTTAATCAAATTCAGTATGGATTCGGTTGGTTTTGGAATGAATTGAGTTGGTTTGTTGTTCGTTAAGGTATTGGGAAGGTGTGGTAGACTGGAATTGTGATTTGGATTAGATTGGTAATGTTTTGGTTTGGATCTAAGTTTGGCCGAAACAGGGGATCGTTTTTTGTTCGATTGGATTCGAGTTAACGTTAATTGGTTTACGGGATGATTTGATTTGGGTTCGCGTTAAGTTTCTGAGTATTTTCATAGGTTATTTATGTAATTTGGTATAGTAACGAGTTGGTATTACATATTTGGGTTTGGTTGTTGGTGTTCTTCAATTTCCAGAAATCTGGAAATTATGGATGAAGATTTGAAGATCTTCATCTGTTGTTGAAGATTCGTTAAACCTTCACCTAATTCGTTATAGTATTTCGTTAAATTTAATCCAATTCGTCACTTAGTTTGTTATCTTTCTGATTTGTGTTCTCCAATTCGTGAGACACGTGGCTGATTCGTTAACATCGAATCTAACAAACTTTTGCCACGTGGCAATAGTTGTCAGAGTTTGTTATAACCGTTATAACAAACTGATTCGTTATAGTTGATTCGTTGTCAACTGTAGCGATTCGTTATTTTATTCGTTAAGTTAGTTTTTGTGATTCGTTCAGCTTGGCTGAGTGATTCGTTAAGTGAATCCAGATATTCATTAACTTGGTTCGCTACTTTGAACTTGGATTCGTTAACCTAATTCGTCAACTTGCTTCGTCAAGTTGACCATATTATTTAACACTATTCCTGATTCGTTACTGTCAATTCGTTATCTTGATTCGCTCTAAATACTGTTCAAATTTCGTTAAGGTTATCTAATTCCAAGTGCCCTCAATTGATGAAATTTAGTGACTTTGCTAAATGGGAACCTCGTTTTCGTGCTCATCTGGGTTCTGTTCTCCCTGATTGTACTTATTGTTTGGATGAAGTATATACGGTTCCAATGATTGGAGATGAAACGATTGGATTCACACCTAAAGCCATCTCACAATACTCTCAGGAAGAAAAGAAGGCTTTGGAGATTGAAATGAAAGCATACTTAACTCTTACAATGGCATTACCTGAAAACATATTTCATCAAGTTGGGAGCACCAATATTTGTGCTTCGTTGTTTTAACACATTTGTATGAGAAGTATGGGTAACATTGCAGAATGCAAGAAAGTGATGTTAAAGTTTCAATTTAGAAATTTTAACTTACTTAAAGGTGAGACTGTTGAAGAAATGACAACACGATTTAATCATCTGATAGCCGAAATGGACAAGATGCAGATGGAAACTTCTGAAAGTGATAAGATTAATACCATAAAGAGTGCTTTACCGAGTTCCTACTCAATTTTCTTAATGGTGTTGAAAGAAAATAATTATTTCAGTAATGAAGATTTGACTGCAATTGAGTTCATGGAAAAGATAGAAGCTCGTGAATATGATCTTAGGTGTCAAAAGTCTTCTAAAGAGAATCAAGATCAAGCTTTTTATGGTGGAAGTATGCCTTTGAGTTCAACAATTTCTCCAATCACCGCATTTCTTACACAAAATGCAAGTGATAATGCTACAACAATTTATAGTGATCCACGTGCTTGTTTTTACACTGCTGGAAGTTATAGGTCACCTGTGATTCTGGTTTATCTGGAGGGCCTGGAAATTCAACTCCTAATCAAATCTCAGCACAATCAAATGTGAACGTGAAGGAGGCTGAAGAAAACTTTGCCTTTTTGTTTGCCTTCATGCCTTCTTATGAGAATTTGGTTGGTAGTAAGATTGCCACAAGTGAGTTAACTGATGAAGATTATGACCAAATAGATCCTGATGATTTGGAACTCATGGATTTGAAATGGAACATGGCGATGATTGTTAGAAAGGTGAAAAGGTTCATGCAAAGAACTGGCAAAGATCTTCCATCTTTAAACAACAAGCTTGGTTTTGATAAATTGAAAGTTAAATGTTATAACTGTCAAGAGTTTGGACATGTTGCCAAAGAATGTGATTAACCAAAGAATTAGTATACTGGTCCTAGAAATCAAGACGAAATTCATCTGGAAAGACAAGTAATGATGCTGTTAAGTCATCTAGAACCAAACCATCTTCTTCTATGTCACAAGCTATGTTGTCCAACATGGATGGAACTAATTGGTCTCAAAGATTGTTGTGCAATGATAATCAAGCTAATCTGGCTATGTTCGGGTTAAATGAAAATTTCCAAGATGCAAGTGGGAGTGAGCTATCTTCTGATAATGATACTGAGTTTGATTTTGATGACTCATGTGACAAGCTTCCAACTACTTTTCCTTGCATGGCCAAAATTAATGAGGTTAGTACTTCTGTTCCTATCTCTGTTAATGTGTCTGCTAATGTGTCTTGTGTTGAGTGTGAGAAAAACAAGTCTAAGTTAGAATTTTTGAAAAAGCATAATGACTATTTAGTGAAAGAAATAGCTTCACTTCAAGATACTTATCGACAATCTTTAGAATCTCAAACGAAATCTAGGGAAAAGATTGAAGCTTTTTCGACAAGTAATCATGATCTCAAAGCCGAGTTGTCTGTTAAAATGACAATCAACGATCAAAAATTTTAAGAAATCTTGAAACATCGTTCTAAGATAACCGAGCTTGAGAATGAAGTTCTTGAGTTGAAAAATAAGTTGGGCAAATTTAGAAAAACTCATCCTTTTTGCTAAATGAAATAATTGAAGTATCTGGTAAGAAAAAAGATTCTACAAAGAGTATAGGTTTTGTTGAGATACCACCACCATTTCAAAATGATTATAGAGCAAATCCTTTTGCTAGAAAAGAAGAAGAAGTGCTTGTGAAAGAACCTGTTGTATCTGACAAACCTAAACCAGTAAAATTTGAAACAGTCAAATCCCAACCACCAACTCAAAAACATCATGTTGAAAGCAATAAAGTATTTGTGGAAAATATTGAGAATGTGATCATTGAGGATGTGTTTGAACCCGAAGTGATACACAAAAACCAGAACATTCCAAGTTATAATCACATTTTATGTGAACCTCCTGAATTTGAGGAGGTCGTGTATGGTTCACACACAACTCAAGTGAGAAAGGAAGAACAAGTTAAGGTTAAACCGGTGAAGGCTAAGAAATCAGAAAAACCTAAAATTTCTGATGAGGATTTGATACGTTTTATCAATCCTACTGTTTCCAAGCCGAAACCTGGTCATGTGTTTTAGTTAAAAGGAATAGACGCAATGTTCACTGAGAAAGACATTCCGATTAGCATTATCAAACCAGAATTGATCGAAAGTGTTTTTCACAATGAAACTTCCAAGATACATGATCTTGAATGTCGGTATGCTTGTGCCAAAACATCAAACACATCAGACCCATTGATTAAAGCTAAGCAATTGTTAAAAACTGCTAAGAAAATTCATTTTGTAAAATCAAATGGAACTGACAAATTACAAAGTTTTTCAAACTGCTCTAATCTTGACTTCTATTTGAAAAAGAAATCGGTGTCGTCTGATGAGTTGTCCAAGAGTTTTACTAAAAATGTGAGTCATCAACCTTCTATGACATCTGTTTTTCCCAAATCTCAACATGATCGTGTAGACATGCGAAGTTGTTTTCTTTGTGATCAACAAGGTCATGTGGGGAGAAACGATGGCCAGAAGATGACTCAGAATCTCCATCCGTTTGTCAAAGACCAATCGAAACCGGTTTATGTGATAAAGGAGATTCTGAAACGACCTGTGTCATATGATGATGATACTCACATCATGTTTTTAAATGTGAATCCACGAAAGGTAATTCATGTGAATGAAACATTGGGTCAAGTAAAACCAAAGTTTGTTCCAACAGAGCCAATATGCAAGAACGTAAACTCAAATGTCATTCAAGCGGCCTATCTAAGACGTAAGTCTAAAAGGCCAGTAACTTATTCTCAAGTTGCTGAACAACAATTGAATTTGGCTAAGTTTAAGTTTTCTCATGAAAATCAAAAGGTACTGCCTGGGCTGCCTTTTTGAACTAACCATTTTCTTTTGTGTGTAGGGTACATATTAGACCATTTTTGGTGAAAACTGGATTATGGATAGCGCATGTTCTCATCATATTACTGGAAATCTCGACCTCTTAACAAATGTGAGAAATATTCAAGGGGTTATGTGGCTTTTGCTGGGAATTCTGGGGGTATGCTTAAACAGGAAGGTGAAGTTTCAAATGGTCACATTACATTTGAGAAGACCAGTTACTGTGACAAGGTGGACCATGATTTATTAAGTGTGTCGTAGATTTGTGACAAGAAGTACACGACAATATTTACTGATAAAGAATGTCTGATTCTGAAACCGGGTTATGTTATTCCCGAGGACATGGTTCTCATGCGATCACCACGATCAAATGATATTTATGTCTTAAATATGAGTTCTAAAGTATCTACATCAATCGAAACATGTTTTGTCTCAAAAGCAACTGGGAAAGACTCTATTCTATGGCATCGTAGAATTGGTCACATTTATGTTCAAAAGATGAACTATCTCATAGAAAATGACTTAGTTGAGGGTGTTTTTTAAAGAACATTAAGTTAACCGACCACTGTATTGCTTGAAAAAGGGCAAACAGAAGAAAAAGTCACATCCTTCTAAGTTATTTAATTCCATTGATACACCACTAGAACGACTTCATATGGATCTGTTTGGTCCAGTGAATCATGCTAGTATCTTTGGAGATTGGTACTATCTTGTGGTTACCGATGATTATTCAAGATACTCATGGGTCTTATTTATGAGCTCGGAAGATCAAACACATGTTCTTGTTCAAAATTTAATCACTAAAATCGAATCACTATACAAGCAAAAAGTGAGGAGAATTCGTAGTGACAATGGTACTGAATTTAAGAACACTGTATTGGATTTCTTTTGTGCTCAAAAAGGAATTTATCGGGAATACAGTGCCCCTTATGTACCTCAACAGAACGGTGTTGCTAAACAGAAAAACAGAACTTTGATTAAAGCAGCTAGAACTATGCTTGCCGATTCTAAGCTTACTGTCCAATTCTGGAATGAAGCTGTGAATACTGCATGCTATACGCTTAGTCGAGTTTTGACAGTTAAGAGACTCCAAAAGACGAGTTATGAGCTTTTAAACAACAGAAAGCCTAACTTAAAGTACTTGGAACCATTTGGGTGTCCCTGTGCGATGTTAAAAAGAGATGTGGGTAAGTTTGAAGAGAAGGCCATTAAGGGGTATTTCTTGGGTTATGCTTCTCCAAATAAACGAGTATTTAAGTTCACTTCTGGTTGTGTTGAGGAATGGTATCATGTGGATTGTCAAAAGTACACCACACCTCCTCAAGGGAAAGGTCCCGACTGGATGTTTGACTATGATGGATTATTTAACTCATTTACTCCAACAACTGATCAATCGGATGAAGATCTGGTTCGTGACCATTTTGAAGGTCATTTGGAAATTCCAAGGTTTTCAAGTTCTAATGATGTTAAAGCTCCAACCTTAGCTCGAAATGAAGATCCTAGTGATGATCCTCCAGCTTCATTTGATAATATTTCTACTTTTTCTGATGATATTCAAGTTATTGAACCTGATACAGTTAACATTGATGACTCATTTCATGAGCTTGGAGAACATTACACAAATTTATTCAAGAATGTTGTTGTTCCTGAGAATCCTACGCTTAGGATTCATAATTATCATCCAAAGGAAACCATCATTGAGGAACTTGATGTGGGCGTTCAAACACGTCATCAAGTTGCTTCTTCGAGCGAGAATAATGTATTGTGTGCTTATGCAAATTTACATTCTTCTGGAAATGTAAACGTTGCTAAATTCACTTGCTTTCTATCCCAAGTTGAGCCTACGATGCCTCGTATGGCATTTCAAGATCCTTCTTGGGTAGAAGCAATGCAAGAGGAATTGCAACAATTTGCACGATTGGGTGTATGTGATCTTATCTAAAAACCCGCTCGAGTTAAAAAGCCTATTCCAACTAAGTGGATATTTAAATGTAAAAATGACGATCGTGGGGTGATCGTGAGAAACAAGGCACGACTTGTGTTGCAAGGTTTCCATCAGCAAGATGGTGTAGATTACACTAAGGTATATGCTCCGGTTGCAAGATTGAAAGCTGTACGAATTTTTCTGGCTTATGCGGCTTACAAGAATATAAAAGTCTATCAAATGGATTTGAAAAGTGCTTTTCTCAAAGGTGAACTACACGAGGAAGTGTTATTCTTACAGCCTCCTTGCTTTGAGGATCCTGATTATCCTGACCGAGTTTATCGCTTACACAAGGCTTTATATGGTCTACATCAAGCCCCGAGAGCTTGGTATGGCACGCTTGCCGACCATCTGGCGGATAATGGCTTCAAGCGAGGGACTGTTGACTACACTCTATTCTATAAAAACATTGGTGATGATCTTCTCCTCATTCAGATTTATGTCGATGACATTATCTTTGGGTCAACAAATGGCGTGTTATGTAACGAATTCGAGAAGTCGATGCAGACTAAGTTCGAAATGTGTTTGATGGGAGAGATGAACTTCTTTTTAGGGTCGCAGGTTCACCAGTCTGTGAAAGGAATTTTCATTCACCAGACGAAGTACGTGAACGATATCTTGAGGCGATTCAAGATTTCTGCCGGAGAAATCTCTTCAACTCCACTCCCCGTGGGTCATAATTTGTCACCGGATGAATTGGAGGATACCGTCGATCCTACCCTTTATCGAGCGATGATTGGTTCGTTAATGTATCTCACTACTTCTCGCCCTGATATAATGTTTTCGGTTTGTTTATGTGCTAGGTACCAAGCAGCGGTCAACCGTGTTCTTCAATATCTGAGGGGCAATCCATAAATCGGGTTATGGTACCCCAAAGACGATAATTTTGAACTTACTGCCTATTTTGACTCAGACTATGGAGGGTGCAAGATTAACTTCAAATCGACCTCAGCAGGGTGTCAATTCTTAGGAATCCGGCTTGTTTCCTGGCAGTGTAAGAAGCAGACAACGGTCTCCACGTCAACCGCCGAAGCTGAATATGTTGCAGCCTCGAGTTGCTGTTCCCAGCTTTTGTGGATATAACAACATATTCGCGACTACGGTTTGAAGTTTCTTACTACTCCCATTTTAATTGATAACTCTGCTGCCATTAGCATCACCAAAAATCCCGTACAACACTCTAAAACGAAACATATCGAAATTCGATATCATTTCATACGAGATTGTTTTGAAAAGAAGTTAATTGATCTTGAGAAAGTACATACTGATTTTCAAAAAGCATATCTATTTACCAAAGCATTTGACAAAACGTGTTTTAATTTTCTGCTTGGTTAAAATTGATTAAAAACCATTGCTGATATCTTGAAACAAGGATGATTATCTTTATTTTCGGTCTATTTTTTCTTTTAAATTTTATATTGGTTTTGGATTTTAGGGGGTGAAAAATAGAAAATACAAAAATATTGTGCTTTTCGTTTGTATAGTTAAAACCCAAGAACACTGAAAAATTTGAAAAAGTCAAAAATATTTTGTTTTTAATGTTTCTTGCTTTTACGTCTTTAAAACATTTTGAAAATCCAAAAACATTTTAAAATCTTGAAAAAGACAAAAATATTGTGTTTTCTGTTTGTAAAGAAAAATCAGAAAAACCAAAAAGATTGTAACGTTTTTATTTTATTTATTAGAAAATTGAAAAAGACAAAAAGATAGTGTTTTTATATATGTAAAGAGAAAATCCAAAAAGATTTTTGCATACATTTGCTGAAAATTATATCAATTACCTACATTTGAAGGACATATACTTGTATATGTTTGGTCCTAATGTTTAGTCGTAAATATTCGGGATAGCCATTTACCTGATAATAGAAAGTTTTTGGGGCATTATTATGCGTTTTTACTTTATTCTTTCGCTGAAAACTATGTCAATTATTTAAGTTTGCGGAACATGCTTGCATGTATTGGTCCTGTTATCTACTTGTTGATTGATATGATAGCCATTAATCTATAGACTGAAAGTGACCGGGGCGATTGAATTTATTTTTATGCTCCTCAAAATTTTGAGTTTTTGAAGCAAAAAGAGAAAATGATAGTATATTGATTGTTTGACCTCAGATCCAGCAAGAAATAAACTTAAAAGATTGTGTGCTTAATCATTGGTGCATTTATAGGTCTTAAACAAGCTGTTAGAGCAAAATATGCGATATAAACATAAAAATATGCCAAATTGAAAGAGGTGTTAGTTTCTAACAAAAATCTCGGTGAGGATGGAAGAAATGTAATAACCTGTCAAACTCAAGCCTTATATCTGTCTGATCACCAAAAATAAAATAAAACAAATAACAAGCGTTAGGGTTCTGGACACTATTAGAACCGAGCCCCGGTGCGGAAGCGTGAATAATCGGTATTAACGTTGGAGCTCGGATCCGGGTTAGGATCGTAACATGTATTCACTCTTGAACGATAACAATGGACGGATGTGGAGAGTTCGTTTCGATTAGCAATAATCAATAAAGTAGGATGAACAATTCTATGTAATCGAAACACAAAAGATAGATGTAGTAGTATGATTTCATTAACCAAATGATTGTCATGAAGACCACTCATAAATACATTCATACATACATACATACATAATCATAATCAAACGGCCACCCGGGGATAGCTCTTCCCCGGGGGCAAACTCTCAACACAATAATAAATCTCACAATACACACATGACCTAAATCATCTATTTATACTAGTCTTGTGCCTTGGTCTTCACTCCACCGCCACTTGGATAAGACCAAAGGAATAAAACATAATATAATATTTCACCCATCAAATGCTTCAATTACTCGTTATAATATCTTGTTGTCTTTCCTTAATTTCTTATTATAAACGAGTAACGATTCGATGCGTCGATCAAAAATATAATACCCAACAATCTCCCCCTAATACCGATGCCATCGAATCACTTTCACTATCACCTCATAACCCGATACCTTTCATAGAAATTCTCCCCCTCACAATAAATGTCTCCCATTTTTCATTTCAAATCATCTTCTCTTTATCTCTTTTGGATATAGTTGTATAGGCATAAGATCGAGGATTCAAACTTCAATGATCAACTATGAGTTAATCCAAAACCGCAAAAGGAAATAAACTCAAAATCTTCCTTAAAATGAGTCTTTCACTTGATTCGACCAAAATTTGCAATGAAATTCCATGTAAATTTTCTCCCCCAATTTCGTTAAAATGTCATAAACGAATGTGTCTTTAAATCAAGTGCTGGTGAACATCATCAATTCAAACAATCTTGACCATCCCTATCAAGAATTGTTGATAAATATTCAAAATAAACGAATTAAAAGATACCTTTTGTGGTTGAAAGTCAACTCTTGAAATGATCCGGATAAATCAACCATCTTGTTCTTGTAAGCACCTTGTTGAAGTTGTGAAATTTTTGTGATTTTTTCCCAAGTTTTGCTCAAAATGTCTTCGAAAATGACCAAAATGCCCCTCATTGACCCGACACAGTCATCAGCTGAGTTGACCTGAAAATTCACTTCCAAACAGTCACTCATACTTGGGCAAACAATTTTCATTTAGAACACACGGTCAAGAAGTCAACGGATAAGCGAGTATACATTCTTTTCTTCATCTTGGCCCGTTTGACTTTTGAAAGTCAACTAGACATGCTCTCGAGCAAAGGACATTCTCTCCAGCAAAGGACATTCTCGTGAAAATGCCTTAACATTTTTCTTTACAAACCTTCACAAGTCATGCTCGCGAAATTACAAATGTGCTCGAGAATTAAGAATTTATCCATTTGTGCTCGGGGCTTGAAGTATGTGCTTAGTGCTTGATTTGTGTGCTCGAAGATATAAAAATTCATCCTTTTGTTCTCGAGGCTTTAAAGGCTTATGTGCTCGGAGTTAAAGTGTGCTCGGATAATCAATACTAACTTTTTCTACACATTAAACTCGTTTCAATGAGAAAATTACCAACATACCCCTGCATGTAATCAATTATCGACACATGAAGACATGTTGAAGTATTAATACATAAATAGATCAGCAACATGCAGCTCTCATATGAGTCTAGAAATTGTGCAGCAGCAGCAAAAAGATCAGCAACAAACATCAACAGCAACAACTCTTTAGGACCTTCGTATCATTCGCAAAATTTCAGAAATTAACTTGCTGAATTATCTGTTTGGGTATACAAATAAGCAGAATTAAACATGTATCAGCATCTGCACTAAGTGTTTTGGACCTGCATTATCAGCTCAAACACTTATACTTTCTGCTCGAGAACGCACATATCCACAGCAACCAACAACATATCATCAAACGGCATGTATGTACTCATAAATAAATTTGTGACTGTTTGTAAACGATTTATCTTGTTTGGAAATAAAATGATCCACTCCAACAGTTATTATCTGCATTAACTGCCCTTCGTGAATTAACCAGCAGCTTGTACGTCTGCGGAATCGTCTTGTACCAGCTGCTAAATGACTAAACTGTCCCTGCTGCATTGTGTAATTACAACTCTGCCCTTGCAAAATAGTGCAGGATCATCAACTGATTAAAACTTGCAGCAACTGAACAGGATATAAGCTTCAGCATAAAAAAATGACTAATATGCCCCTGCATGTAACTACTGATATGTTGCTGCGATTAACTACTCGTGACCTGGTCGTTAAATGTTTCCGGATTAATCAGCATGAGAATGAATATAACATCAGCAGTTGTTCGACAATATAACTCAGAGGCAAACAATTTAAACTGTGCTGCAACATTACCAAACTGCCTTTGTTTCGGCTACAAACTGATCTGAGTTTCAGCTGCTCGTGAATTAACATATAATCAGCTTTGCTTCAGTTTGTATTTGCCAATTTTCCCTTGATGGAATCATTTTGTCCCTGCACCAGCAACTGAATCAACTGCTCGTTTGTAATCATCATATCAGCAATAACAATCTGTTCGGGAACACAACATTCAACAGCAATTTCTCGGGATTTGCAGCAGTTAACAAGTTGAAAACTTAATCAACTCTACTCTATTCGTTAACACCCAATTCTCTGAAATCACAATCACATTAGCAGTTCTACTACTCGAGCCCCAAATCTGAATTCACATAATCAATGGTTGAGACTTGTATCTATTCGTGAACCACAAACCCAGTATGTGAGTTGTATTATCAGATCAGCATACAATAAGCCCGAACACAACATAACCATTTTTCCCAAATATGAACATATGAACCCTAACTTTTCAAGTTTGAAATTAAAAACTTATAAACTGTAAGCATTAAAATCAGTAAATATCATCTCGAAATCAACATTATAACACCAATTTATCATCAATCTCATCAAACAATCAGATCTAGAACATCAATATAAACGAGTTCGACCGAAAACGAACCGAAATCAATAGATCTGAACGAAACTGAATATATAAACATGAAATTGATGTTGAATCTCCGAACTAATCATCAACCCAAACATCAATCCACATCTATAATCCTTCAATCATCAAAGTTCATCCAAATCCATGCAAAAACCCATAAAACTTCAACGAATATCAAAGTTTAACGTCCATGGGGATTCAAGAACGAATTGAATCAAATTCAGCGGTTAGTCTGAACGATTCGGTAACCTCGCTCTGATACCAATTATTAGAACCGAGCCCCGGTGCGGAAGCGTGAATAGTCGGTATTAACGGTAGAGCTCGGATCCGGTTAGGATCGTAACACATATTCACTCTTGAACGATAATAATGGACGGATGTGGATAGTTCGTTTCGATTAACAATAATCAATAAAGTAGGATGAACAATTATATGTAATCAAAACACAAAAGATAGATGTATTAGTATGATTTTATTAACCGAATGATTGTCATGAAGACCACTCATACATACATTCATACATACATAATCATAATCAAACGGCCACCCGGGGAGAGCTCTTCCCCGGGGGCAAACTCTCAACACAATAATAAATCTTACAATACATACATGACCTAAACAAATGACCTAAATCATCTATTTATACTAGTCTTGTGCCTTGGTCTTCACTCCACCGCCACTTGGACAAGAAGGAATAAAACATAATATAATATTTCACCCGTCAAATGCTTCAATTACTCGTTATAATATCTTGTTGTCTTCCCTTAATTTCTTATTATAAACGAGTAACGATTCGATGCGTCGGTCTAAAATATAATACCCAACAGACACTGTGAGTCTTTATGCGGCTTAACCATCTGGGTAATCATATGCATGCATATTTTACTTGCTTTTAGAGCAAACCCAAAGTCATTAAACTTGATCACTGTTGTACTTTGTACAAATCTAAACTACTGACTTGATCAAAATCCGATGTTAGTCATAAAACTGTTCCTCCCTCGCGTGCGTCTCTATACCAATAAGAAACGGACCCCAGGGGATACAATGTATGTAAGCCGACAGATGGAATCGTGCATACTTTAATTCAAATTTTTATCGACACTATAATGGTTTAAGTCAAGTTGGGGTGATATGACAAAAATCAAATTAAGCTTGAACCGAGATTAGAGGCTGATAGTTTCTGATATTCTGTGCTCTAATTGAACCACTAATCATATCACAAAAACGCTTGAAGGTTTGTTATAAGATCTAAGTGGACAACAATATCAATGACCAACTTAACACCAGTCACAATATCTCTGAAATATTAAACTGTGATGGAATGGCAATTTAGTCAATATGATTCTCTGCTCAAACTCAACAAAAATCCAAAAATATGTACTGCTTTTGAAAAAATCATGCAAAAACATAAAAAACATTTTCTGTTCTACGTTTTTAATTTTCAGATATTTTTCTTGTAAATATTTTACTCTAAAAAAATTCAAAATACCAAAAAGATTTTGTTTTTTCGTTTTACATATTATTTAATTCTTTTTAAGTTAAGTGTTTCAAAATGTAAAACACGTTAAGGTATTTGGTTATCGAGATATGGGATTTCGTTGATTTATTTAAGTTACAATAATTGGTATCAACATTTAATTATTCTTTTATTTAATTAATTGAATTGATTTAATTATTTAATTTAAAAATTACATAAATGTAATTCGTTTGATATTTTTAACGAATCGAAGTCATTTATAACGAGTTAGATTCTAATTCGTTAACTTAATTCGCTCCCGCCACTCTGTAACGAGTGACTTCTAATTCGTTATGCCACGTGTTTATTTAAGATAACCGAATCGTCTGATTCGTTATTTTAAAATTCAAATGAATCAGATGATTCGTTACCTTGAAAACCGTGTTGTGTCAGAGTATATAGGGATTAGTGAAGCCAATTCGTATCCACGATTCACTTTCTTCTTCCATTCCTACTGATACTCTAGCCAATTTTTTCAAAAACTTTGATCATCGTTATATCGTGTTTTGATTATATATTCTTATTCACAAGGTAACCATGATCACAACGTAATGTTTTTCGTCAAATTTGGTGAACAATTGCAGGGTTAATTTGATGATTAAGCTATTGCGTTTTAAGCTTTTCATTAATTTAACTGAGTTGTACCATGATTTGGTACATAAATTCAATACACACACATTCGTGATGTGTTTCTGAGATCCTTGTGATCTTTTGTTCGGTTATACATCGATGATTATGGTGGAATTGATTTCTGAATTGCATTGTTGACTTTTGTTGTTCTTGGTGATTTTGACCTTGACCAGATTAGTCAAACATTAAGCTTAATGGCCATTCGTTATTGTTTAACGAATTGGAACTAATTCATGTCCAATTCGTTATACAAATCAAACGAATTAGGATAACGAGTCCTAATTTCAACGAATCAGTTTTTCATTTGATATTTATAACGAATTAGACTATAATTCGTCAACTTTTATTCTTGATTCCTTAGATCTACTTCGTTCTTATTAACTTGATAGCGAAGCAGTAATTGGTTATAACGAATCACCAATTCATTATAATGAATTAGAATGTTAACGAATGACATATTTAATTATTTTTAATATTAAAAAGTTATAAATTTGTCAAATTTTAATTTTTTAATTATTAGGTTATAAGTGTTATTATTATTATTCATTATCACTGATTCTCGGGTTTCATTATATAGTGAAATGGCAGAAAATATGGATCAGGATCCTCCTGTTGTCGATAAACAACAACAACAGGATTTGCATTTGCTTCCGTACGACAAAAAGCATAATATTTGTGCTTTTTTCGGTGCGAGTTTTGTTGATGAAGACGTATTTGGAGATATATTGACGTTCATTAGATGCTCGGCTATTCACTATGCTGTGACTGGACAACCGAAAGTCTACCTCAACATTATACGTCAGTTTTGGAATACTGCTAGGTATGTTGAAGCTGACAACCACATTGAAGCTACGATCAACTGAACACCTATTACTGTTGACAATGAGGTTATTCGACGAGTGCTTCGATTTGGAGACACTATTGATAATCCTTGTGAGTTTGACAAAAGATTGATCAAGGGTATATTTCGTCGAGTATTCTATGGTGGTGACCTTGAAGCTTCTATGTATAACAAGAATGGATTATGTCCCACTTACAAGTATTTATTGCACGTATAAAATCCATTGCCTAGGAGGACGTAAAGGTGGCTTTGAAGAATGTCGGATTATTTTACAATCGACATTTGTCGCTTTGATTTTGAACAACTTATGGAACAATGCCTTACGGTGATTCAACGTAAGAAGTTCCTGATGTATCCTCGATTCCATCGGTTGATTATTCAAGATTTGATTCCAAATTTGGTTATTGATCAAGCATTAGTAGATGATGTGCTACCGCTTGATCATATGACTGTTGATACTGTATAAAGGATGAAGATTTATAGGAATGATCCTCCACAGACCAAACGATTGATTGGTCATCTGATTAATCCGAATTATGTATGTCCTTACAATGATCGCTGGATTCACGATGACTCGGATTCTGAGTGTGAGGAAGTACTAGGTGGGAACGATGGAGATGAGGGTGACGATAATGATGGTGGTAATGGTGACGCTCCAGCTCAACAATAAGTTGCGGTTGAGGCTGCTTTAGCTTCTGCTATAGCTGCTCAACGTAAAAGGAAAGCGAAAGAGTTGGATGGTGAAGGGTCATCTAAGCGACGTGTGTCGTCTGGTGCTGGCATCTCAATTGGAGTTCAACCTCCAAGTTCGTCCATTCCTCAAAGACCGGCAGTGCCGCTTACTACTAGCACCCCGGAATTAACTTTGACGACCACGCTTACGTCGGATCCTAGGCTTGGCATGATTCCGCAGTCAGTCTTATCTACTTTGCCAAGGCCCTCTGCAGCAACATCGGCGGTTTCTCCAACACCGATGATGATGCCTCCACCGCCTATGGATATTTCATTGTTGAGGCTTAGCCATCCTCAAGGTCCAGTTCAGCCTATCCCTCCTTCGTTTCATGCATTGGCTCAGGATCAGCAGACGAATATGCTTTTGAGTTTACTTCATCTTTCTGAAAATCAAATGTCTGCTGATCGTCTGAATCAAGAACGTTTAATGGAGAATCAGAAGAAATTGCTGAGCTATGTCTTATTTTGCCAAAAGGAGACCAAAGCCCTTTGTGAGATCGATACGTCTCAGGGGGGTGAAATTAAAAGAGCAAGAGGATCTTATCTTGCAGTTGACATGCAAGGACGACGCAATGAAAAAGCTTAAGAATGATGATGAAGATCCTGATGCGTCGGGTACTGGAGGTAGTGAGCCGAAACAAACTCACGACCCGTCCTCTGGTGCTGGTTCAAGTGCTGTTGGTGATTCGGGAAAGCAGATAATTGCTTATCGTGATTATACAGCTGTTAACCCATTGAGATGATCAAGGCTGATACGGTCATCTTTGTTGATGATAAGGGGGTGGTTAGAAGTATTGTGAATGCGGATGAGATTGAGGCGGGACAGTTTGTTGAGAGGTCCCTAACACGAGAGCAGATCTCCATACTGCTTGGTCTGAATGTAGATGAGTTAACCGTGTTAGAGGCTGAGGACGATGTGGAGGTCGAGAACGATGAAGAGATCTTAAATGATCCAACTATTGAGATCAACACGTCCTTTATTTATGAAGATGAGGAGGTGGAGATTGAGGACATGACTGCTGAGGAATACCCTGATTTATTTCAACACACTAATATTGATCAGGGTGCTCCATTATTTAATGAAGAAACTGACAGCAGCCGAGGATCATCTGGAAAGGGTATCAAAAGGAAAGATTGTTATCGATACAAGATTTGATCCATGGCGAGATCCGACTGATGCTGATATTCAAAGTTGGTTCGCTTATCGGGCAAGAAATCTCGTAAGATTATTGATGCATACCGATATGTGGACAAAGATCAGAAAGTTGAAGCTGTCGCTCGCGCTCAAGCAAATCAGATGACATCTTTCAAAGCCTTATCTAAAGTGCGAGGTGACATTATTTCATGGCTTTATGATTCAGAGTTAAAGGTCTGTATTATTAAGTGGGAGAACGGCATTCAGTATTATGAAAAGATTACCGATATTGGTGCATGATGTCAGTAGTTCAGTATCTCGTGTTTTGTCTGTGTCTGTAATCGTTTTGTTTGTTTGTTACGTGTCGAATACTTTTGATTATGTAAGTTCGCTGGTATGTATACGCGAACTTGGGGAACTAGCGATGTTATAAAAACTTCGCCTAGCTTGTTGGCGAAGTTGTCGAGGTCCATTTAAACCTCAACTTCGGGTTTTAAGAAAAGAAGAAGAAAGGTTTTTGCAAAACGTGTTTTTGGTGATCTTGTGCATCACGTGTTGGAAATAGTAATACATCAAGTTTTCAAGTATTATCTCGTGTGTTTACCTACTTATTTAACGTATTGCTTATCTTACACTCGTATCGTATTACGTGGGGATTCTGCACCCTCGTGTTACGAGATACTCCTGTGTAGATCCGGCTGGGAACCTACAATTGGTATCATAGCATTTTGCTCGTGATTGTGTGGTTCGGGATTTTCACACGGGTGTTAAGATCATTCCGTTTGACCATTCGCGGAACGAGTTTACGTTGAAATACCTCGTTTTTGTCCCTTGCCCATCTTCCCTCATCGTAATCACCCTCATGTCTCTCTCAATCAACTTAACTAAAACCTGCAAAACCTGTCGTTCGTCAAGCGAAGTTGCCGTAACAAGACGTAGGGTTTTAGCGAAGTTATAGGGCTTAAGTGAAGATATAGTCCAAGCGAAGTTATGATCTAAGCGAAGATATAGTCCAAGCGAAGTTATAGTCCAAGCGAAGTTATAGTCCAGCGAAGTTATAGTCCAGCGAAGGTGTACTAACTTCGCTATAGCTGTATCACAAAACTTTGTTTTTGATTCTTGAATCTCTATTTTTGAACAATGACTTCGATAAACATCACAGAACTATTAAAATGGAGGTTGAAGCTGGTTCTGCAACTAAAACTCCAAAACTACTGAAGGGTACTGATTTCATCGCATGGAAAGATCGGTTTGAACAGTATGTGAAGTATCAAGATGCTAAGATGTGGGTCTGCATTCAAGACGGGTACATTCCACCGACATCCATGTTTGAAGGTCGTGAACAAATTAAGAAGTACAGTAAGATGGAAGAGGACGATAAGAAAATGTATGAGGCAGAGAGTAAAGCTCATGCAGCTATAACAATGGCTCTTCCACAAGAGATTCTTCATACCTTCAAGAAATATAAAAATGCTAGAGAGCTATGGGAAGCACTAGAAAATAGATATGAAGGTAATGTGGGGATACGTACTTCCAAGACAAAGCTGCTAAAAACCCAATTCTCTGTATTCAAGTATTTGAAAAATGAATCACTTGATGATATCATCACACGATATTATGATTTGATGACCGAACTAAATAATTACTCCATTGAATACAAGGAAGAAGAGGTAGTAGAGAAACTTCTTGATGCTCTCCCACCGAAATGGGAAATGTACACTGTTCTGATGAGAGAAGATAAAGATTTTGACAAGATTGATTTGGAAACAGTGGTCAGTAAGTTACAAAATTTTGAACATAACATGGTTCGAAAGGAGACACCAACTGATCAGGTTCAGGATCCGGGAATGTATGGTGCTAAAGTCACTCAGAGCTCAAGTTCAAAATTAGAATCCACTACGTACTACTCTAAGGGGGAATCAAACTCCACTCTAGATGGTCATGTGATTCTCAATATGGATGGTGACGTATGTTTCGTAGCAGGAGGGACTAATTCCTCAAAGCCTCAAACTGCAATTGGAAATTTCTCATCCAATGCTTCAAGCAATAACTACTCACAAATGCCTATGAGTGTGAAATCTGCTGAACAAAAGTTTGCCCTCTATGCATCCTTCATTGCATTTTATGAGAACTATATCAAAGGTAAAATAGTCGACCCTGCAACTTTGGATGAAGACTATGATCAGATCGATGCTGATGATCTGGAAGAGATGGATCTGCAGTGGCAGATGGCTATGATAGTCAGAAGGGTAAAGAGATTTATGAAGAAAACGGGTAGAAAGTTGGTTGGAGAAAGACCAGGGTTTGATAAATCAAAGGTTCGCTGTTATAACTGTCAACAAAATGGTCACTTTGCTAAGGAATGTACAAATGAAAGAGTCGAACGAAGTCAGAACAGACCTGCTCAACAGAATGGGGGTGGTAGTGAAAATAAGGCTATGGTATCTCAACAGAATGGTGGATACAACTGGAATATACAACTAGAGGAGATGTTCGAACAGGCAAATCTGGTAAACATTGCAAGTGGAGGAAGTGAGAGGAAGACGGGAGAAGATCAAGCATACATGGCAGAAGTGAACGATCAGCTCTTTGAGGTAAGTTCTGAACTTCATTGTGAACAATGTGAAAATCTGTCTTATCAATTGAAAACATTAACTGATCAGTTTGTTAGTTTGGATACACAATTTAAAACCTTAAAAAAGATCATCACTATTCTAAACTAAAGAGATAGTTACTCGGTAAAAATAAAAGCGAGCGAAAAGGACATCAGAAGTCTTAAAGCCACTCTAGCTTAAAAAATACAAGTGATTGATCTTAGTTATGAAGTGTTAGATGAAAAGACCAAAATAATTGCTGAAAAAGATAAACAGATAGCTGATTACCAGGTGAAAGGGGTGGAACTAAACAGAAAAATTGAACAATTTAGAAATTCTTCTGCGATGTTGGATCACATCATAAGTGTTCAACGTTCCCCGGTTATCAAAGGGGGAATTGGATTCTCAGAAGTTCCACCACCATACAACAATAACTATACTTATAATCCTAGTAATCAGCAATCTGAGAATGTTGAAATTAGTCAGACAGTTCCAATAAAAGTTTCTGCTATAGAAACCAAAGTTAATGAGAGTGAAACAAGTAAGACAACTTCTAATGTCACTGGATCTGTCTCTAGCTCCGTCTCATCAAATTCAGACAAGCCTTCTGAATCAGATGAGATAAAAGAAGAGGTTGTGTTACTAAAACGAGGGGAGGACTATAAGTTTGATGAAAAGAAATCTTCTATAAATCCGTTCGTCCCACCATATGTGAGACAAATGGATAGTAACGCTACCTCAACATCTGCAACAACTTCTGAGACGAAAGTTCAACAAAAACAGAAGAACAGAAGTTGTTTTAGATGCAACAAGATAGGACATCTTGTCGCTGACTGTCCTCTGAAACAGAGAAAAGCTAGAATTATGAGGCCTACTAAAACCGAGTATAAAAAAAGTACTAATGGTGATGCTGGTAAAAACACTAACATACCAAATTACAATCATTGGTCTAAACCAAGATTTCAAAGAAATCAGTCTCGTTTTCTCCTAGTAAATTACCAAAACAATAATTATAGTCCAATTAACTCACGAAGGTTTGGATGGCCTCATAGCCAGTCATCTAGAAATTTCTCCTACATAACTAATATAAACTTTCCTCAAACTGACTTTGGGCAACCAAGGTACTGGATGACGGATAACAGATTTAATTGACCCAAGACCAGTAGGTCTTGGGTCCCCAGATTTTAATCTATTTCTTTAATTGTGCAGGAACAGTCAAACATGGTTGTAAACAATATGTGGGTTGTTGACAGTGGCTGTTCCCGGCACATGACTGGTAACAAGAAATTGTTACGTGACTGGAAGTCTGTTCAAGGAGGAAGAGTAAGTTTCGCCGGAGAAAGTGGGGGAAGAATTAGTGGTATTGGGACCGTGACAAATGGGAGAATAAAGTTGGAAAAGGTGAATTTTGTAGAAGAGTTGAAGCATAACTTGTTGAGTGTTTCTCAGATCTGTGATAAAGAATACACTGTTCATTTCACTAAAGATAAGGCATTCGTGCTTTATCCTGGTTTCAAGATACCAGAGACATGGGTTGTAATGAGAGCTCCAAGAGAGAGAAACACGTATGTGATGGATATGAGATCAACCGAGATGACAACAGAAGAATCATGCCTTCTGTCAAAAGCAACTGAATCTGAGTCAGAACTGTGGCACCAAAGAATGGGTCATATACTTCTTCGTAAGATGAACTACATAGTCAAGAATGGGTTGGTGCTAGGGGTTCCTTTGAAGAACTTCAATTTCGAAGACCAATGTGTATCATGCAAGAAAGGAGAACAGCACAAGAAGCCTCATTACTCCAAGAAAGTTAACTCAATTGTCAGCACCTTGGACCTACTTCACATGGATCTCTTTGGTCCTGTGAATTTAAAGAGTCTATGAGGAACTTCATATTGTCTGGTGGTAACCGATGATTACTCTCGATACTCTTGGGTCTATTTTCTGAAGGCAAAAGACGAGACAGTTCAGTTGGTAATTAACTTGATTACCAAGGTTGAGAATATTGTTGGAAGAAAGGTTAAGTACATCAGGAGTGATAATGGTACAGAGTTCAAGAACTATCATATGGAGATGTTCTGCTTACAGAAAGGGATAGAGCATTAGTACAGTGCCCCATATACTCCGCAACAAAATGGAGTAGCTGAGAGGAAGAATAAAACGCTAATCGAAGGCGCCAGGACCATGCTGGCAGATGCTAAACTTCCTATGGTGTTCTAGGCTGAGGCTGTTGCTACAGCCTGTTATATCCTTAATCGTGTTTTAACTGTTAAAAGATTAAATAAAACATGTTATGAACTTATGCATGGTAGAAAGCCAAACTTGAAGGGTCTCGAACCTTTCGGGTCCCCATGTTCGATATTAAAGACTAACTCTAAATTTGGTGAGAAAGCCAACGAAGGTATCTTAATCGGCTATGTTGTTGGGACACCCAACAGAAGAGTCTTTAATCTATCGAACAGCAAGGTTGAGGTGGTCTGTAACACTGACATTACTAGTTACAAATCACCAAATCCTAGCATGGGACCAGTAGAGGCTTTCGACTATGATAAGCTTTTCAAATATTTTAATGTGCCCTACTTGGATTTTGCAGACATTGATGAGAAAATAGCCTCGCAGATACTGTATGACGACGAGGAGACCATTGTGCAACGTCCACAATATGATGAAAATCAACCAACCTCGTCCAATGCGGTTGAATCTCCTGTTGTCTCGAATGATGATGAGTTCTACAATCCATTTCACACTCAACCTCAGACTCACACTGATGAACTTTCTTCAAATCTTGAGAATGATATGGAAGTTGGTCCGATTCAGACTACTAGAGTTCACAAGAATCATCCTTTGGAGAATGTGATCGGTAATCCTTCTGACAGTGTTCGTACAAGAAGAAGTTTGGATGAACACACATGCGTTTACGCAAGCATTAAAGAGACGGGTATAATAAATGAATGCTAGTACACCTGCTTCATCAGTCAGATTGAACCAAAGAATTATCAAATGACACTGAAGGATAGCTCGTGGGTTGAAGCCATGCAGGAAGAACTAGCAAATTTTGAGAAGATGGAAGTATGGCAATTAGTTGAAAAACCGCTAGAAGTAACTGCTATCGGTACAGAGTGGGTATTTAAATATAAGAGAGATGAGAAGGGGATAATCATACGTAACAAGGCAAGATTGGTAGTGAAAGGGTTTAATCAGCAGGAAGGGGTCGATTACAATGAAGTGTTTGCTCCTGTAGCAAGATTGGAGGCAATCCGACTGTTTTTGGCGTATGCTGCACACAAAGAAATGAAAGTGTTTCAGTTAGATGTGAAAAGCGCATTTCTTTATGGTAAAGTCGATGAGGTGGTATATGTTGAACAACCCCCGGGTTTCCCTGACCCAGATTTTCCTGATCATGTGTACAAACTGAGTAGAGCATTATATGGGTTACATCAGGCTCCTCGTGCCTGGTACGCTACATTGTCAGACTAGTTGCTAGAAAATGGGTTTGAAAGAGGAAAGATTGATAGTACGCTGTTTGTCAGGAGAAAAGGGGGAGAGTTTCTTCTAGTTCAGGTTTATGTGGACGACATCATTTTTGCTGCATCAAAAGTCACTATATGTCAAGAATTTGAAGCGGTCATGAAGAAGAGGTTTGAGATGAGCGCCAAAAGTCACTATATGTCAGGAATTAACTTTCTTTTTGGGATTGCAGGTAGATCAGAAGAAAGATGGCATGTTTATTCATCAAATGAAATATGTCCATGATGTGCTCATACGCTTCAAGATGGATGATAGTACCCCATTTGACACTCCAATATGCGTCAACCACAAACTGGGTGCTGATTCCGACAGTGATGATGATGTGGATCCCACTTAATATCGGGCAATCATAGGTTCTTTAATGTATTTAACAGCATCTAGACCTGACATTATGTTTGCAGTTTGTCTTTGTGCTCGTTTTCAGGAAAACCTGAAGGAATCTCACATGAAGGGAGTGAAGAGAATCTTGCGGTATCTCAAAGGCAAGCCTAAGTTGGGTTTATGGTACACGAAAGGGGGAGAATTGGATTTGGTAGCTTACACCGACTCTGACTATGGAGGTTGCAATCAGAACAGGAAGTCAACAACCAGTGGATGTCAGTTTCTCGGAGGAAGATTGGTGTCATGGCAGTGCAAGAAGCAGAGCTCAGTAGCCATTTCCACCTGTGAAGCAGAGTACATGGCAGCATCAAACTGCTACTCCCAGGTTTTATGGATACAACAGCAATTGCGCGATTATGGTCTGAATTTCACTTAAACTACTATTTGCATTGATAACACTGCTGCAATCTCAGTAACTAACAATCCCGTTAAACACAGTAAAACTAAACATATTGACATTTGTCATCATTTTATACGGGATTGTGCTGAGAAGAAATTAATTGTGCTTGAAAAGGTTGATTCTTTGGATAATTTTGCCGATCTTTTTACTAAAGCATTTGACCGATTCCGTTTTCAAAATCTTGTTGAGCTTAATGGGATGATCAATCCCGAGTAACCTTGTTTTCAATAAAAAAAAAAAAAAACAGCATTATCGCTTAAAATTATGTCGGTTGCTTAAGTTTGAAGGACATATCTTCGGATATGTTTGATCCTTACTTCTACTTGTAGATTATGAGGATAGCCATTAACCAGATGACTGAAAGTTACCGGGGCAGTTTATGATGGGTTTTTATTCTTTCGCTGAAAAATTGTCGTTCATACTTAGTTAGAAGGACACATACTCGTATGTGGTCGGTCCAGCTGATCCATTGGATCTTCAGGATAACCATTTACCTGAAGACTTTGACTTGATCGGGGCGATAGAATTTAAATTTTTTATGGGAGATGATATAATTTTTCAAGTCTATAACTTCGTAAGAAGTTTCAATACGATGTTTAAAAGAAAATTGATCCAACCTTGGAAAGTGATAGAAAAACTGATTTTGTGTGCTTAACTGGTGAAGTTATTAGGCCTAAAAGACTCTAGAACAGTCATTGTTTGTTATGCTAGCTTTCTATGGTGCGTAAAAGTAGAAGTGATACAAACTAAATCTCCTCGATTTAATGTGGAAAACCATTTTGAGTTGTGCATGTCTCCATATACATCTTTCCGAATGATAGGTAGAAAAGTGATTACCTAGTCATACACGAGCCCGTGAGTGTTCTGATTCCCGCGAAGATAGTGTTAAGTACCTGCAGTGATCCAGATTCGGAACTTGCAGTTGTCTACAATTTGGAGTTGTATTAATGTCCTTATTTGTATCAGTAAAAAAATGTATATTTTTAAGCCTTCTGAAACTTAAGTTGTTTCAAATATCTAGAAAGAGGCAAGAAAGAATATTTCAAGCATAAGAAAGAACAGGAAGAAGACTCTAAAGATAGATGTGTGCTCATTGTTTAATCAGACACTACGGGTCGAAGTCAACTCGGGGTGCCTTGGGGAAAGCCAAAATGCTTTGAGAATTGATAGGAGGCCTCACAATCTTTCATGTGATGTTCATCTAAATTTTGAGCTTAATTGAACCTAATCTGTATCACAGAAGCGATGTAAACCATACTAAGTTTTATACCTGCTTACAACCTGTTTCTTTATGTCATAATACCGCTGAACATGGATTTGAGTGACAGCCACTTAATTAGTATGATTCCTTTTCGGATCTTTTCTAAAACATGCAGGTTCTCATCGAGATTGAAATTTGATCCCGTCTATTCTAATTATTTAACTTTTTCGTTATGTATTTCGTTTTATAGTTTAAGTTTTTGAAACTTGGTTACTTGGTTCTCTAATTGAAAATTTTAAATCTTTTTCGGAGATGTTTAAAAGCCAGTTGAATTTTGTTCAACGTTTTCTGGTTCTGTTTTTAAAATAATAATAATGGCGATGTTCTTGGTAAACAAGTGAGGCGAAGTTGACCAGTCTTTGACTCGCCTCTGGGGTTTATTTAAACTATATAAACTGATGCGGTGGTCTTTTGGTCAAACTATTTTCAAACCCTCTAACCCTCGGCGAACTTATACTCTTGAATCGAACCTCATTATATTCTATTTCTTGTCCGTGATTAAGGTTTATAGGATCCATGTAACCTGTAATTCGTTATATATGGTGATAATCGGTATCACGATGATTCGGTTTGTGGTCTCGCTAAACCCTCGTTTAACATATCGTTTTTAGTAACAAATGTTGGTTATCTGGATCTCAATCGAACAACCTCTTTCATGTTTTCATTCTCAAAATCGGCCTAACAAAACCACAAATGGGTCAATCGTGATACGCCGATTAAGAGGCGAAGTTAGGGTTTAGGCGAAGTTGTACTAAACTTCGCCATATGATTAACTTCGCCTGTTCAAGAAAATATTGATTAAATGTACTGGATCTGTTACTCTCTGTGTTCATGCCCAGGAGAAGTTGGGCTTCAAGCGAAGTTCACAATCAATTAATTCATAACTACGCCTATGGTAAAGGGCGAAGTTATGACCTGTTTAGACAAAGAACTGACTTAAACTGTTTGTTGTGCAGATATGGCTGCTGTGGCAGGTGCTGGTGGTGCTGGTGGTGATGAAGGTGGTGATAATAACCGACAGTTCTTTCCGGGTCACAACATGTATATCTCCTTGGATTCAGATGCTCGTGGTATAGACGATTATCGTGAGATCATTTCATTTCTCGTTCGCTCAAGTATTTTTCACGCCATCACGACTACTCTTCCTATTTCACTACCAAATATTGAAGACTTTTGGCAAACAGTTGAATATGACTGTAGGGTTGATCCTCCGTTTATGCGCGCTACAGTGAACAATCAGGTGGTACAGTTCTCGGCCGAACAGATAAGGGTAGCTTTACAGCTTGGGGTTGAAACTATTGATAATCCTACTGAATATTCGGCCTCCTTCAGAGATGGTGCGTTTTTGCGCATGGGGTATTCTGGTCCATTGGGTGACTCTCAGAGGAGGAAAGGATTTTTGTTAGATCAGTGGCGGTTTCTTATGCACGTGATGATAGTGTGCATGTCCGGTCGGAAAGCTGGTACAGATGGTATGGGGGCAACAATGCAATCGGCAATGACTGCTTTAACTTACAACAAGCCGTACAGCTTTAGTCAGATGATTTTTTATGAGATAGATCGTCAGAGACGCGCGGTGTCTAGGGAAAGATTTTTGATGTATCCAAGATTCTTGCCGATGATTCTAAACCATGTAGCTCCCAATCTACCACAACGACGTCCCATCTCGTTTGTGGAAAGTGTTTCTAAAAGAATCTTTGCGCAGTGTAAGTCATCAAGTGCTCGTAGTAAACCTGATCTCCGTCCGAGGCATACTGCATTGTTCGGTTATCTGGTGAACCCAGCTTATGTGACTCCTCCAGGTGATGAATTTCGTGATCAGGCACCGCAACAGGCAAATGTTCTTCAACCACCACCTGTGGTTCAACCACCACCTGTGGTGCAGCAAACACCACCTGTTGATCCTGTTTTCGCTCCAGAAGAACAGGTTGACCTTGAAGCTGCCTTTGGGGGGCATGGGTTCTTTGATATGGAACGAGTTGATCCAGCTGCTGAAATTCAAGCTTCAGTGGCTGAGGCGTCTGGTGTAAATATTTCCGTGGTCGCTACATCTGTGGAGGATCCTGAGAGAACTGGCTCGGATTCCTCCGATGGCGATATTGCTGAAGCACAACAAATTCTGGCCAGACAAGAAAGAATTCTTGGCAAGCGAAAGAGAGACTCCGATGATAGTGAATCAGATTATGAGGAGGATATGTATCGTATGGTACGAAGATCAAAGAAGGAAAGGGTTGGTGAAAGTTCAAGAGTTGGTGAAAGTTCGAGAGTCATACATTTTTCTCCACCATCCTTATCTGGTATGACTATGTTACCTGCTACTTAAACTGTCTCACTGCTAATTTCCTCAAGTGTTCCTTTGGTGACCATATCGTCATCTTTTGGTGTACCTCCAACCTCGTTTCAGTTTACTGCTCCTGAAATAGTTTCCTTGCCACCTCCTACTCTTACTCCATCGGAGGTTGTTGCATGGTTTGTTGAGTCAACATTGGTTACTACTGCGGGGTTGTCTGTTTCGATACCACCCACGGTCACTATTCAGTCTACATCGGATATACCAGCTAGTTTGGGAATTCCTCCACCGTATGCTCAAGATATTTCTCATATGCGTTTTAATTTTGATGCTACTTTGTCTGATTCTGAAAGGATAGTGGCTCTTGAACGGGTAGTTGCTGACAGTCAAGAATCAATCTAATCCAGACTCAAGCTATCCAGCGACTTGTAGCAGAAAATCAGATCCAATCGTCCCTCCTTGTTGAACACGGTAAACTATTTGATGCTCTAAAACAGTTCTTAGCATCTCAGGGGGAGACGAGCTGCAAGGGTGATTAGTTGAGAACCAAAAAGAGGCAAGACAGAGACGATGATCCCAATGCATCGGAAGGTGCAGGTTGTGAGTTGCCAAGAACTGAACAAACTCTTGGGACTTCCACATCTCAGGGGGAGTCTGCTGGTCAGTCAGGCGGTACGGGTGGTGAGAATGTGGTAGTTGTAGATGATGAGGAAGTGTTGGGAAATGATGATGATGGGTCAGCTGATGATGTGTTAACGGCTGATGAGATTGGAAAGATTAGGGAACAGATAGAGATTGATATTGATTTAGAAGAAGGGGAGATCGTTGATGATGGTGTAGAGCACGATATTCCGAATGTTGATAAAGTGAACTTGAGTCAGGATGCAAATATGTCAGATGAGTCCGAGTGGGAAGAACAGCCGAGATGGAAAGAAGGTTGTGCTCAGTGGTTCGTCAAGACAAAGAAGCATGCGGTACCGACAATGTTTAAGAAGTATTACAGTATCAAGGGCTACGCTGAGTCAAAGAAAGGTATCATTTGCTGGCTATATGATGAGCAGTTAAAGTTGTTTGTGATTAAGCGTTATGTTGGGATTCAGTACTTTAAGAAGGAATTGAGATCACTGAACACTTTGCCTGAGTCTGAGGTGAAAGTTTTAGCTCATTTGAGGTTGATTAATCGAAGCGATGACAATTTTGCAAGATGGGTTGGAAGGATTGTGTGGAAAGAGAGTGTCAAGGAGAAAATGTTTGAGTTATTGAAGCCTCAGAAAGGAAAATTGGTTGAAGATAATGAAAGAGGAATGAGGGCTGATGGCAAGCCTTGGATGGTCATGAAGTACAAGCCGATTCGGTGTTTAAAAAAGGTGCCGATGAAGTTGATGCCCAAAGACGTGTTAAAGAATCTCAAGTGGTGGTATGTTGACTGCCAGACCGCCGAAGCTGTTATGAAGGATGAGGACGAACAGGAGATTCTGAGAGTGTATGATCCCATGCACATGGTTAATTTGTCTCAGGCTGATTTGCAGGTACTGAATGATAAAAAGATATTTTACATTCCTGCGTGGAAGGATGAAGCCAAGAAGTACCTGAGGGTGGTCTCTGTCTGTGTAAGGCAGGGCATTCATGATTGAAGACGGATGGCACGTGACTTTTGAGATTACAAGACACGAGAATGAAGATAGAGATATGAATCTACTGCCAAGGGGGAGTATGTTGGTGCATGATGTCAGTAGTTCAGTATCTCGTGTTTTGTCTGTGTCTGTAATCGTTTTGTTTGTTTGTTACGTGTCGAATACTGTTGATTATGTAAGTTCGCTGGTATGCATACCCGAACTTGGGGAACTAGCGAAGTTATGACAACTTCGCCTAGCTTGTTGGCGAAGTTGTCGAGGTCTATTTAAACCTCAACTTCGGGTTTTAAGAAAACAAGAAGAAAGGTTTTTGCAAAACGTGTTTTTGGTGATCTTGTGCATCACGTATTGGCAATAGTAATACATCAAGTTTTCAAGTATTATCTCGTGTGTTTACCTACTTATTTAAAAAAGTATATACAAGCGGTGAGAGTTTAAGTCCCTCAAAATTCTCATGTTCAAATCCATCTTTCAGTTTTCTAAGAGTGTTCGGCCTTTTAACCCCTTCGAAGACCTAGTGGCCACCAAAATATGTGTTCTTACCTAATCGCGTTGGTTTGAGTATTAGCAAAGTTCTATGAATTTTCAGACATGTTTCATGCTTATCTTACACTCGTATCGTATTACGTTGGGATTCCGCACCCTCGTGTTACGAGATACTCCTGTGTAGATCCGGCTGGGAACCTACAACCGATGTTCTCTCATTACTGCGTTGGGAAGTTCTTACCCTCGCGTGTCGACCTTTCATGAACCGTGGGGGAAATCAACATGCATATTGGTTTCATCAACATCTGTTGTTCGAGGTCAACCATGGATTTAAGTTTTTCAAGCCACAGGTTCCAACTCGCAAGCGCATCGACGAGATAGATCCAAGAATAGGTTGGAGGAAGTTGGCGCTTAAGGTAAAGCCACCAAAAACAATGAAGCGTGTACCGTTGAAAACGCTGAATCAACACATGTATTTATCTTGCAACCGCTGGTATTACCACAATCGAAATGGCGAGGCCGTTATTGTGTTGGGTAAGGGCTTTAAGACCGAGCTGATAAAGATCATTTATCCGATGTGGCTCGTGAACTTGACAGAGACCCACAATGACGTGCTATTCAAGAATAAGATATTAATGGAGCGTCGTGAAGACTATTCACAGGTGTAGAGACTGGCAGACTAAGCGCTTCAAATAATTTAAAGACAAAGAGCTCAAGAAGAGGGGGTGTCTGTTAGTACACGATTTTGCGTCTCGAGTCTTTGTAATTATCGTTTTGTATTTATCGTTTATTTAATGTAATATTTATTGTTATATTAAGTTAGTTCGTTAGAGGAATAGTCTAGTTCATTAAGGATGTTTAACGAACTAGGCCTTAAGTTAAGTTTCCTCCTGATTCGTTAAGTATGTTTAACGAATCAGGGGTGGTTCGTTATTTAATGTAATGTAATGAATTGGAAGGCTAGTTCGTTACGGAATGTGTAACGAATTAGATTTCATCGTCTATTTATAGAGGGTTCCTCCTCTGTTAATATTAAGTTTTGAGTTAACCTATAGAACCTCTGTCCGTTTATACTCTCGATCAAAGCTTCACATCATTAATCTATTTACTTAATAGATACACACCTAATACAACTAATACTTATATATATAATCGATAATCTATAAGAGTAATAATGAACTAGATCTGATAATCGATCTTAGATCTGAGATTGATATACGTTCTCACAGATTTCGTTCAAAGTTTGACAAAAATTATTAAAAACGAGATTTGATTGATTATCAAAAACTCGCAATACGTTAAACCAAAAAACAAAACATTGTATACCAACCCTTTTACCTTCCACCCCTTCCTCTTTGGCCGGCCACATCACCCCACCACCTTACCCCTCACTTCTTTTCTCATCCAATCTTAATCTAACAACTAAACCCCACAATGATTACCATCTAATCACTAGCATTATGTGTTGTAACACTCCACCTTAATCCACGTTTCAATCCTAATATACACTTCATAACTCTACCTCCATCTTTCTCTCCTTAAATTCATGGCACATACACACCACCCCTTACAACATCATCAAACTCAAATCACAAACACGCTTGATCAACAACACATTACAATGGAGGATTAAGCACCTTAGGAAGCAAGGATCAAGTAGGAGAATACCCACACACACAAGATCATCTTTCATTAGCATTCAAGGTAAAATTTTAATTAGATATTGATTTTCCTAGTTGAATAGATGAGATTATATACATCTAGGTTGAGATTGATCTTAGAATTTGAATTTTGGTGAATGCTTGTGTGTGTATGTAGTCGTGTGTATGTACGCATGTGTGTTGGGGAGTGCTGAACACCGACATACATGTATATACTCATGATAAAGATCACCCTTGATTTGCTAAAGATGATTAGAGATTGCATTTGTTGTTAATTGTGTACTTTGATAATTTAGAAAGAACATGGACTAATTTATAAGTGGGTTTGATGTTAAAATGGATTTTGTGTAACTAATGATCAATTGATTGCTAATGTAGTCATAACATATTGATAATAGATAATATCCTTGAATTAAAATGAAAATTAGATAAAAGATTGTTCATAGATTGAAATATGCAAATTTAGGATTTATTTGATTACTTAGATGATTGTTGATGATTAATGAAACTTGAATTTGATATTGATGATAGTTTATATGCTAGAGATCTCACACCTTGTTAGTTCTAATACAATATTCAAAATTAGAATGTAGAGAATTGTTGATTTCTAATCAAGGAAACTTTGTTAAATGCATAGTTGAGTTTGATCTTGATATGGATATCTAACATATATGAACTTGATATATTATTGAATATTGATTTGGATTATGATAGAACACATCATCCAATTACCTATTGAATTGTTGTAGGAAATATTTGATGACTACTTACTAGAAATAGAAACTTTGTAACTTGGATAATAGAAAAATCTAAAATTAAATAGCATAACAGGTTGCATGAAACTTTTTCAAGCTAGTTGCATGAGATAAACAAGAATCATACACGAATATATTTGGACGTTTGGACAAATTAAAACCATTGATTTTAGAAAAGTTACTATAACTAGAAACTTTATTAATTAAACATTTAGAAAATCCTAGTTGATTGATTAATGATGAGATTCTTGAACATACATATACTTTATGAACTTGTTTTGATACATGCTAGATGGACATGAATATACATGAATAAGATGCTTGATGAATTGATTTGAAACTATCACACATGATTAGGTATTCATGCTAGAATCTTCTAAAAGAATATATGACATCTTTAAAAAGGCCAACTTTCGCATATTGTGATGATAATGATGATGATAAGAATCTGGAATTTTAAGTGATATGATTATGTTTTGTTTATATTAAATTGCTAAGCTTTATATTACTATGATTAGTGAACTAGATATATGAGTTTAAGGACTTAAATCGATTAAAAATTTGCAACTTGGTATTATGTGTTCAAATCTCGAAATAATGGTGAATTATAGGTTATAGTATACATATTTCGTAAATAAAATGTTTGGTGTGGATTTTTATGACTTATTTTGCTTATCAGTAACTTTAACGGTCGAAAAATTGACTTTTAAAGATGAACCGACACGTCATTTAGGGACTGTTTTAGAACAGCCCCTAAAGTTATATAATATTTATACATGACTTAGGATAATGTATAAACATAGGACAAGATAGCAAAACTTGGTCCTAAACGGTTCGTATCGTGAAAACTGACACGAAAACGTTAAAAGTTGATATTTTAAGAAAATAATAAAAAAAAAATGAAAAATAAGTATTTTTATATAACAACTCCTAAAATTTAACTAATATTTATGTAACAAGTGCTTTCAAAGATTTAAAAATAAAGTTTTATACGAACAAGTTGACTGGTTTGCTTTTAAACGCAAAACCGACAAAAAAAAACGACTAAAGCAAATTATAAAGTGCTAAATGTATTTTCTTAAAAATTTTCCAGCAACTAAAACTTTATATTTTATTTTGTTTTATTATTTACTTATCTATTTTGTTAATTACATAATCTAATAGTTAATAAAACAATTCAAAACCGTGTCATACTTAATTGCTGATGTGGTCACTAAACTAAGATTAATTAAATAAAGGTTATCAAAAAGTTAAATACAAACAGGATTTCATTTTAACAAACGTGTACTAATATAGGACACGAGATTTTGGACAAAAAGCTACGACTGTGAGTTTCTCTAAAAAGCCCTCGTTTTAAAATGGATTACTTTTATAAATGAGGTGGGGGGGGAAGCATATTCCTTTTATTTATTTTATTAAAGATTTAAAAGCATTTTATTTTACAAACCATGTTAAAGTGGGATGAGTCAATTTGACTAAATAGTTGTTAACCGAATTAGTAAGGGCATAGAAATGTTGGTAGATCTATCAGGTTGACACCCCCACTTCCGATCTCGTTGGGTTAAAAGAGAGAATATTTTTAGTTTGGTAGGTTTCAAGTTACAACAGTACGATTTGTTTAAAAGATAAAATGTTATGTTTCATAATGAAATGATCATTTATGGTTGAAAACCATTATATCATGGGATTATATATATATATATATATATATATATATATATATATATATATATATAAGTTATTTTTGTATAAGAAAGAAAACTCACCAACATTCTTGTTAACAAACGTTTTTAATATGCTTTTTAGGTAAATGATGGCTTCGTGACGAATGGGAAAGGAGTTAGTGTGGTGTTTGAATACGTGTAAAAATCTTGGCATGCAATAAAACCGTGACTATGACACGTGTAACTCTGATTTGAAATAAAAGCCAACTTTTTAAATAAAAGTCAAACTTTTGTTACTAAAATATTTTTGCTTTATTATGACTGGTTATCGGCATCTGTCACAACCCGAACGACTTAGTCAAAGTCTTCCGCTACCAAAATTAAGGTTTTCGTGATGTGGCACAGTCATTGAAGCACTTTAGGAGGAACTGCAATGCTTATATGTCATATAACCTAATATCTGTTTTTATCTTAATGTTTTACCTTTATTTAATCATTCAATATGCTAGTTGCTAATTTATTATACGAATTTTGTAATTAACAATCACACATTTGACCCAATCTGGCTAAGCATATGAGTTGAATTGGAGAGAGATTTAAGTGTAAAACATATAATATTAATTCATTTTTTTTAGTCTTTATAAGTATGCTACAAATTATTTTTAGTTATTTTGCTTAAATTAAATAAAATTCTTAATAACATCGTAGTTACTCATATCTACATAGAGTAGTTGTTTTTGTCGATCAAAAATACAAAACTTTTGATGAATGCAATGCCTGTTTGTAATTGTAACATCCTACTTTTGATTATAATAAATAAAGTGTCGCGTGTCGGTTAAAATAAATAAACTAATAGAAGGTGGGCTTGGACTTTAGAAGATGAAATAAGAAAATGGAATGGGCCTTAGGTCCATGGGCTTAAGGGAGTATAAATACTCCTTAAACCCTAAATCTTTTCATTTTTATCAATCTCTACACCATAGCCTACACCATCAAAAAAACACACACAACACCATCCTATATACCGAGCCAAGATCCGAAGGTGGAAACCCGAACCCATTGGTGCTAGATCATCGTGACGAACCAAACCAACATCAAGACTTGACCGTGTTCGTAGTTCGACTCGTTTAAGGTACGTTTATAACGATAAATCGTTCATCTAGGTTCGGATTCGTTTAGGTAGTCTTAGATCTGTTTGGGTATGGTAAACACGAAGCTAATGCAACGAATCTTACTGAAATTCGTTGACATATGTTAGGTTAATTAATCACCTATAAGCCGTGTGCCTATATCAATCAGTTGCACCTTAAAAACCCGATGTTTGTACGAATAAATGGTTAGGGTTTGTAGGTTCTAGCATTACGAGCTCAATGATACCAAATTCGTGATATTTCGTTGAGATTTAAAGGTTTATTGCAAATCTGATACATGTTGACTAATCTGTGTTCTTATTGATTTTGACTTTGACCCTTGAGTCAAAGATTCAGATAAGATTGATGTGGATTCGTTATGATTGAACGAATCGTTGGTAATTCGTTATGCTAAAAAAACGAATTTGGTGATTCGTCACTCACCCAATTCGTTATGACTAAAACAACGAATAAGGTGATTCGTTACTCGCCAATTCACTAATAAGAGATAACGAATCAGGCCATGTTTCGATGACAAACCAGACCATGTTAGGTTAACGAATTAGGCAATTCGTTACTCACCATTAGGTATGTTAAGATAACGAACCAGAAGAACGAATTAGCTAACGAATCAAGCTTGATAGGATAACGAATCAGATGACGAATCTGGTTTAATTCATTACGTAGAATGAGTTAACGAATTAGACAATAATTTTAAATTCTAATGCAAAATGCGTTAAGACAGCTTAACCCCAGCCAGGGGCTCTGCCCCTTGGACCCCGCCAGGGGCTGCCGCCCCTAGAACCCCGCTTCCAGGGGCGCTTCCCCAAGACCCCCGTTCGTTGAGGGTTATATCAAGACTAGAAATGCGATATGAGTAGTAATAGTTAATTGATACATGTAATTATTATATAGTTAGCCATGCACAGCTCAAGAAATGAATAACAATTAACGGTGAACGTAATGAGTTCAGGTGAGTTTCTAGCCCCATTTCATATATGTTTTCGGGGCTGTGTGCATACTCAATGTGAATGTTAATACACTTACCTTAATTGGTAAGTGTATGACTTAAAGATAAATGTGAAAGTTATGTTTAAATTATGAATGTATGCTTGATGGTACGTGAACGACCTTCGGGTATTGCATGTATTGTTAAGGAAAGTGTAGTATACTAAGTATGATATGTGTATGTGAATAAGGAAGTATGTACGACTGTGATATGTATGATATTATAGGTATCAATGCAATAATGGAGATGATAATTAAAGGTAAGGTTAAAGGGTTGCATACCCTAATAATATATGCGAAGGTTAAATGGTTGCATACCCTAATAATATATGCGAAGGTTAAAGGGTAGCATACCCTAATAATATATGCGAAGATTAAAGGGTTGCATACCCTAACAATATATGCGAAGGTTGAAGGGTTGCATACCCTAATAATATATGCGAAAGTTATAGGGCGTAATGATCTTTAAAACGTAAGGTATGAAAATGAAAGGAAGAAAGTATGAAGGTAAGTAAGTATATTATAAAAGAAAGTATAAACGTACGTAATTATGAATGTGTGGTATGTTGTATGATTAACTAGAACTCACTCAGCATAGCTGACTTTCAGTATGCACGCAGGTGAGTAGGATGAGACAGCTGGCTTGAGCGGGGACACATGGCAGATGAATAAAGAAGCTGGCATCTAAAGACTTCTTTGTTAATGTTCTAACTAAAAGACATGTTTTAAGTTATGTGTTAAAAGACAAGCTATGAAGGTTTTGTAATGACCGTTGATGTTTTATATTATTCCGCGAAAGTTTTAATTGACTCTGATATTTAGAACTGTGTTTATGGGTAAATCCAACGTCCAAAGTAGGGCACCGGTAACGGGGCCTTACAAGTTGGTATTAGAGCAAAGTTTGAGAGATTTAAGCTTCATACATGCTTAGACTCGAACAGAGAATGGGATTTAAGTAAGAAAAGAAAGAAGATGTCAGTTCAAGAATTCCATGTGTCACTCAAGCAAGCTCAGCAATGATAAAGTGTATGGTTAAATAACGAATGTTAATGTTAGCTTAACTGCTAAAGAAAGGATATATGAATGTTAGGGATATGATTTCTTGAATGTTTGATTGATTAACTGTTTAAGAGTGAAACCATCACAAATAGACTCATAAGGGGAAGTGTACAGGACATGGAAAGTAACGTGATCAGCTAATCACAACTGGCCACTGTTATTACCTGTTAGCCTTACTATCCTTGTACTAAATAGTTCCTTAAGTGATGACGTTTGTGTTTTCCTTTTAGAATACGATGGATGGAGCTGGAGTAGTTGTTGGAGAAGGAGGTTGCACTGGACATCGTGGAAGGCCTCGTGGTGTCCGACGGCCTTCGGTAGAAACAACTTCCAACACAGGGGTGAAGGAAGCGCTGCTGGACGAAACCTAAACAAAATTGAAGGGCATCAACCTGAGCGTGCAATTCAAGCAGCTATTTTTCAAGTTGTAGCCACTGCTGTGAAGAACTTGAATCCTGAAGGGTCTGCTGGATGCCGTGAAAGAACTGCTGAAAGGGAGGGAGGATATGGTAAAAAAGATGATGAAAATGAGAGGGAGGCCTCGAGTGTGGTTAAGTTAGTGAAGGTTAATGACAGGAGGAGGGGCCGAGGTGGGTGCAACTACAAGTCATTTAATGGTTGTGACCCGCCGAAGCTAACCGGGTTGGAAGACGCAATCGCTACACTCCAATGGATAACCACTATGGACAAGGTTATCCGCATTAGCTAGTGTCATCCCGACCAAGCTGTGGGGTATTCTACTAAATAGTTTGGCGATGAGGCAATGTACTGGTGGGAGTCGGTTGAGCAGAGAAAGAGTAGGGAGGAGATAAAGGCAATGAGATAGGAAGATTTGAAGGAGTTGGTAATGAAAATGTTTTGTGCTGATGCAGAAGTTGAAAGAGCTGAGATGAAGTTTATGAATTTGAAAGCCGATAAGATGATGCATCGTGAGTATACTACTGAATTCAACCGACAGTCTAGGTTGGTGCCTAATATGGTTGACACCGAGGTTAAGAGGATCAAGTGTTATGTGAGGGGACTGCCACAAAAGATCTGCACGTTAGTTAGGGCGAATAAACCTTCTACTTTTGACTCTGTTGTCGAACTCGCAGAGATGGTTTATGAAGACCTGTCCATGGATGATGTGGTGGTGGATGAAGAGAAGAAAGATAAGAAGTGGGTCGATCATGTTAAACGACCCGGTACTCAGTTATGGAACTCCGAGGATAAGAAGCTGAAAGTGTGGGAAAAAGATCGTGCAAGACGTGTGGTAAAATGCACGGTGGTGAGTGCAAGCGGATTAAGGGATCAGATGTTTGTTATAAATGTGGAAAGGCGCATGGAGGAGAGTGTAGAGTAGGGTCAAACGCTTGTTATAAGTGCGGAAAGGTGGGGCACTATGCTCATGAGTGCAGCGAGAAGCCGACATGTTTCCGGTGTGGTAAGACAGGCCCCATGGCCAGAGAGTGTACTGAAGCTGGGGGAAGCGAGAAGAAGGATGCTGAACCATCAAGACCAAAGACCATGGCCTACATGTTGACCCAAGAGCAAGCCAAGCAGATTCCAGATGTCGTGACAGGTACCTTTCTAGTAAACGGTATTTCTGCTTCAGTATTATTTGATTCAGGCGCGAACAGAAGTTTCATAGCCACGCCATTTAGTAAATTAGCTAAAATGAAATGTTTCAGTGTGTCTGAAACTTTTATAGTAGAAACCGCTAGTGACACCTCGGTTAAAATAATGAGAATGGTTAAGGACTGTAAGATGGAGTTAGAGGGACACGAGCTCCCTGTTACCTTGTATGT
Organism: Bidens hawaiensis; assembly: GCF_021521415.1. Classification (NCBI taxonomy): domain Eukaryota; kingdom Viridiplantae; phylum Streptophyta; class Magnoliopsida; order Asterales; family Asteraceae; genus Bidens; species Bidens hawaiensis. Next base: position 373,005 of record NW_027492476.1, read on the forward strand.
TATGACCTTAGGAGGGTTCGATGTGGTTTTGGGAATGGACTGGTTGTCTGAGTACGAAGCTCAGATCGTGAGTAACAGTAGGTTAATAAGGTTAAAGTCCTTGGATGGTAGTGAGGTGACGGTTTATGGTGATAATTAAAGCTCTGGGCTTAATGTCATTTCGATGATAAAGGCGAAGGTTTATTAAGGCGAGGGTGCGGTGCCTACCTGGCATATGTTGTCAACGCTACGGCCGAGACAAAAGAAATGAAAGACGTTCCTATAGTGCGCAACTACCCAAAAGTATTCCCTAAGGATCTTCCGGGGGTGCCGCCAAAGCGAGAGATAGAATTCCAGATAGATTTAGTACCAGGAGCCCAACCCATCGCGAAAGCGCCTTACCGTCTAGCACTGTTCGAGATGAAGGAACTGATGTCCCAACAACAAGAACTCTTCGACAAAGGTTTTATAAGACAGAGTGTTTCCCCGTGGGGCGCACTAGTGTTATTCGTGAAGAAGAAGAAGGATGGAAGTATGAGAATGTGCATAGACTATCGCGAGTTAAATAAGTTTAAGGTAAAGAATAGATATCTTTGCCAAGGATTGATGATTTGTTTGACCAACTGCAAGGTTCAAATTGGTTCTCACGAATAGACCTCAGATCAAGCTATCATCAGCTGATAGTGAAAGAGGCCGACATCCCTAAAACAGCGTTTCCGATGCTGTATGGATACTACGAGTTCCTCATGATGTCATTCGGTCTAACTAATGCTCCCGCAACATTTATGGACATGATGAATAGGGTGTGTCGACCGATGTTGGACAAGTCAGTTATCGTCTTCATTGATGATATATTGATTTATTCTAGGAATGAGACTGATCATGCCGAGCATCTGAGAGAAGTATTGGAGACTCTGAAGAAAGAAAAGTTGTATGCTAAGTTTTCGAAATGCGCGTTCTGGTTGCGAGAAGTGCAATTTCTAGGTCACGTGATTAATCCTGAAGGGATTACCGTAGACCCAGCTAAGATTGAGGCGATAACTAACTGGAAAACTCCACAGAAACTGACTTATATACGAAGCTTCCTAGGGTTAGCTGGCTACTATAGGAGATTCATCGAAGGTTTCTCCAAGATAGCCGCACCGTTGACCGGTATGACTCGAAAGTCGGTAGTATTCAGTTGGGGTAAGTTTCAAGAAGAGGCTTTTGAGGAGTTAAAGAAGAGACTCACGCAAGCTCCAATCCTTGATTTACCCGATGGTGACGAGGATTTGGTTGTTTGTACTGATGCTTTGCATCGTGGGTTAGGTTGTGTGTTGATGCAACGAGGAAAAGTGATAGCTTATGCTTCTAGACAGTTGAAAGTCCATGAGAGTACTTTCCGACGCATGATTTGGAGATAGCAGCAGTAGTGCATGCTCTCAAGATATGGAGGCATTATGTGTACGGTACTAAGTGTACTATCTATACAGATCATAAATGTTTAAAGTACTTCTTCGAGCAGAGAGAATTGAACATGAGACAGAGAAGGTGGTTAGAATTGATAAAGGATTATGACTGCGAAATTAAGTACTACCCTGGTAAAGCTAATGTGGTCACCAACGTGCTAAGCCGTAAGAATGAGGAAGTCCTTGCAACATTGAAGTCATACCAGCTGATTATGAACTCAAGTCATTTTGAGGAAATCATCAAAGTGCAGTCAGAGGTGTTAGCAAATGAAGGGCTAATAAAGAGAGAAAGGATTTGCGGTCAGCAAGATGATTTGATAGAAAACACGCATGGTGTGAAGACTAGGTTTGACCGTATGTGGATCCCATGTCATGGAGATCTTAGAGGTCGAATCTTAGATGAAGCACATAAGTCAAGATACTCGATTCATCCAGGAACTACAAAGATGTACCAAGATTTGAAAAGAGATTACTGGGTGGCCAGGAATGAAAAATGATGTGGTGGATTATGTTAGTAAGTGCTTGACTTGTTTACAAGTCAAGGCCGAACATCAGAAGCCTTATGGAAAGATGCAACTGCTTGAGATACCTGAATGGAAATGGGAACACATCACTATGGATTTCATAACTATGCTACCCCGTACAGCCAAGCATCATGATACCATCTGGGTGATAATGGACCGTTTGACCAAGAGTGCTCACTTTCTGCCTATACGAGAGGCTATCTCGTCAGAAACGTTAGCATGTTTGTTCATTAAAGAGGTTGTGTCTAAGCATGGAGTACCGTTATCGATTGTGTCTGATAGAGATACTCGGTTCACTTCGAGGTTTTGGAATAAATTCCATGAAGATATGAGGACGAGATTGAACATCAGTACAACGTATCATCCTCAAACAGATGGACAGTCTGAAAGGACGATCCAAACCCTTGAGGATATGCTACGTGCTTGTGTTTTAGACTTTGGAGTAAGTTGGGATGATTATCTGCATCTGGCAGAGTTCTCCTATAACAACAGCTACCATTCAAGTATTGGTATGCCACCGTTTGAGATGCTTTAAGGTAGACGATGTAGAACCCCGGTATGTTGGGGAGAGATTGGTTAGAAAAAGATGGGAAGTTTAGATGTTGTGCAAGAAACTTCTTCAAAGTTCGATCAGATCAAAGCATGAATGAAAGCTGCTCAAGACAGAGTGAAGTCGTATGCTGATAAGCGGTGATGACCAATTGATTTTAACATTGGTGACAATGTGATGCTCAAGGTCTCGCCTTGGAAAGAGATCATTTGTTTTAGAAAGAGGGAAAAGTTAAGTCCGAGGTACATTGGACCGTTTAAGATTATAGATCGTCTAATACTAGCCTTACTTTTTAGGTGCAGTCCTAAACGATCGTCTAAACTTTCAAAGGCTTATTAAATTCAGGGCATTGATTTTCTCTAAACTTTTTTAAGTTCATGAATGTATGTCCCATTTTAGGGATTGAAGAGCCTCTTCCTTGGGAACTAAAGATTAACGTTGCAGAGAAAGACGCTCAAGGGCACTCTTACTTGCATGCTTCAAAATCCAGAGTTATATATCGCGGTTTTAAGTGTTATAACATCCTGCTAGATATGGTATGTATACCCCATAATTAAATTATATTCTCTAATATTGTTATTATGGTTTTGTTTCAAATATATCGTCACTTCATTTTTTAATTTCTTGGTTTTTTGGTTTTTAGGACTATAATGTAAAGCTCTCAGACTTTGGGTTTGCAAAACCTGATGATATGAGTCATGTAACAACTCAAGTCATGGGAAAAGAAGGCCATACCGCCCCAGAATATATCGCTACAGACTTGTTTCAATTCAATTGTTCTTGATTTTTCCATTTTTATATGAAAAGGGGCTCAAGAATATAGTGGACATATGACATTTAACTAAAAACTGCTAGCCAGTCATTTAAAATTTGTGTGATATAATTTCACTTATGTGAACAGGTAGACTTACAACAAAATGTGGCGTATATATCTTTGGGATAGTTTAATTGGAAACCATTACTGGGCGGCATGCCATTGATAATAAACAGTGTCGCGAAGAGCGTAACTTACTAGACTGGGTAAGGTCTCAAACGAGTGATGCAAAACTATATCGGGTCATGGATGTAAAGCTAGAAGGGCGATACTTACGAAAGAGGCTGACAAAGTTGCAGATCTCTTCCTCAAATTTTTATATCCTGAGGCCATGTATCGACCCCACGTGTCCAAAGAACTATCCATTCTAGAAAAAGAAAAACTCTATAAATTTCAACAAGAAATGTCAAGTTCAAAGTCAAATATCAATGAAGATGGTCCCAACAATGGTAGTCAAGGTGTTGATTAGTGAGAGCACAAATGATGGATATAGTTCAATAAGGGATTGTTGAGAGTTAGTCTACTAGTACAGTTTGTGACTGTTGTTATGCAATTCAGATACAACAACGAACTTGGACTTGGTGCAAACATGTGTTAAGCTCGCATGGCGGCCCAAGCCCAAAGCCCGGGAACTTAATGTCTATATATATGTGTGCTATGTATAGGATTTTGGCTGGTTGTTTAGTTGTTCAGTCGTCACAAAAGAAGCAAAGAGGCTAGTTTTGTAATATGTGATGATTTATAAATAAAAACTTTTGCATCATTTATATATTATCCCATTCATGTATTAAATCTGCTTGTGAAATTGTTCGTTCCTTCCTCTTCAACACCATATGCAAGGATTTTTCACTCCTAGATGTTAGGGATTCGAGTATTGCAACACACACACAAACAATAATAATATTCAAGAGAAAAACATAAACGAAGATGAACACGTATGCGAGATTTACGTGGTTCGGTCGGCTGACCTACGTCCACAAGCTGCAATCAGGATACTTTATTATTGCTTTTCTGCCTCACTCGTGATAAGGAATTACATGTACAAGATATCTATTTATAATTACAAGATTAGGGTTAACAACTTGTTCCCCAAGAAAACAATAACGAGCCTAACTTAAATTGAAACTAGGCCATGTGCCTCTTTAATTAACTGTCACCAATTTAGTCTTCTAAAATGAACCGACCTAACACCAATCGAGCCTCCATAACCCAAAAATCTCCCACTTGGAGGTTTGTTAATCTTCAAACTGCCTACCAATGATTACTTGTACCTCTTGTAATCTTCCTCGTCTTACTGGTTGCATTTGCCTTCTCATCAGTTAACCTAGTTAACCTGAACACCCGTTGAAGCTCCCCCGAGCTCCAACACATCAGTCATGTCTACAACTGCCACTGACTCAAACTTTGTCCCTACCAGCTCCCACTTACATGAACTGCCGAATCCTGGAATACCTTGAGAATAAACAACACTCTCCATATTAAGTAGGTAATCTTCTGGAGAGACTTTAACCGCTGAAATATTGATTCTCTTAACCCACAGTTTGGTAACTCTGGCTAAAGCTTTGACTGACTGACTGCTAGTGCTCCCACTACCACGAAAATCTTTGACTGGTTTTTCTGAACCTCTTCTAGCACGTTTAACCTGAATCTGACATATGGCTCTGGATTTATCTCCTGCAAAACAAACCTTCTTCTACCCACTAGACTCTGTAAACTGGACTTTGGTCTTCTTCTGAACAGGGCCGGTCACTCCCACAGACGAAAAACTGACTATACAAAACGAACTCCTCTTTCTTCTTTGAGCTATGACAAGATTTCTCTTTACAACTTTCCACTGCCCGTTCCCAAATTTAACCTCATGTCCCTGTTCGTCCAACCCGACAGAAATCAACTTTTTCTTTAAGCTTGGAATCACTCTGGCATCCTTCAACGTCCATGAACTGACTGAATTAACTAAATTCATGTCACCCATGCATGTAACATCAAGAACAACAATGTTCGACAATCTAACCTTATCAAAATCACCTTCCTTCAAATTCTACAATGCTTCACTGTTGTGGGTAGCATGAAATGAAGCACCATAATCCATGACCCAGGAATCAACATTATCCTCAACACTAAGAACTAAAAACTCATCCTCTAAGTATTCTTCTACAGTGTTGACTTCTTTCTTTTTATTCATATCATTCGGACACTGATTCCTAAAGTGTCCCGCTTCATTGTAGTTCCAACATACCACATCCTTCCGAGTCCTAGACTGACTCGTTTTCCTGTTCCCACTCCCACTACCTGTGTTATTATTCCTTCCTCTGCCAACATACATTAAATCACTTAATGATTCACCAGAATTTCTTCGTCAGACGTCTTCGCCTAAAAATAAGATCCCGAATTCCATCAAAAGTGAACTCACTGGTAGAACTAGTAATCGTTCTAACAGTCCCTGACCTGCTATCAGGCAAGGATGATAACAGTAGTAGAGCCTGAACCTCATCCTCGAATTTGATACTATATGAACCAAGTCTTGACAAAATTGAGTTTAATTTGTTGATGTGCACTATAACCGAACTTCCTTCTTTCATCTTTGTGTTCACCAGTTCAAAAATTAGGAAAACCTTATTAGCTGCCGAAGGCTTTTCATACATATTAGACAAGGCATTCATTATCCCACTCGTCGTGGTTTCTTCAAGATTTTGAACGCAACATCCTTCGATAAGGACAATCTAATAACTGCCTTGGCATTCTTATCAAAAGTCTCCCACTCATCTAATTTTATCTTCTCCAGTCTTTCACCCAATACCATGTCCAAATCCTTCTAAACTAGCAAATCCTCCATTCACATTTTCCACCAACCAAAGTCTTTACCATCAAACTTCTCAATCTGAAGTTTCCCACTCTCAACCATTATCTCAAACTGAGAATTTCCGACTATGGATCTCAGTAAAAATCAGATAAAATAATCTCAGAAAAACTAAATAACCCTCCCTAATCACCACAAAACTACCAAACTATACTTCCCGGCAAATGCCAAAACCCGATAATCAAACCCGAAGCCAAAACCGAAACTAAAACCCGATGCAAAACCGATAACCAAACCTTAATCAAGAAACTGAAAAGACGAGCATAGAAAGAATGACCATGATTCTTGATTAATAATCAAAGGATTGCAACTGTTGTAATTCTATTCTTGGTTCCAAATTAAATAATTAATATATATAGCTTCTCCTCTTTTCTACTTGGCAGATGTGGTTAGATAATTCCACAAAAATAGCTTTTGTGGTTTGTTTGACTTTTAACCACCAATCCCTGACGGTAGTTATCTCCACAAACAAACAATTGTAATTCTTTTTTCCACACAAGAGAAGAGAACATAAGGAATTGTTTTTCTACCTCTGCTAGATCAAAATCAAACATCGATGTTTTTTTTTTCTTTTTCTGACCAACTAAATTCGATTGAACAATCTGGATTTTAATGACCAGCTGCAAAAAAAACGTAACCCAGGTTCAATTCAAACAATTTCTCTCGCATTGTGTTCTCCGTGTGTAACCGTAACCTCGGCTCTTGATACCACTTGTTAGGGATTCGGGCATTGCAACACACACACAAGCACTAATAATCTGCAAGAGAAAAATATAAACGAAGATGAACACGCGAGGTTTATGTGGTTCGGTTGGCTGACATACATCCACGGGCTGCGAGGATACTTTATTATTGTTTTCTGCCTCACTCATGATAAGGAATTACAAGTACAAGTTATCTATTTATAATTACAAGATTAGGGTTAACAACTTGTTCCCAAGAAAACAATAATGGGCCTAATATAAATTAAAATCGGGTCATCTGCCTCTTTACTTAACTTCCACCAATTTAGTCTTCTAAAATGAACCGGCCCAACACCAATCGAGCCTCCATAACCCAACACTAGACGCCATGTAGATCTTGTATCCATTAGATGCAATGGGACTTAACATAGCAAACAAAGCTAGAAATAGTATCTCGACATGTTTGTTTGTTTTTCTTTTTAAATATTGTCCTTGTGTTGTTCTTCCTTCTGCATGCAAAGGCTAAAGTCCTGCATGAAAACACTCTTGTTTGGCCAAGCATTTTGTAGGTAAATAAGGAGAAACGTGTGTGGGCTTTTTGTTTACTTGTTAGATGAACTATGGACGAAGTTTCTCCCTAGCAACAAAATATAAATAAATAAAACATAATTTTATTATTTGGATAAACGTTTTTTAATTGCCTGATGATTTATTATCTATGGATTAGATAATTAATTTAATTAGGACAACAATTAATTGTTAAAAAGTTAGGAGAGAACACAAAATCACATACGCGCCATTTCTTATAAGTTTTTTCCCATTTTAAATTATTTGTATCTCATAAAAGCTCAACATGTTTTTCAAAAGGAAAATTGTATTTGAAAATTATAGACCAACTTCATGTATAATAATATAAAGAAAATGCTAAAAAATGCTAATGTTCTATTATAATGATCACAACCAACCAACAAAGAACTGAGACCAAATGGTCATGAAATTAGCGTTGAAACAACATTGTTAACAAATTAGAAACCAAAAAAAATGATGCAAATTTTACGACCGAAAACAAATATGGTCTGAAACAAGTCACAAATTTTAAAACATAATAGAAAAAAATAATATAAATATGCAAAGCTGACACAAGCAGTTGAAGCTCTTAGGTGTATTTTTGAGGTATACATGGTCGTATAACAGAGATTTCCATGCCAACACAGAACAATTATAATCTTGATGTTACCGTTGCTATGGGAAGATTTATGGTGTTTTTTTATATCGAGCTAGGAAGACTTATGGTGGTTGTTTATACTAAGCACATAGGAAAAGAATATATCAAGATAAATTACAATCATAATAATAATGTAATATACATGATAATAGTATTTAGATGCATATCTATGTTATGCATTATCTGACAAACTAATTCCTTAGTCCTTTGACATTTAATTGTCTTCAAGCGGTCTTAGTGGAGCCGGTCTGTGACATTTGGCAAAATTTTATAACTAAGGTAACAGTAATTATTAGCAATAAATTGTTATTTTATGAATAAAATTTTCCTTATTAAGATCCAAGATTTTGCAAAGTCAACAAAAAGTCCAAATTTTGCCATGTAACGAACACAACGCGGAATGACCTCTGGCCCAGAAAACAAATAAAATCCTAATATGACTAAATGACCTCGAAAATTCAAAATGTATGTTAGAATATTACAGTCAATGTATAAACATAATTTTAGAAGATTCGAATCGCTGTTGGAACCCGATTAAACAATCGTATCAATCTAATAACTATAACACTAACAGATCTCATATCTGTGGATACAGATCTCAGATCTGTGGATAATCGATTAATACGTTTATATAGATCTAGCTCATACTTACCTTAGATTCAGTGTTGTATGTGTTTATATATTATCAGTATATATGTATATCAATTGTTTGTATAATGTTAGGTTGAAGATCGAGAGAGCGATTGGACTGGGATTCGATAATTAACTCTCAAAACTTAAATTAACAGTGTACAGTGTTCACTATATATAGAAGATACGTCTGGTTCGCTAACATCCCCTAGTGAACCAGACACTACTTCGTTACATACATTAATTAGACGAAACACCCCCTGATTCGTTAACATCCCCTAACTAATCAGGAGGGAATACACTTAATGTCTTAGTTCGCTAACATCCCCTAGCGAACTGGACTTTACACATAAAGAACTAGATAATAATTAATCTAATTATTACATTAAATAATAAACAAAACGTTAACGACAATTACAAAGACTCAAGACGCAAAACAGTGCACTAACAATCGCAAAAACGGAAAATAAGCAAACAAAAGTCAGTATAAGACACTGTAAGGACCCGACACCAACTATTTAAAAAAATAGTTTCTTTAGTCTATGTTGTCAGGAATTTGATTTTGTTCAAAGTCTGACAAAAATTATTAAAAACAGGATCCGATTGATTATCTAAAACTCGCAATACATTAAACTGAAAAACGAAACATTGTATACCAACCTTTTCACCTTCCAACCCCCCCCCCCCCCCTACTCCTTGGCTGGCCACATCACCCCACCACCTCACCCCTCACCTCCTTTCTCATCCAATCTTAATCTAACAACTAAACCCCACAGTAATTACCATCTAATCACTAGCATTATGTGTTGTAACACTCCACCTTAATCCACCTTCCAATCCTATTATACACTTTACAACTCTACCCATCTTTCTCTCCTTAAACTCACGGCAAACACACACCACCCCCTAACTCCATCATCAAACTCAAATCACAAGCACAGTTGATCAATAACATATTACAATGGAGGATTACAAACCTTAGGAAGCAAGGATCAAATAGGAGAACACCCACACACACAAGATCATCTATCATTAACATTCAAGGTATAATTATAATTAGATATTATTATCCTAGTTGACTACATCTAGGTTGAGATTGATCTTAGAATTTGAAATTCGGTGAATGCATGTGTGTGTATGTAGCCATGTGTATGTATGCATGTGTGTGGGGGAGTGTTGAACAATCACATACATGTATATACTCATGATAAAGATCACCCTTGATTTGCTAAAGATGATTAGAGATTTCATTTGTTGTTAATTATGTAGTTTTTTAAATTAGGAAGAACATGGACAAATTTAATAAGTGGGTTTGATGTTAAAATGGATTTTGTGTAACTAATTATCAATGGATTTCTAATGTAGTTATAGCATATTAATAATAGATAATCTCCTAGAATTAAAATGGAAATTAGATAAAAGACTATTCATAGATTGAAATTTGCAAATTTAGGGATTGCAAATGTAGGGATTTATTTGAATACTTAGATGATTTGATGATTGTTAATGATTAATGAAACTTGAAATTGATATTGATAATAGGTTATATGCTAGAGATCTCATAACTTGTTAGTTCTAATACAATATTCAAAATTATTAGATTACTGAGAATTGTTAATTTCTAATAAAGAAAACTTTGTTAAATGCATAGTTGAGTTTGATCTTGATATGGATATTAAACATATATGAACTTGATAGATTATTGAATATTGATTTGGATAATGATAGAACACATCATACAATTACCTATTGAATTGTTGTAGGAAATATTTGATGACTACTTACTAGAAATAGAAACTTTGTAACTTCAATAATAAAAAATTCTAAAATTAAATAGCATAACACTTTGCATGAAAATTTGTCAAACTAGTTGAATGAGATAAAAAAGAATCATACATGATTATATTTGAAAGTTTGGACTAAATAAAACCGTTGAATTTGGAAAAGTTACTGTAACTAGAAACTTTATTAATTAAACACTTAGAAAATCCTAGTTGATTGATTAATGATGAGATTCTTGAACATACATATACTTGATGAACTTGTATTGATACATGCTAGATGGACATGAATATACTTGAATAAGATTCTTGATGAATTGATTTGAAACTATTACACATGATTAGGTATCCATGCTAGAATCGTCTAAAAGAATGTAGGACATCTTTAAAAAGTCCAAGTTTGGCATATTGTGATGATAATGATGATGATGAAAAGAATCTAGAATTTTAAGTGATATGATTATGTTTTGTTCATATTAAATTGCTAAGCTTTATATTACTATGATTAGTGAACTAGAGATATAAGTTTAAGGACTTAAATCGATTAAAAATTTGCAATTTGGTATTATGTGTTCAATCTGGAAATAATGGTGAATTATAGGTTATAATATACATATTTGGGTCATAAAATGTTTGGTGTGGATTTATGTGACTTAGTTTGCTTATCGGTAACTTTAACGGTCGAAAGATCGGCTTTTAAACATGAAACGACACAACATTTAGGGACTATTTTAGAATAGCCCCTAAAGTTATAAAATACCTATACATAACTTAAGATAACATATTAAAAGAGGACAAGATAGCAAAACTTGGTCCTAAACGGTTCGTGTCGTGAAAACCGACACGAAAACGTTAAAAGTTGTTATCTTAAGAAAATAATAACATAAATGAAAAATAACGTATTTTTATAAAATAACTCCTAAAACTTAACTAATATTTATGTAACAAGTGCTTTCAAAGATGTAAATATAAAGTTTTATACAAAAAAGTTGATCGGTTCGCTTTTAAACGCAAAACCGACTAAAGCAAATTATAAATTTCTAAATATATTTTATTAAAAATTTTCTAGCAACTGAAACTTTATATTTTATTTGTTTTATAATTTAGTTATCTATTTTATTAATTACATAATATAATTATTAATAAAACAATTGTTAACGAAAACCGTGCCTTACTTAATTGCTAATTGCTAGATATGTGCCCGTATGCTTATGTGGTGTCACACCCCGAAAATCTTAATTAAGATAGTGGAAGACTTTAATTTAATTCATTCGGGTCGTGACAGATGCCGATAGCCAATAATAATAGAACAAGAATATTTAATAATAAAAGGTAAATTTTATTTATTAAAATATTCGTTACAATATCATAGTTATACACGTGCTACCACACGGATTATTAAAGTCTTGGTTTCTACATTATTCAAACATAAACTGCCCTCCTTTCTTTGTCTCCTCAAAACCATCACTTACCTCAAAAGCATATTAAAATAAACATCAATACGAATGTTGGTGAGTTCTCTTTATAAAAAATAACATATATATATACACACACACACACTTACATATATATATATATACTTATATATTATAATATTATAACAAATAATGCAATCGAAACATCCATATAATTCATCATGAAAATCATAATAAACAACATTATACAGGTATATATCAAGTAACACAATAATGTAAACGAATTCATATAAAATCTTTCCATACCATGGTTCAACAACCATTCTTTTATTATAATTCGTTACTATAAGAAACGGTGGTGGCCTTTCCTACCGTTCTTTTAATATGGTAATAATATTTTTCAACAGTCGAACTTACCGTAAAAACAAAGCATTTTATCTTTTAAACAAATCGTATTGTCGTAGACTAGCAAGGAATACAACAAGTGTATGACTATCAAAATTGATAACTCTAAACATACAATACTCAAAATATTAATCTATTATTTTTCATAAATCTTGTTGGTTTGGTTGGTTTTGCGTTTAAAAACGAACCGTTTGGTTTTTCATATAAAAATGTAACTTTAAATCTTGAAAAATACTTGTTATATATATTAGTCAAGTTTATAAGTTACTTTGCAAAAATATATTATTTTTATTTTCGTTAATATTTTCTTAAAATAGCAACATTTTAACGTTTTCGTGTAGGTTTTCGCGACACGAACCGTTTAGTACTAAGTTTTGTTATCTTGTCTCTTCCTCATATATTAAATTATGTTATATATAAGTATTTTATAACTTTAGGGGTTGTTCCAAACGGTCCCTAATAGTGTGTCGGTTCACGTTTAAAAGCCGATTTCTGTTAAAGTTACCGACAAGTCAAATAAGTCCACATCAATTATCCTATGAACTAATTACACATATAATAACACATGATTCATCCTTAATTCCAGTTTTGGTCACATAATTTCAAAAGACACATTTAAACAAATTTTAAGCTTCTAATTCATATTCTAAGTTTGTTAATAATGTTACTAATCAAGTTTATCATTCCTTTTATAAACAAATATTATAATATTACCTAAGAATCCAAAATTCAAATTTATTTTATAGGTTTCACAACAAGTCAAAACAACACCTTACAACAATATTCCTTTATTCTATTTTAGAAGATTCTACATGTATAATCATATAAGTCTTTTTCAAGTATCATGTATTTTTAACTTTTATGTTTATTCTCATTATTATCACTTCATCACCTCATTCAAATAAATCACTCAATCAACATCAATCATTCAAATCAATAGATCATGTTTTCTTATGGATTTCTTAAGTGTCAATTTAACAAAGTTTCCAATTATAGTAACTTTTAACTTTTGATAATTCTACTTAATTCAATATTTCAAATTTGATTAAGTAAGAACTTAAGTTTATTTCATTCAACTAGTTTGATAGAGTTTCATGCATCCTATGTTTCTATTCAAGTTTTAATCTTTCAATTCATCATGTAACAAAGTTTCCACTTCTAGTAAGTATTTGTTATTTCAATCAATATGCTAAACTAATCTATACTTTAACCATGAACCCTATCTTAATTCAAAGATACAATTTATCACACACTAAATACATTCATGTCAAGTATTTATATTAAAATCCAAAATTTAACTTTTCAATGAATAAAGTTTCCTTAATTAGTAACTTTAACAATTCTCAAGAATTAACTAGGGGTTTTATGAGAATACTAGCATATACCCTATTTCATTTCCAATTTTATTATTCCAAAATACTTCCTTGATTTATTAATCCATCCAAAATCCCTAATTAATCCAAGATTCCAAAAATCCCCAAATTTTCAATTATGAACAAGTTCTTGTTATGTTCATCTCTAACAACAACTATTCAATTATTCAAGTCCATAACATCAAACTAACGATCAACAATTTACCCAATTCCATTCTATCATCAAAACCTAACATCAAGTTCATCCATGTTTATATCAAATTAACAAGAAATCCAACAATTCTCATAATCAATCCTATCAATCAATGTATGATCTTTCAAGATGATTGTATGTATGCATGCATAAGTGAGCTTAATCCCTCCTCTTACACATACATACATACGTTTGGCTCTTACATACATACATCATCATCATCCATGATTTCAAACTTTCAAGCTCAACCTTAACTCAAGAACATCTAATCTATTGTGTCTAATCTTAGAAATCAACTTTATATCAACACTTACTTGTGTTCTTGAGGATTTGAAGAAGAGAATGAAAGTGTTGTGTGTGTGAATGTGGTGTTCTTCCTTCCTAATCTTCTTCCTATCTTGCTTGATCTTTCTTATATCTTGATTAATCTTCCATGGATCTTTTATTATTGATTGAAATGTGTTTATGTAAATTTTTGAATTTGAGTTATGTGTGTGGGAGAGGGGTGTTCGGCCGAGAGATTTAAGGAGAGGGAGAGAGGTGTGTAGAGTGATGAATGGGTCACTTAGAGTGTTAAAATGGATGATCTTTAATTCATCCAACACATCAAGCTTCTAGAACTTATAATGACTGAAAGTGGTGAGTTGGTGGAGGTTTAATAGAGCAAATGGGAGGTAAGGTGATGAGATGGAGAGTGCGCCGGCCAAGGGGGGGTGTATGGTGAAGAGTTGGTTTATAAACTAGTTAGTTTCGGTTAATCGTTTAACGTATTACGTGTTTTAGATATCCAAATGGATCCTGTTTTTAATAATTTTTGTCAGACTTTGAACGAAATTAAATTCCTGTTTTTAATAGGTTTTACAGCGTCGACTATAAAACCTATTTTTGTGAAAATAGTTTGTGTCGGGTCCTTTCCGGTCCTGTAATGGCTTTTGCCTTATTTTCCAGTTTTCGCGATTCAAGCCCTCCTAAATTATGTTTATATATTGTCTCAAATGTTTTAAAATATATTTTGAATTTTTGGGATTATTTAATCATTCTAATGATCTATTTACTTTCTGGCTCGATGCCCGAGATTTTTACATGTCATACTCGTTACGTGCCGAAATTTAGACTTTTTATTGACTTTGCAAGATATAGAATCCTAATAAAGAAGGATTTCATTAATAAAATGATATTATAATGATAAACATGATTACATTAGTCAAAGAAATTTCCGAATGTTACATGTGGTCACTAAACTAAGATTAAATAAATAAAGGTTATCTACAAGTTAAATACAAAACGGATTTCATTTTAACAAATGCGTACTAATATAGGACACGAGATTTTGGACAAAAAGCTACGACTGTAAGTTTCTCTAAAAACTCCCCGTTTTTAAATGGAATGTCTTTATAGATGTTTTTGGAGGAAAAGCGTATTCTTTTTATTTATATTTCTTTTATTAAAGTTTTAAAAGCATTTTATTTTACAAACCGTGTTAATGTGGGATGAGTCAATTTGACTAAATAACTTTTAACCGAATTAGTGAGAGCATAGAAATGTTGGAAGATCTATCGGGGTGACATCCCCACTTCCAATCGTGTCGGGTTAAAAGTGGGAATATTTTGAGTTTGGTAGGTGTCAAGTTATCAATATTGATAATCATACGCTTGTTGTATTCTTTTCTCATTTACAACAGTACGATTTGTTTAAAAGATAAAATGTTATGTTTTATAATGAAATGATCATTGTGGTATAATGGTTGAAAACCATTATATCATGGGGTTATATATATATAAAAGTTATTTTTGTATAAGAAAGAGAACTCACCAACGTTCATGCTAACAAACGTTTTTAATATGCTTTTCTGGTAAGTGATGGCTTCGTGACGAATGTGAAAGGAGTTTGTGTGGTATTTGAATATGTGTAAAAATCTGGGCAAGTAATAAAATCGTTACTATGACACATGTAACTCTGATTTTAAATAAAAGTCAACTTTTGTTACTAAAATATTTTTGCTTTATTATGATTGGCTATCGGCATCTGTCTTAGTCAAAGTCTTCAGCTTCCCAATTAAGGTTTTCGGGGTGTGACACAGTCATTGAAGCATTGAAGCACTTTAGGAGGAACTGCGAAGCTTATATCTCATATAACCTACTAATATCCTTTTTTTTCTTTTATTTAATCATTCAATATGTTAGTTACTAACTTATTATACGAATTTTGTACTTAACAATCACACATTTGACCCAATATGGCTAAGCATATGAGTTGAATTGGAGAGAGATTTAAAGGTAAAACATATAATATTAATTCATTTTATTTTTTTAGTGTTTATAGGTATGCTACAAATTCTTTTTAGTTATTTAATTTAAAGTAAATAAAATTCTTAATAACATCATAATTACTCATGTCTACATAGAGTAGTTGTTTTTGTCACTCAAAAATACAAAACATTTGATGAATGCAATGCCCGTTTGTAATGTTGATTTTGATATTTGATGGTAATCTATTGTTAAATTTGTGTATTTGGTTGGTAGGTGGATTTCCTTTTAAGAGGAGTGATTATAAGGCACTATTTGGAAAGGGAAACAAATGCTACCGGTCACCTCTAGGATGTTCGGAAACAGTTCTTTATCAACTAGGAAGAAGAACAACTGGAAAGGGAAACAAGTGTATTTCAAACAAGTGTATTTGGAAAGGGAAACAAGTGTATTTCAATCATTATATATAACACACTAGGCTAATACCAGATCTGCCGCAGACAGAAAAGATTCTTAGTTCATAAGTAAAACTCCTGCCTCTTAAATCACCAACAAGTTTTGGGCTTAATGCTACGAGTTGCTTAGTCTTTATAATAGATGATAATATGGTGAATGGAATTCAAGGTTAAAGAATGAAGGAATGAGAAGCATGCATGTAACGAATGTGCAGGTCAAACGAATGGAAGCATGGATATGAATGACCAAACAAGAGTAACGAATGAGAGCAAGATCAAGCCAAACGAATGAGTATGTCAAGGTTAAGATATGTGGGCTGGTTAGTAACAAATGAGTGCATTTATATATATAGTTCAGTTATGTTCATGTTTGTTACTTTTAGGAGAGTTCATTCTTACTATACACGAATTGTAGTGTTACTCTGCCGAAATTACTAACGAGTTTCAACGAGTTATTATTTACATCATGTGTACGTGCTCGGTCATTTTCATTCATTGATTAGTACTGAAATGCACCGAGACAAACATTGTGCGTTTTTGATATCGTAGATCAATATTGAGTTCATTGATCCTCAACGGGAAAACAATTCATAAGGAAGACGACAATGGCGAGTTAGGGCTCTGCCTATGAGCGATGAAGGCAACAGTAGGGTGTCGTTAGCACCGGCGATGGTGTCAGGGGTGGGAATCCTGTTAACTAAATGGGTCCAGGTGAATTTACGATTTGGTGAATGAGTGGTGGTGGTAGCGGGTGGCGGAGAATTAAGCCAGAAAAGAAGACTGAAGAAGAAGATTGGAATTTGGCTTTTGAAGAGGATTAGGTTTGGTTTTATTTTGTTGTTGGATGGGTTTTTGAATTTGATTTGGATTTTATTTTTAAACGCCACGTAAGTTGCCCGATAATCTAGATTTTTGACTCCAATGCGTGTCACGTAAGCATCAAACTAATGGAGTTAACCATTATTTATTTGCGGACCATTGGAAAAACTACACTTTTAGTTGGAACCGACACCAGCCAAGTGTGAATTTGGGACTGCTATTTAAAACCAATTTTCTCAAATTAAAAATGTGTGTTTTCCCAATGTGTTGTTATTTGGATTATTACTGTGTAATTGCGAACTATTTGAAATTTAATAATTATATTAATAGTTTACGAATTTATGAGCAAACAACGTACCGCCCCCGCGTACAATCTGCCTATAGGTGTTATATTAGAGGATTTTGGAAAAAGAAAAGGAATACAACAGTATATTTATTTTTTGGTATATTGGTTTTTATTAACCCCAAATATAATCTTTTGTTCGCAGACAGTCCCAACTAACGAATTGGCTCCTGACGGTCCCCAACTTTTAATGTATTTATTCCCAACAGTCCGCGACTATCGGAATCCTAACATCGTTAGTTGCATGTCACCGGAAAACATTTTTTGCTAAAACACTCACATTTGTTTCGGAAAAACTCAGCATTTTCGTCCCAAGCATCATGTATTAGAGCTTTAGGAATCTTTTTCTACTAAAAACCACAGTTATTGAAGTCGTCGGAACCCTAGAACCATCCTTGGAATCGGCTGGTGGTACTCAAGTGGTGGTGGCAGTGTTCAAGTGGTGTTTTTTAGGAAAAAAATGTGATTTTTCCGGCCAAAAACGTTTTTCCGGTGACATGTAACTAACGACGTTAGCATTCTTTTAGTCGCGGACCGTTAGGAACAAATACGTTAGAAGTTGAGACCGTTAGGAGCCAGCTCGTTAGTTGGGACGGCAGCGACCAAAATACAATAGTTGGGTTTAATAAAAACCAATATACCTTAATTTGTTTATGTGAAAAGAACAAAAATATGATTTTTCTGTATGTAAATGATTTTTACCTTAAAATGAGTGTTCGATTTTGGGAAATTGGTTTTTAATACTATCAACTTTCACTCATTAGTAGATAACAATCCAACTAATGATTTGTCTCTCATAACTCCCAACTTGTAACTTTATTTCTTCTCCAGAGCTTAACGGACCCTAACTTCGTTAGTTTTTTGCTGACGTGGCATGTTTTTACTAATGTGGCATGCGACGTGGCAATTTTTTAGAAAGTGTGGGTCCATGCTTCCACTTCATTATCTTCTTTATAATACCCTAACATCTAATCCCAACACCACCCAACTAGCCACCTCCACTACCACCACCACCACCATCACCCACCTCTATCACCACAACCAGACAGTTTCCACGGCTACAACCAGGATTTCCATGGTGACTCGTCGGTTTCCACGGCTGCGACCTTGATTTTCACGCGACTCGTTAATGTGATCACCTTTGAAAACCTTTTGCTTTGCACCACCTGCCACCACGATTTGCTTGGTGACACGTCGATTTCCTCCCACCAGAACCGCTTTCAAACCAAACTCGCTTCAATTTGGGGGGGGGGGTTAATCAATGAATTGTTTGTTATTCAATGAAGTCGACGATATCATCAAGCGCCATGTTCGGCTATACGTAGTAGAGTTCCATTTGCTTTGTTCCACCTCTCACGAAAACTTCCTTCAAAATCATAATATGTTAGAGCTCGACTTACATCATGATATGGGGTAGCAATAACCTCTAATTAGACTTTTTCTTGTGTAATGATAAAATCTAAGTCGAAAAAGAATATGAAGGAGATGATGATTTGGTGAGTAGTGGTGGTGGAAGAGATGGGTGGTGTTGGAGATTAGGGTTTTATGAGTGAAAATGGATGAAGTTGATGGTTTATCGGTGGGGCCTATATATTTTAGACAACATCACAGAAATTGTCTTTTATGTTTACACTCAATTTAAGTGGTTGTCCTTTATCTTTAAAAGTAACATATTTTATACATTACGTTTTCAAATGTTACACCGTTTGTCCTTTAGCCCTAACACAGTTAGTTTTTATCGTTAAGTCTGGTCATATGCCTTGCACATGAGGGTAAGTTGGTCATTTAACCCACTTATTAAAAAACATTTTAAAAATAAAAGAATACATAATATAATATAAATGAACAAATATATATATTTCTGTATCTCAATCTTCTCTCTCTCTCTCCTCTTGTTCATATAACATCACCTTCACCACCACCACCACCCCAATACCACCACTGTCAAACCTCTAACCGCCATCTCTGCAAACACCATCTTTGCATCCCATCCACGTCTCTGTAAGGTCTTCATCATCCTTAATGATATAAAGATGAAGCCGCTCCGCCACCATTGTTGAAGATCTAAAATACTTAGGGTTGAAGACGAGGCCCTAATCGGTCAATGAAAGACAGTGAACGGGCTTCGATTACGGTTTTGAATTAGCCAGAAATAGTTGAATGGACTTCTATTAGGCTTCCGATTTGGTCGGGATATGATGAACGAGATCCAATTTGGCCGTAATACGACGAACGGACTTCGATTAGGGTTTCAATTTGGCTTGAAGTCAGTGAATGGGCTTTTCGATTTAAGGTGGCTCCTTCTGTTTAAATTAATTTGACAGTGAAGAGGGTTGCGGAGGTGGTGGCTCAGAGAGAGAGAAAACGGTGGATGGGCTAGGGTTAGCCCTGGTGGTGGGTTTCGGTGGCTGTGGTGGTTCGACAGAGAACGGTGGTGGTGCTTCTATTTAAATTAATTTGACAGTGAAGATGGTTGCAGAGGTGGTGGCTCGGAGAGAGATAAAACGGTGGATGGGCTAGCCTGGTGGCGGATTTCGATGGCTGTGGTGGTTCGCCAGAGAATCTGTGGTAGTGATGTATGAACGGAAGAAAGAGAGAGAGAGATATTTTTTCATTTTTATTATATTATATATATATATACATAGAGCAACCTTATAATAAAAATAAGTTTTTCCTAGAAAGTGTAAGAAGAGTTATGGACCATTAGATTTAATAGATCATGTAAGGGTAGGAACGTAATCTTTAAAATGTTTTTATTATGGAATGTAAATAACAAAAGAATTGTATCCCTACTTTCTTGCTCATGTATCAGCCATTATATTCGTAAGTTACCAGCTTTTCCAATATTCCTTATTTAACTGTATATCATAATCAAAATTAACCATCAATTCATTATCTTCTTCAATAATTAGTTAATCAAGAAAACCAGAATTCATTAAACAAAAACACAACACAAACAATATCCACTAACAACAACACAACAACAACATTAAACAAAAACACACCACCAACCACATAAATCGTAAATCAAAACACACCACCAACCCATAAAGACACCAACTAAATACAATTGTCTACCATTTAAACGAATAACATGAACAAAAAAAACATAGCAACTCAAACATAAAACACACCAAATTCAAAAAAAAAAAAAAGACCCACTACTTGTTACAACAACAAAACACAACACACACAAAAAGCAAATACACGGTCAGGCTAAACACACAATAACACCGATCTCTGGCGAACAAACAAAACCCTAGAATTTGGGGGTTTTTTCGATTCACCGTAACTTTTAAAACTTTTCAAGACACCTTCGTTATTCGTCACCGGGCTTCTCATTTTACTCCCGGGCTTCTCATTTACTCGAGGATTTCTTTTCCATGGTCTAGAAACAAACAATCAAAATTATTAGAAGAAAAACACAGCCGGAAACGTCGACTGAAAACACTCCGACGTTG
Source organism: Bidens hawaiensis (assembly GCF_021521415.1). Lineage (NCBI taxonomy): Eukaryota > Viridiplantae > Streptophyta > Magnoliopsida > Asterales > Asteraceae > Bidens > Bidens hawaiensis. Next base: position 394,206 of record NW_027492476.1, read on the forward strand.
TCGACGACGACGGCTAATATCGTTAATGATCAATGTCGTTCAGCCAGAAATCACACACCATATTTTCTTCTAGTTCCATCAATAGATCCGTCCAATTCTACAATTTTGTTTAGGCAACCTACTTAACAAAAGATACAGGAGGGAGACTATAATAATTATAACCACGACTGAATAGTAGGAGTTTCCTTAGAAAAATGGTTGACTGATTGCATGTGATTATAACAACAAAAGTCTTTTTTACCCCTGTAGTCCTTTCATTAAGCCTATAATATAAAACACATCTTCAAAAAAACCCACCACAAACACGCACCGTTAGATTGCATAATCCTACGCACGAAATTTCTTCCTACACTTTTTAGACACACCTTCCTTTTTATTATAACCCCTCCCTATATACATATATATATATATATATGTTTTATTTTTCAAAATGTTTTTTAATAAGTGGGTAAAATGACCCATTTACCCTAACGTGCAAGGCACATGATCATACTTAACGATAAAAACTATCTGGGTTAGGGCTAAAGGGCAAACGATGTAACATTTGGAAACGTATACAAAATATGTTACTTTTAAAGATAAAGGGCAACCACTGAAATTGAGTGCAAACATAAAGGACAATTTCTGTAATTCTGTCTATATTTTATTTATTTAGTTATTTTTTTAAATGCCACGTCATGTCAGAATTGCCACATCCGTTAAGTTCGGGAGTGACAAAAGAAAACATGTTACAAGTTGAGAGTGGTGAGAGACAAATCGTTAGTTAGGGGTATTATCTACCAAAAAGTGAAATTTGAGAGTATTAAAAACCAATATCCCTTGATTTTTTTACTCAAACATTTAAGCTATTGTTGGCCCACATTTTGTTTCTTATGCCCAAGACAACCCATTATTCTTTACCTATCTAAGAACATAATAGAAGTCCTACTTCACCCAAAAACATAAACCCTAATTTTGCTTTTGATCTTATCTTCAGTGGCCGCTAGCGTTGTGCGCCGTCGCCAATCCCAATTAGTAATGTTCGGTTGCCGATGTAAAGTGAAAACCAGCAAAGTCTTTTCAAGGTAAATCATTATATAATTCTTGTTTTGTAACTGATAATTCTTCTATCTTGTTTTGAGTTTCGTTTTGATAATACAACTTTCCATTTATTCATGAATGGATCGTGATTACTTCTAACCGATTTCTTTATGCAGAAATCAAAGGACGCATATTCCAACCATTTATAACATGTTGATTGCTCATAGAAATAAAACAAGCATGTCGTACCCTTGAATGCACCTGGTAATGTCAAACTTTGCAATTGACAACTTTCAATTCAACAATCTCTTAGATCTATTGCAGCACATCACCACTTACGGTTGGGTTGTAGTATGTATATGCTCGATTATAGTTTATGTTTGAAATTAAGTAGTTTTGCTTACTAGTTATAAGGATTTTTAAATTAAATATCAAGTATCTCTTCGTTTGATGAAAATATTTGGCCTACTAATTTTCTATGCTTGTATCAACTGTTGCCTAAACAATTATTGTGTATCTATTAGTTTCCTTGTAGTTGTATGTGACAGCCAAGGACAGTAAAGTATATTCTTACATTGATTAGTATTGCTATATATGAAGTTTTTTGTTGTCCTCGCATTTGTCTCAACTTTTTTCATAAATCTTTGGATATGAAATTTGAAGCTTTAATCATATCATTCTGCGTTCACAATGGATAAGTAATTTGACTTTGACTAATTGCAAGCTAGTTTTTTTCTCCACCGTTACAATTTCAATTTATTTTGTTAAAATTTCTAATTAGCTGATAATATTGCGTTTTGTTTTTGTTGTTAAACACAGTCTCACAAGTCACTTCATTTGTTATTTTAAATTTTGTTTTTGTTTTTATTTTTATGACTATGTGAAGTTATCAGACTTTGGTTTTGCAAAACCTGGTCCAATGGATGATATGAGTCATCTAACAACTCAAGTCATGGGAACATGAGGCCATACCGCCACAAAGTATATCGTTGCAGGTTCGTTTCAATTCTATTGTTCTTGATTTATTCATTTTTATATGAAAAGGACTCAAGAAAAGAGTGGACATATTACATTTTTAATGAAAGATGGATCTATTCAAGATGGATGATATATACACATAATGTTATTTACTCTCTTCCATTTAAGCTTGTTTGAACTTCTTGGTAACAAGGTTAGGTACTAATGTGCTACACGGGGTGAACATTAGGTCATTACAATTAATTAGGTTGTCATGGGAAGCAGGCCCGACTTCAAGAACGGTTAAAACATTTTGGGCCAAAAATGAAAAATTTTTTGGCTTTATTAAAAGGAGGTATCTTGTTGGATTTAAACAATTTAATTCTTAAATGAGCCTTAGCTTTTTGGACCTGATGATTAGGTTGTGTATTTTTTTTTAAATAGGTTTAAAATGTCTCAAGTGAGGTTAGAACCCACTTTGCGACTAAATCAAGCTAATGGTTGTGTAATTAAGTTTTAACATTATATATACATATTGTTTTTCATATATATATATATATATGTATATATATATATATATATATATATATATATAGGATTGAGAACTTTGAAAAGCATTTTAGACTACAAAAAACACTCTTCTTAACAAAAAATTAAAAAAAAATTTATAAAACAAAAAAAAAACTTGAAAATAATAAAAGTAAAAAAACCAAAAATTTTTATTTTTCATCCCGATTTATAAAAAAATAAATAAAAATTGAAAAAAAATATCGGTTTTACAAAATTATACATATATGTATAATACTTAATTTTTAAATTTTATACACGTTTTTTAATACACATATGTACAATTAAGGTAAATGATAATGTACATATGTGTACATTATGTAACTTGAGATTAAATAAAATTATACACATGTGTATAATACGAAGTATAAGAATTTTGATTTTTTTACTTTTTTAATTTTTTTGTTTATTTTCGTTTTATGATTTTTGTAAATATTTTTAGAGGTTTTTTTTTGTGGCTCAAAATGATTCACAAAGTTCTTAATTTTCAAAGAGTTCTCTTAGGATCCTTACCATAAAGCTGAGTGGAGGCCCCTCGACCACTCGGCCCTCCCTTAGAGCCGACTTGTTGGTGAGGCGCTACGCATGTCATATGGGCATGGTGGGGCCGTGAACACCGCACCCCCTTAAACATTCTCAGCGCCATGGAGGTCAAATGGAGGCCAAGCACCATGGTAATAATTGTGCCATTACAAACATTTAGTGGGTCCACCTCACTAGGACCCAATCACAAATTATTAATTTTTGTTTTTCTTTTCTTTCTTTTAGGTAGTTCAATTATTTTTCTAATAGAGTTGTGCCTAGTTATTCTACAATGGTTAAATTAACGAGATGGTTAGTTACCTACGTGACAGTTACATGACACGATAAGTAGCTTTTTACAAGTATATTTTACAACACACAACCTTAGAATTTTCCATAATCATATAAGTTTTGGCTTGATAGTTCCTTTTTAATATGATTTTCCATATATTGTTGGGTAGCAATCTTTTTGACCAAAACTATAGTACTAACCTCCTTGGCTTCTAATACAAGCCTAAACGATCATCTAATACTAGCCTTACTTTTTAGGTGCAGTCCTAAACGATCGTCTAAACTTTCAAAGGCATATTAAATTCAGGACATTGATTTTCTCTAAGCTTTTTTAAGTTCATGAATGTATGTCCCATTTTAGAGATTGAAGAGCCTCTTTCTTGGGAACTAAAGATTAACGTGGCAAAGGAAGACGCTCAAGGGCACTCTTACTTGCATGCTTCAGAATCCAGAGTTATATACCGCAGTTTTAAGTGTTCTAACATCCCGCTAGATATGGTATGTATACCCCATAATTAAATTATATATTCTCCAATATTCTTATTATGGTTTTGTTTCAAATATATCGTCACTTTATTTGTTAATTTCTTGGATTTTTGGTTTTTAGGACTATAATGTAAAGCTCTTAGACTTTGGATTGGCAAAAACTGATGATATGAGTCATGTAACAACTCAAGTCATGGGAACAGAAGGTCATACCGCCCCAGAATATATCGCTACAGGTTTGTTTCAATTCAATTGTTCTCGATTTATCCATTTTTATATGAAAAGGGCTCAAGAATATAGTGGACATATTACATTTAACTAAAAATAGCTAGCCGGTCCTTTAAAATTTGTGTGATATAATTTCACTTATGTGAGCAGGTAGACTTACAACAAAATGTGACGTATATACCTTTGGAATAGTTTAGTTGGAACCCATTACTCGGTGATATGCCATTGATAATAAACAGTGTCGCGAAGAGCGTAACTTACTAGAGTGGGTAAGGTCTCAAACGAGTGATGCAAAACTATATCGGGTCATGGATGTAAAGCTAGAAGGGCGATACTTATGAAAGGAGGCTGACAAAGTTGCAGATCTCTTCCTCATGTGTCCAATGAACTATCCATTCTAGAAAAAGAAAAACTTTTTTCTATTGCAAATAGATCTCAACAAGAAATGTCAAGTTCAAAGTCAAAAATCAATGAAGATGGTCCCAACAATGGTAGTCAAGGTGTTGATTAGTGAGAGCACAAATGATGCATATAGTTCAATAAGGGATTGTTGAGTTAGTCTGCTGGTACAGTTGTGACGTTGTTATACAATTCAGATACAACAACGAACTTGGACTTGGTGCGAACATGTGTTAAGCTCGCTTGGTGGCCCAAGCCCAAAGCCCGGGAACTTATTGTTTATATATATTTGTGTTATGTATAGGATTTTGGCTGGTTCTTTAGTTGTTCAGTCGTCATGAAAGAAAGAAAGATGCAAGTTTTGTAATATGTGATGATTTATAAATAAAAACTTTTGCATCATTTATATATTATCCCATTCATGTATTAAATCTGCTTGTGAAATTATTCGTTCCATCCTCTTCAACGCCATATGCAAGGATTTTGCACTCCTAGATGTTAGGGATTATGGTATTGCAACGCACACACAAACACTAATAATATGCAAGAGAAAAACATAAACGAAGATGAACAGGTACGCGAGATTTACGTGGTTCGGTCAGATGACCTACGTCCATGGGCTGCAATCAAGATACTTTATTATTGCTTTTCTACCTCACTTGTGATAAGGAATTACAAGCACAAGATATCTATTTATAATTACAAGATTAGGGTTAACAACTTGTTCCCCAAGAAAACAATAGCGGGCCTAAGTTAAATTGAAACTGGCCATCTGCCTCTTTAATTAACTGTCACCAATTTAGTCTTCTAAAATGAACCGACCCAACACCAATCGAGCCTCCATAACCCAACAATCTCCCACTTGGAGGCTTGCTAATCTTCAAACTACCTACCAATGATTTCTTGTACCAGTTGTAATCTTCCTCGTCTTCCTGATTGACTTATTTAAATTGCTAAGCTTTATATTGCTATGATTAGTGAACTAGAGATATAAGTTTAAGGACTTAAATCGATTAAAAATATGAAATTTGGTATTGTATGTTCAAATATGAAAATAATGGTGAATTATAGGTTATAATATATATATTTGGTTCATAAATTGTTTTGTGTGGAATTATGTGACTTAGTTTGCTTATCGGTAACTTTAACGGTCGAAAAATCGACTTTTAAACATGAACCGACACAACATTTAGAGACTGTTCTAGAACAGCCCCTAAAGTTATATAATACTTATACATAACTTAAGTTAATGTATAAAAAGAGGACAAGATAGCAAAACTTTGTCCTAAACGGTTCGTGTCGTGAAAACCAACACGAAAACGTTAAAAGTTGTTATCTTAAGAAATAATAACATAAATGAAAACTAACATATTTTTCTAAAAGAACTCTTAAAACTTAACTAATATATATGTAGCAAGTGATTTCAAAGATTTAAATATAAATTTTTATACGAAAAAGTTGACCTGTTCGCTTTTAAACGCAAAACCGACTAAAGCAAATTATAAATTGCCAAATATATTTTATTAAAAATATTCCAGCAACTAAAACTTTATATTTTATTTTGTTTTATTATTTACTTATCTATTTTATTAATTACGTAATATAAGAGTTAATAAAACAATTATTAATGAAAACTGTGTCATACTTAATTCCTAATTGCGGGATGTGTGCTTGTGTGGTGTCACACCCCGAAAATCTTAATTAAGACAGTGGAAGACTTTAACTTAAGTCGTTCGGGTCGTGACAGATGCCGATAGCCAATAATAATAGAAGAAGGATATTTAATAATAAAAGGTTAACTTTTATTTATTAAAATATTCGTTATAATATTATAGTTATACACGTGCTACCGCACGGTTATTAAAGTCTCGGTTTCTACATTATTCAAGCACAAACTGCCTTCCTTTCCTTGTCTCCTTGAAACCGTCGCTTACATGAAAAGCATATTAAAATAAACATCAATACGAATGTTGGTGAGTTCTCTTTATTAAAAATTACATATATATATATACTTATATATTATAATATTATGAAAAATAATGCAATCGAAACATCCATATAATTCATCATGAAAATCATAATAAACGACCTTATACCCATATATATCAAGTAACACAATGACGTAAACGAATTCATATCAAATCTTTCCAAACCATGGTTCAACAACCATTCTTTATCATAATCTATTACCATAACCAATGATGGTGGCCTTTCCTACCATTCTTTTAACATGGTAATAATATTTTTCAACAGTCGAACTTACCATAAAAACAAAGCATTTCTTCTTTTAAACAAATCGTACTGTTGTAGACTAGCAAGGAATACAACAAGTGTATGACTATCAAAATTGATAGCTCGAAACATACCATACTCAAAATATTCTCATGTTTAACCCAGCGCGATTGGAAATGAGGGGCGTCACCCCGATAGATTCACCAATATTTATGTGCCCTTATTAATTTGGTTAACAGTTGTTTAACAAATTGTTGACTCATCTCACATGTTACACAGTTTGTAAAATAAAATGCTTTATAAAAACTTCAACAAAAATCAATAAAGAATATGCTCCCCCCCAAAAAAAAAAAACACAATAAAAAAATTCGAAAACGATGGGTCAATAGAGAAACTCACGGTTTGAAGCTTTTCGTTCTAAAATCTCGTGTCCTATATTAGTACACGTTTTGTTAATAAAAACTTTGTTTTAGTTTATAAAAATCATTTAAGTTTATTTTTCCTAATCTAGCGTCCACACAAACACATAAGAAAATAAGTTCCTATTAAGTTAACGAATACGTATAGTTTGGTTTTCGTTAACTATTATTTAAATAACAAAATAAATTAAAAAAACAATTAAAATATATAAATATAATAAAATTTTTAAGTTTCAGTTGTTGAAAAGTTTTAAGAAAATATTAATCTATTACATAAATCTTGTCGGTTTTGTTGGTTTTGCGTTTAAAAACGAACCGTTTGGTTTTTTGTATAAAAATGTAACTTTTAATCTTGAAAAATACTTGTTATATATATTAGTCAAGTTTATAAGTTACTTTGCAAAAATATATTATTTTTATTTTCGTTAATATTTTCTTAAAATAGTAACTTTTTAACGTAGTCGTGTCGGTTTTAGCGACACAAACTGTTTAGGACTAAGTTTTGTTATCTTGTCCCTTCCTCATATATTAACTTATGTTATATATGAATATTTTATAACTTTAGGGATTGTTCCAAAACAGTCCCTAATAGTGTTTGTCGGTTCACGTTTAAAAGTTGATTTCTGTTAAAGTTATCGTAGTCAAATAAGTCAAATAGGTCCATATCAATTATCCTATTAACATAAATAAGTCGTTTGGAATGAAAACGGGTAAATGGGGTAAGATCCCGGTTTTCCGGTGATGACGGCGCTGTAAACTAGGATGAAAAGAATATTAAAACGCTAACCCTAATTCGTTATGTGAAACTAACGAATTAAAGGTAATTCGTTAACGGACTAGCCTTAATTCGTGAACTGATTCGTTAATGAAGGAATGACGAACTAGCTCTGATTCGTTAAATAATTCGTTATGATGATTAGTTAAGGAAGAACAACGAACTAGCTTCAATTCGTTAAAGCCAGTTCGTTATAAAAGATCAGTTCGCTATAAAGAGTCCAGTTCGCTATAAGGGTTAATTCGTTATAAAGGCTAATTCGTTATGTGGCCATTCGTTAAAGCCTAGGATAACGAATCAGATAATGTAAGATAGCGAATTAGATAATGAATCAGGTGATTCGTTCAGTTCGCTATATTCTGAATAACGAATTAGAAGTTTGAAAGAATGACAGAAAGGTCCTTGGACTTAGAATAAATGGTTTAATTACATATTAGCCCCTGGACTTTATTAATTTATGAAATATACCTTTAAAGGTTAACGTGTAACGAATAACTAACCGGGTAATGACTCAATGGAGTAAAATCATCTTAGACGCTTAAGATTAGTTAAGTAAGCAGTAAGAAGGGCTAGAGCAATATTTAATATTGTATCTATTAAATAGTTAGTCGCGCACAACAAAGGAAGGGAATAACCTTAAACGGCGGACACAACCGAGATCAGGTGAGTTTCTAGCCCCATTTCCTAGTTATGTTTTCGGGGCTATGTGCATACTCGATGTGAAGTGTGAATACACTTACCTTAAGTGGTAAGTGTATGCTATAGATGATATAAGAGTTATTTATGAATTCTTGACGACGCATGAACGATATTCGGATATTGCACGTATCGCCAAGGAGCATGATTGTAAGTGGTTATTAGTGTGTATAAATGCTATGATGTGACTTGTTTATTGTGTAAATGATGAGCTAATAGGAAGTGTGTTGTATAAAAGTAGAATAAAGTATGGTAGAAGTGGAAAGGGGTCTACTAAGGGTGTTAGTGGCATGACGATTGTACGTGGTAGGGTGAGCCTATGCGTGCCTTCGTTATTAAAGTGGCATAACGAGAGTACGTGGGAGGACAAGCCTCTATGTGCCTTCGTTAATAAGTGGCATAACGTGAGTGCTTGGGAGGGCAAGCCTCCATGGGCTTTCGTAAACAAGTAGCTAAGTCGTTAGGAGTAGTTAAGTGGTTAAGTGGTAAGGTGAGCAGGATAGATAAATGGCTAGGTGTCTTCGGACACGTATATAAATACATGTAGTGGTGGTATGGTAAGTTGTTTGATTAACTAGAACTCACTCAGCGTAGCTGACTTTTAGTATGCACACAGGTGAGTAGACTAAAGAGCTAGCATGAGGATGGCACATGACATGGATTAAACGGCTGGCATCTGAATATGGAAGAAATGATGTTTTAAATATGATATTTTATGTTATGGTTTTAAAGAAAAGGTAAAATGTTTTGTAATAAACGGTTAAAGTATTATATTCAGTGAAAGTTTTAATTAACTCTAATTTGTAAGAACTGTGTTCATGAGTAAATCCGACATTAAAGTGAGCCACCAGGAACGGGGCCTTACACTTGGCCGGCCACATCACCCCACCACCTCACCCATCACCCCCTTTTTCATCCAATATTAATATAACAACTAAACCCCATAGTGATTACCATCTAATCACTAGCATTATGTGTTGTAACACTCCACCTTAATCCACCTTTCAATCCTATTATACACTTCACAACTCTACCTCCCTCTTTCTCTCCTTCAATTCACGGCACACACACACCACCCACTTACACCATCATCAAACTCAAATCACAAGCACACTTGATCAATAACACATTACAATGGAGGATTAAGAACCATAGGAAGCAAGGATCAAATAGGAGAACACCCACACACACACGATCATCTTTCATTAACAATCAAGGTAAAATTATAATTAGATATATTATCCTAGTTGAATAGATGAAATTATCTACAACTAGGTTGAGATTGATCTTAGAATTTGAAATTTGGTGAATGCATGTGTGTATGTAGCCGTGTGTATGTATGCATGTGTGTGGGGGAGTGTTGAACACTCACATACATGTATATACTCATGATAAAGATCACCCTTGATTTGCTAAAGATTATTAGAGATTGCATTTGTTGTTAATTGTGTAGTTTGATAAATTAGGAAGAACATGGACTAATTTGATAAGTGGGTTTGATGTTAAAATGGATTTTGTGTAACTAATGTTCAATGGATTGCTAATGTAGTCATAACATATTGATAATAGATAATCTCCTGGAATTAAAATGGAAATTAGATAAAAGATAGTTCATAGATTGAAATTTGCTAATTTTGGGATTTATTTGAATACTTAGATGATTTGATGATTATTGATGATTAATGAAACTTGAAATTGATATTGATGATAGGTTATATGCTAGAGATCTCATAACTTGTTAGTTCTAATACAATATTCAAAATTAGTTTGTTGAGAATTATTGATTTCTAATAAAGAAAACTTTGTTAAATGCATAGTTGAGTTTGATCTTGATATGGATATTAAACATATATGAACTTGATAGATTATTGAATATTGATTTGGATTATGATAGAAAACATCATCCAATTACCTATTGAATTGTTGTAGGAAATATTTGATAACTACTTACTAGAAATAGACACTTTGTAACTTGAATAATAGAAAATTCTAAAATTAAATAGCATAACAGGTTGCATGAAACTTTGTCAAACTAGTTGAATGAGATAAACAATAATCATACATGATTATATTTGAAAGTTTGGACTAAATAAAAGCATTGAATTTATAAAAGTTACTATAACTAGAAACTTTATTAATTAAACACTTAGAAAATCCTAGTTGATTGATTAATGATGAGATTCTTGAACATACGTATACTTGATGAACTTGTTTTAATACATGCTATATGGACATGAATATACTTGAATAAGATGCTTGATGAATTGATTTGAAACTATCACACATGATTAGCTATTCATGCTAGAATCTTCTAAAAGAATATATGACATCTTTAAAAAGGCCAAGTTTGGCATATTGTGAAGATAATGATGATGATGATAGGAATCTAGAATTTTAAATGATATGATTATGTTTTGTTCATATTAAATTGCTGAGCATTATATTGCTATGATTAGTGAACTAGAGATATAAGTTGAAGGACTTAAATCGATTAAAAATATGAAATTTGGTATTATGTGTTCAAATCAGGAAATAATGGTGAATTATAGGTTATAATATATATATTTGGTTCATAAAATGTTTTGTGTGCATTTATGTGACTTAGTTTACTTATCGGTAACTTTAACTGTCGAAAAATCGACTTTTAAACATTAATCGACACGACATTTAGGGACTGTTTAGAACAGCCCCTAAAGTTATAAAATACTTATACATAACTTAAATTAATGTATAAAAAGAGGACAAGATAGCAAAACTTGGTCCTAAATGGTTCGTGTCGTGAAAACCGACACGAAAACGTTAAAAGTTGTTATCTTAAAAAATAATAACAAAAATGAAAAATAACGTATTTTTATAAAAGAACTCTTAAAACTTAACTAATATATATGTAGCAAGTTCTTTCAAAGATTTAAATATAAATTTTATACGAAAAAGTTGACCGGTTCGCTTTTAAACGCAAAGCCGACTAAAGCAAATTATAAATTGCCAAATATATTTTATTAAAAATATTCCACCAACTGAAACTTTATATTTTATTTTGTTTTATTATTTACTTATCTATTTTATTAATTACGTAATATAAGAGTTAATAAAACAATTATTAATGAAAACTCTGTCATACTTAATTCCTAATTGCGGGATGTGTGCTTGTGTGATGTCACACCCCGAAAATCTTAATTAAGACAGTGGAAGACTTTAACTTAAGTCGTTCGGGTCGTGACAGATGCCGATAGCCAATAATAATAGAACAAGAATATTTAATAATAAAAGGTTAACTTTTATTTATTAAAATATTCGTTATAATATTACAGTTATACACGTGCTACCGCTCGGTTTATTAAAGTCTCGATTTTTACATTATTCAAACACAAACTGCCTTCCTTTCCTTGTCTTCTCGAAACCATCACTTACCTAAAAGGCATATTAAAATAAACTTTAGTACGAATGTTAGTGAGTTCTCTTTATTAAAAATTACACACACAAACACACATATATATTTATATTTATATATTTATATATATATATTTACTTATATATTATAATATTATGAAAAATAATGCAATCGAAACATCCATATAATTCATCATGAAAATCATAATAAACGACCTTATACCCATATATATCAAGTAACACAATGACGTAAATGAATTCATATCAAATCTTTCCAAACCATGATTCAACAACCATTCTTTTATCATAATCCATTACCATAACCAATGACGGTGGCCTTTCCTACCGTTCTTTAAAATGGTAATAATATTTTTCAATAGTCGAACTTACCATAAAAACGAAGCATTTCATATTTTAAACAAACCATACTGTTGTAGACTAGCAAGGAATACAACAAGTGTATGACTATCAAAATTGATAACTCGAAACATATCATACTCAAAATATTCTCATGTTTAACCTAGCGCGATTGGAAATGGGGGGCGTCACCCCGATAGAATTACCAATATTTATGTGCCCTAATTAATTTGTTAACAGTTATTTAACCAATTGTTGACTCATCTCACATTTTACACATTTTGTAAAATAAAATGCTTTATAAAAACTTCAATAAAGAATATGCTCCCCCCCCCCCCCACAAAAAAAAAACACAATAAAAACAATTCAAAAACGATGGATCGATAGAGAAACTCACGGTTTGAAGCTTTTCGTTCCAAAATCTCGTGTCCTATATTAGTACACGTTTTGTTAATAAAAACTTGGTTTTAGTTTATAAAAATCTTTTAAGTTTATTAGTCCTAATCTAGCGTCCACACAAACACATAAGAAAATAAGTTCCTATTAAGTTAACGAATACATATAGTTTGGTTTTCGTTAACTATTGTTTAAATAACAAAATAATATTAAAAAATTAAAATATATAAATATAATAAAATATTTAAGTTTCAATTGTTGGAATGTTTTAAGAAAATATTAATCTATTATTTTTCATAAATCTTGTCGGTTTTGCGTTTAAAAACGAACCGTTTGGTTTTTCGTATAAAAATGTAACTTTTAATCTTGAAAAATACTTGTTATATATATTAGTCAAGTTTATAAGTTACTTTGCAAAAATATATTATTTTTATTTTCGTTAATATTTTCTTAAAATAGTAACTTTTTAACGTTTTCGTGTTGGTTTTAGCGACACAAACTGTTTATGACTAAGTTTTGTTATCTTGTCCCTTCCTCATATATTAACTTATGTTATATATGATTATTTTATAACTTTAGGGGCTGTTCCAAAACAGTCCCTAATAGTGTGTGTCGGTTCACGTTTAAAAGCCGATTTCTGTTAAAGTTACCATAGTCAAATAAGTCAAATAACACATGATTCATCCTTAATTCCAGTTTTGGTCACATAATTTCACAAGACACATTTAAAAAAATTTTAAGCTTCTAGTTTATATTCTAAGTTTGTTAATAATGTTACTAATCAAGTTTATCATTCCTTTTATGAACAAATATTATAATATAACCTAAGAATCCAGAATTCTAATTTATATTATAGGTTTTACAACAAGTCAAAACAACACTTTATAACAATATTCCTTTATTCTATTTTAGAAGATTCTACATGTATGATCATATAAGTCTTTTTCAAGGATCATGTATTTTTAACTTATTTGTTCATTTTCATTATAATCACTTCATCACATCATTCAATCATTATCAATCATTCAAATCAATAGATCATGTTTTCTTATGGATTTCTTAAGTGTCAATATAACAAAGTTTCCAATTATAGTAACTTTTAACTTTTGATAATTCTAATTAATTCAATATTTCAAATTTTATTAAGTACGACCTTAAGTTTATCATTCAACTAGTTTGATAGAGTTTCATGCATCCTATGTTTCAATTCAAGTTTTAATCTTTCAATTCATCAATAATGAAATCATTATATTTAGTAATTTGGCTTCAAAACGTTTATAATAGAGTGGCAGGCAAACAAGCAACAAGATGCGCCGCAGCACCCTTTTGAATAGCAAAACCAATGCTACTAACAACGAATCTTTGGGACCTAGGAGCTGAAGAGGTTTCGTGTACGACACGCTGAACCCTACTCAAAACATTCACAGCCTCTGGAGCCAGAAAACCAAAAGTATAAAAAGAAAATAGGAGAAAGACATGTTGATTCTCTAAACAAGCTTTCTCGTGTCTAACAACCTTGCCCGATTCAGCCTTCAACGAAGCCTGACCCACAACAAACCCACGGTCCCTGAGCCCAACAAGAGGAGACACTCTTGTAAGATACACACATGAGTGTTTCCCCCCCTCCTGCTCACCCGAACACAAGAATATCAGCTTGTCGTAAATTAGACCTCCCTTCAAGAGGATCCGTAAGAAAGTTAACAGTGCCTCCTTTTCATCAAGTAAAAAGTTTTCACTTCTAGTAAGTATTTGTTATTTCAATCAATATGCTAAACTAATCTATACTTCAACCATGCACCTTATCTTAAATCAAAGATACAATTTATCACCCATTAAATGCATTCATGCCAAGCATTCATACTAAAATCCAAAATTTAACTTTTCAATGAATAAAGTTTCCTTATTTAGCAACTTTAACAATCTTCAAGAATTAACTAGGGGTTTTATGAGTTTACTAGCATATACCCTATTTCATTTACAATTTTATTATTCCAAAAATACTTCCTTGATTTATTAATCCGTCCATAATTCCTAATTAATCCAAGAATCCAAAAATCCCCAAATTTTCAATTATGAATAAGTTCTTGTTATGTTCATCTCTAACCACAACTATTCAATGATTCAAGTCCATAACATCAAACTAATGATCAACAATTTACCCAACTCAGACACTGATTCCTAAAGTGTCCCGCTTTATTGCGGTTCCAACAAACCACATCCTTCCGAGTCCTAGACTGACTCCTTTTCCTGTTCCCGCTCCCACCACCTCTGTTATTTTTCCTTCCTCTACCAACACACACTAAATCACTTGATGATTCACATGAATTTCTTCGCCTGACGTCTTCACCTAAAATAAGATCCCAAATCCCATCAAAAGTGAACTCACTGGTTGAACTAGTAATTGTTGTAACAGTCCCTGACCTGCTATCAGGCAAGGACGATAACAGTAGTAGAGCCTGAACCTCATCATCGAATTTGATACTATGTGACCCAAGTCTTGACAAAATCGAGTTTAATTTGTTGATGTGCACTGTAACTGAACTTCCTTCTTTAATCTTCGTGATCACCAGTTCACGAATTAGGAAAACCTTATTAGTTGCCGAAGCCTTTTCATACATATTAGACAACGCATTCATTATCCCATGCACAGTGGTTTCCTTCAAGAGGTTGAACGCAGCGTCCTTAAATAACGACAGTCTAATAACTACCTTGGCTTTCTTATCAAAAGTCTCCCGCTCATCTGGTTTTATTTTCTCCGGTCTTTCACCCAATATCATGTCCAAATCCTTCTGAACTAGAAAATCCTCCATTTGCGTTTTCCGCCAACCAAATTCTTTACCATCAAACTTCTCAATCTGAAGTTTCCCGCTCTCAGCCATTATCTCAAACTGGGAATTTCCGACTTTGGATCTCGGTAACAAATTAGAAAAATAATCTCAGACAAACAAAAGAACCTTCCCTAATCACCACAAAACCACCAGGCTACACTGCCCGGCAAATGGCAAAACCCGAATCAACCAAAACCAAAACTAAAACCCGATGCAAAACCGATAACCAAAC